>NC_134643.1:191970126-192282169 GCF_030463565.1 Pelecanus crispus | reverse complement strand
TCTCTGCAGAGCCAGAGGATTAACTAGCTCACCAGAAGTAAAATACACTATTTTGTGTTACCATAAAACACCATTTGACATTTGTGTCTTTCCTTCCATCACCACCTGTGCCCATCCATGCCACCACATCTTCCTTTCCTGCCACTGTCTGTTCACTTCATTTTTTTCATGCATTGGCTGCTAAGTGCAAATTTATGATCTGAAAAGCATCTTTCACCTTCCTTTACCTTATTCTTGTCCTGTGCTTTCCTTAGATCTTCCCATTTTCTCCTTTCTGTTACTTAAAAGAGATCAGAGGTCTCACGGGTTTGACAGATCCTTCCTCTTTTCTCCTCGGATTAACCCCTTAAATGATTTTTCCATTAATTATTTCTGACTAATTAGTAACCTGTGACTGTGCCTTCGTACACATCAGGGTTTGGTTTACACATGGTAAAATTCTTCCACATCTGTGACTGTATAGTATTGAACCAGAAATGATAACTGCTAATGGTGGTAGGCTGATAAATGCAATCTGAGAATTTAGTCCCTAAATAATCTGCTTTCAAGGAACAATGGTCATTGGCTTAGTGTTATTTTTGTGTTCATTATTGCTTTCTCTGCCCAATGTAGAAATGGGTAGACAAGCAGGATGACAGTAGAAGCTTTGTTTTTATGTCCGTGGTAGGATTTCTAAGATAATAGATTCATGCTACTGCTTATTTTGGTGGTTTAAAAAATTATGTGTTGCATGTGAATACAATATGAATATTACTATTTGGGGGAGTGTTGCTGCTTGTGAGAGGCCTCAGTTGACGGGATCAAATGAAGTGGAGGTGATCCCAGGTTTATAACCTTTCCCCTCCTGTATTAAAGTTCAGATGGTAGCCAAATATTAAAAATCTCTGTTCCCGCCCTATGCTTTATTCCTGTGCATAGGAAACACTGGGATAAATCAGTCATGAGTTTAAAGCTAAACATGACATTATTAGTTGTTAGGGACAGAAATCCTGCTGACAGCAGTTTCAAATAAAGGAAACCTGCATGTTATACTGTCAGTTTAAAACTGTAATTGGAAGCTGGTCATTTAATGGTTTGCTGTAAACAGTACCGTGTTTGATTTCCTGTACCCACAGAGCTTATCAGAATATTGTTGGTTTTTTACAAGGTGTTACAAAATTAAAGATAGAACTAAGGTGGATGTTTGGAACAGTGAGTCACCTTAGCTTAAGCAAACACTTTTGTTATATGGCATGGCTGTGAAAGGTAAGAGACTTCTGTTGCATGAAATCTCACATGCAGTACAAAGGTTACCAACCTTACCTATCAGCCAGCGTGTGGATCTCAAGCAGCATAAGTGAGTCTCTCCTGATGGGTTATGTCACCTGAATAGCCCCTCATTCTGTTGATGCAGACTAATCCAAATTTTGAAATACAGGAGGAAAGGGATGGCATAGCCTACTTCCCCTAAGATTGAATTGGATATCCCGTTGCCCATGAAACCGTGAGAATCATGGGGATCTTCTGTTAATCACCCATCTCTGGATTATTCCTTAGCTCATTGATCCCTGTCAACCCCAAGGTAAATGGGGTTGGTTTTACAGCTCTTGACAAAGGTTTTGACAAGTATTTCATAGAATCGGGAGGGGCTTTCCTTCGGTTACGGGCATAATTTATAAGGTAAATCCAGCGTGGCAATTCCTGTTGCTGGCCCTTTCTGAATTGCAACTGTTTTTTCTTTATCTGTACATTCATTGGTGGTTGAAAAAGATGAAAATAGTGAAGATTAAGCAATATTCTCATTACAGATTTTACTTAACACTATTTTTAATTTGAAGGAAAAAAACCCGTTTGAATCAATTCAAACATAAATACAATTTCAAAAAGCAATACTATGCTATTAGAGCCTCTGTCCCATCTAAGAGCTTACACTATCAGTGATATAAAATGTAGCAAGTGCTAGTAAAAATTATTCCACCTGGTATGATTTAGATAGAACTAAAATTAGTTGATTTTTAGAATTCCACATGAGTATTTTTAGACTTACTTTTTTTCTAGGTGGTATGTGGAAAAGAGCAACTAAGACATTAATGATTTGACTGTGATACTGCAAATTCCTGTTTGGTTCTTCTGGGGAGATTCCCCGGTTTGTCATGACAGTTTAAGCATGCTTAACTAAGAAATAGTAGTAACAGTAGTAACGTGCCTACATGCAAAAGCTACAGATTCACTTTTCAGTGTTTTCATTGCCAGGGTTTATGAGAAATTGAGAACTACAGTGAAAGCCCTGGCAGGGACAGGGATACTCACCTTTGACCACTAAGGTGGCACAGCATTGTTCTCAGTTCAAGTTCTTCAAGAATTCTGAAATTTAAAAAAAAAAAAAAATCCTCTTAGAAAGAGAGAGCCTTCAGTTTTTCATTTATTCATTTTGCATTTTATTGTAAATAAAATTCCTTTGTATTTTAAATTAATACTGTCCATTTTTCCATATTTCAGGGATACCACTGTACAAAGCCTTACCCTACAACCTTCTGTTAAAGATGGTCTTATTATATATGAAGATTCGCCACTGGTCAGTAGTAACATTTGGATTGTATATTTGGAAATGTTTTTCATTAAAAACAAGTAGTTAAACATGCTGGGTTTTCAAATAAGAAAATTCTTTGTGATTTGATGACTTTCATGGCATAATCAGTGAGTGTGGTAACATTTCATTAACTTTTACTTTGGTCACATTTGTCTTGTTTGCTGTGCCAAATGCTGAGTAAGATGGTAGTCTTGAGAGCCTGCATGCACAAAATGAGTATGGAAAATAATTTAGTATTAACCTGACACATTCTAACTGGTAGAATGGTATTTTACTCCTTCTCTTTTGTAGCATTTCACACCTACCTGCTAAGTTGGACTCCAGACAGCTCTTGCAGCCCTTCTTTAGTTCTTTCAGCTTCATGTTGACAGTCTAGATGCAAACTGCTTTTGCACTTGTCTGTCAGCACTCCAATTCATTCTCAGTCAGCCTCCTCACTTCCCTCCCTAGCGCAGCCTTTTCCGTCCCTATTCTGAAGAAACAGAAACACCCACCTTTCTTGTCTCACCTGCTTCCTCTTTTCTCTGCTACAATTTGGTCATAGCTTATCCCTGTTCTGAGTCCCTTCCTTGTCTCAGTGCCACCACAATGTCACTACTACTGACTGAGAAATCAGTAATGCGGTTTCTTGCAGTTATTTTGCGGGGGTTGTGATGTTTTGATTCTTTTATCTTCTAGGTAAAAGCAGTGAAGTTTGGACATATTTTGGTAATTGATGAGGCAGACAAAGCACCAACAAATGTTACCTGTGTCTTAAAAACTTTAGTAGAAAGTGGGGAAATGGTTTTGTCAGATGGAAGGCGAATTGTTGCCAGTAAGTAGATAGCCTTTTGATCATTTACAGTAAAATGTAACATGTTGAGTTACTAAATAGAGATCCAAGAGTCCAAGTGGAAAAAGTACTTGATGCTAAATGGTTAACAAGTAAGGAATTTACAGTCATTTTCTTTACTACTTTTGCAATAGCCACAAAGGTCTTCTTAAATTAGCATTCTCATGATTTTTGCTGAAAAATTAAAAAAAAAAGAAACCCAAACATAAAAAACGTAACAAACTGTTAGTTGACCTCTCTGCTTCTCATTCGCCATAAGAAATAAAGATCTAGTTGACCAAATTACAATCTTGGTTATGCCCATCTGGACATTTAGGGTATAATTTGATCAGATCTAGAATTGAACATTTGAGTGTATCTAAGGTTGAATTGTTAAGGGTTTCATCTAATCAAATATTGCATATACTTATATTATTTAAATATGTCCTGCAGGATGAGAGTATTTTGTAATTTAATGGAATTTAATTCATGCGAATTGGAGGAACTAAATATTTTTCATTATTTTTCAAAGAAAGACTATGTTTGAAGTACTCTCATGTTAGTAGACACTGTACTTAGGTAATGAGTTTCTTTTTAACAATATTGGGAGCAGTGTTTAGGTATAAGTGGAGCAATCATTCAGCACTCGCATGGGCACAACACTTGAGTTTTGCTTGTCATTATGAACTGTAGGTGGGCATTTTTTAAAATATCTTGCTAGCCAGTTTCAACTATTACTATAATTTTTTAGAGGAGGTAAAAGGATTCCCAAACTCCATGTGCCACTGGAAGCATGCTGTAAGGGAACAAGTGGGGCCAGTCTGACTCATTTTGGAGAAAGAGAGTCTTCACATGTGTGAAATCATGTGTCTGTGGCTTCTCACACGTTTTTGTAAATAACCAGGAGGAATTTCAGTCCTGTGTTCCCAGATCAGATAATGTCAGACCTATATAAAAACACATTGTATTCACCATTGGCTTCAGCATTTTGGTGAAATTAAGTATAAACAGGACAGGTAGTCCCAACCCCAAGAACAGTGGATGCATTTCTATTTTTTTAAATGAAACCCTTCAATTAAATTTTCATGAAACAAATTATGCAACTTGAAAATGAAACCTAGAACATTCGTGGTTGAGTGACATGCTAAGAAGCTATTGAGCCTTTTTTGGTCACTGTTCTTCTAGTTCTAAGAAGAGCGTAATTAGATTAGAAGAATTCTTCTAATTCTAAGAATTCTTCTTCTAATCTAATTATGTTCATTTAGTTCATTCATAATGCAATGCTTAAGTATGCAATTAATAAATTTTATTTCTTTTCCAGATCATGCTCATGTAGAGGGGAGAGAAAATGTAATAGTTATTCATCCTGATTTTAGAATGATAGTTCTGGCAAATAGACCTGGATTTCCTTTCTTGGGTAATGACTTTTTTGCCACATTAGGTAAGTGATTCTTATTGAATGGTGATCTTTAATAGAATTGATTAATAGAATGACCATCTTTATTCATTAGATTTCATGTGGAGAAGGGGTCCTTATGCATATTGATCCTTTGTTTCACGTAAGACACTTGGGGTGAGATTCAGCTTGAAGACTAACATGTAAATTTACGTATCTTAATAAAAGTGTCCAAACTTGCCCTGAAGTGAACAGCTGTATGTGGTTACCTGTGTTACAACCAATTTGTTTTATAGGACCTGAACAAGCACAGCAGACAGACAAGGCTACAAGAAATCTTTGTTAATGAGTGTATATTGTATACAAATATAGCAAAACCATGAATTGTAAGCAGCTTGATACCTGACTTTGGTGGTTAACACAACTGCTCACCATTTTTTTCCCCATATCAAACAAGCTACAGGCCAGGTGCTGTCCTCTTCAGTACAAGAGATGGGAGCTTGATGGATGGTTCTTTTCTCTCCTCTCAGCAGTGGAGGCTACTGTCTTTTTTGGTGTTAGCGCTGTGCTACCTGCTTCTTAATCCTCATTAGCCCCTCCATGCCCATGGCTGTGTATGATAGGCCTTATTAAAATACATATTTGACAAAACACTGAATTCATCCTAGTTTCAGGTAAGGCTGTCCAAATTTCACACCAAAGTTTTTCATATCAGCAGCAGCCTCATTTCAGAAAGTTCCTGGTAGGTCCTAAAAATCCTGTGTATCAGCAAAGATTCCCCACAGCTTTATCTCACAACAAAAGCAAGAATTTACATTGCATAAGGGCAAGTGATGAAGAATTCATTAGCCTGCATAATCCAGGGTTAGTCTAAGTGGGCCTCTGGCAAGGCTTTGGCAGTGTTACACCAGGGCTATAAACTGAATAGCCCTCCAGACTCCACTGACTGTGTTATCCATGTTAGCTTAGTTTAGGCATTTATGTGCAGGCACCTTAATTTGTGTGTTTTTATCTGTTAGCTTTCACTGTAATGCTTATTCTGCAAGAAATAACAACACACTCATAAAAGCAGATGCAAACCCAATTCCACACTGCATGATAGCTTTCTGTTTTTCAGATGTAGTTCCCAGTGAAATGGGAATTCTGTGTCAGAGACTCATTGGCTCTGAATTTCACCCAGCTATGTTTCCCCAAGATGTTTTAGTATAGCCTGTTTCTTTCTCGTGACCTAATTTCCCTCCTTACATGGACCCTTTAAACAAAATCAGTCATCCCAGTATTATTGCTTTTGGCCCACATGGCAGAGGCTTGGTTGAGCTTTTGGGGTTCTTCACTGATTTTGTTTTTCGAGCATAAGGGGCTCTTCTGCTTTTAATCCAAGTCCTTTTTCAGCAGGATCTGATCATGCTTCTGCAAAGTTTTGTACAACTGTTAAAGGACTCTTTTTGAATAAACTCAGTTTTGTAGATTATATAATTGGGACCAATATAATGCAAATATACGGAAAGAATATATTGCCAAATACCATACTTCAAGACAGGCAGAGAGAAAAGATAAATCCAGTATTTCCTCTAGACCTCTCAATTGGGTTTGCATTAGGGCATTCCTGCATATCAAGGTTTCCGTGCATCCTGTGATGTTTTGAAGGTGTTCACAAATTGTGAACAACCTGTTGTTCTTTCTTTAAACATTTTTTCTTTTCTTTTTTTCTGCATTTATTTGACTTACGTTTCTTCTTGAAGTTAATTTCTCCCTTGTGATCACCTTCATTAAAATGATAGGAGACATATCTGTGTTTCTGGGAACCTCAATGTTCTTCATAGCAAGTTCGTCCTTCACATTTTGCGAAGTAGTTTTTGTCTTGTTTTGTTTTAACAGCCAGGTACTCAGCATCCTCTTGAGCCATTGCTTTTCCACTTAAGGTGCTGCATGAAACTTAAAGGGGCTGTTGTGATGCTATCTCTTTATAAATTACTTAACTGTATGCTTGCTTTCTTTTAGGGGACATTTTTAGTTGCCATGCTGTTGATAATCCCAAACCTCAGTCTGAACTGGCTATGCTTAGACAATATGGTCCTGATGTTCCAGAGCCGATTCTTCAGAAACTGGTGGCTGCTTTTGGAGAACTGAGGAGCTTAGCTGACCAAGGAATTATTAACTATCCCTATTCAACTAGAGAAGTTGTGAATATTGTAAAACATTTACAGGTACAGTACGTCACATTTCATTGAAAACTTGACTTCATCGCTACTAATTTTCTAATGCTTGAAGGTTTTAGAAAAAGATGCAATTACTGTTCATGCATTTTAATTTCATTTTTCAATAAAAGTTTTGCATTGTGAAGGAATTATCATATTCAGATGTTCAGATAGTCTGAGGGTAAGGAGGGCAGATGTACACAGGCAGATATTTTTTCTGTGTGTTTATTTATAGATATAGAAAATACCTGAGAGTCTGTTTTTCCACTATGTGAGAAAATATCACATTTATACTGTGAATACAGTATGCAATGCTTATACTAGCCTACATTATAAAAATTCCATATTTGGCATACGATATTTCCAGAATAATGCAACTTTATGCTGCTGTACAATTTTCAGTTTTAATAATTTCCTGGGGGAAAATGACCCTGCTGCGTTACAGTAATACATCACAGGTGGAATTTTTCTAAGGGAAATGTTAGAGGGATAACAACTTAGCAAACAGGTACTTAGGAACCATGATTGCTTCCTACACACATTTTAACTGCAAAATCATGAATTCTGACTTAATGATGTTTGGTTTTTAAAGGTTACAGTAGAGTCTGACTTCTGTGTTTGATAAATTGAAGGATACTTTTTGTCTGAAGTATTTGAAATATGAAGTATCTTAATACTCTTTGAAATAGCAATGCTTTTATTTTGTTCTGTGTTTAATCATAAAATAACAATTTAATAATTTATAGATTATTTCTTGGAATTATTGAATCCTAGATTGAAAAAATTAGTGGAAATATTAATGTAATTATTACAATTAGAATATAATTCCTCATAAATTCTTTGGCCTACTGTCCTGTGTTTAACACTGCATAGTATAACAGAGTTGCATGATGGTTTTGTGTTTGTGCTCATGAATATATTCAGATATAATCACCCATATACACAGACATTTAGATCCTACAGCTTAGAATTACTACTTTTTAAAATCTTCAGTTCATCTAGATTTCTGGGGAGGATAGATTTTTGTGCTTCTCAGTCTCTAAGGTGAATGAAGTCTTGACACAAAGTAAATTGGTGCAACTACAATATCAATAATATAAAGAAAAAATAATTATATCTTTATAACTTTGTACTAAGGGTTAACAAAATTCAGACCTAAAAGCTGAGGAATCCATCCAAATAAACATGTAAGCAGAGTATTTTGTTAGGATCCAGTACCAGTTGGTAGGTATTCACTTAGCAAACTAACAGGAACATGTACCATGTTGATAATATCACTGAAGTCTTTAAACACAGAGTTACATTTGAAATGAAAGTGGAAAAATTACAAACTTGATGAACAGTTGCTGTGCTGCTGAAAAGCTGGTCGTTTAGGTTTTTTGTTAAATGAACTCCTTCCCATTTTCATACTCTTGTCTGTTCCTACCTTCCATCATAACTAACCTCCCTCCTTCATCTTCTGTCTCCAAGTAACCTTCAGTTTGCGCTGTCTTCTGTCACCAACTGGTGTGGAAACATATGGACTTAATTCTTTTTGTCTTTGAGTGTGAACAGCATCTAATTGAAGATTAGAAGAGCTGCTTTGCTCGTTGTCTTAAGGGCACTTACTCCCTGCTTCTGTCTCCTTCACTTAACCTGATTAGTATGGTCACTTCAACCTGGGCATTGGGCACGGATCAGCGGGGGAGTTTCCTGTCTGCTAAGTTTTCACCTCTTTCAAAGTCAAGTGTAAATATCCAAATAGATCTCCAACATGCAGCTTTGATTTCTGCTGTAACATTTGTTTTCAAGATCCCAGTCTCTCTGAAAGGATGCAACATTTTGTTTACTGTAACTTGTTTTTCAGTCTGAATAATAAAAAGGCTGGGAGTAGCCAAATATAAACAATGAATATAAACATAATGGTTATTCCAAAGTAAGAAGCTTTTAGGTCTTCAGGTAGAGAAAGAAGAGGAAGGAGGGAAATGAGTCAATAAAATTGCTGGTCCTTAGGAAGGAAGGAGGGAAGTTAGTCATGTTGTTAAACAATTTCCCTTACAGCAGTTCCACAGCCCCACTCTCTTTGTACTATTGTGTTGACTTCTTTCACATAATTTTGGAATTTTTTGCTTCTGCAAAAGAGAGTTGGTTGTTTTGGAGAAAAAAATTGCTGTTGATTACTGTTATCTGAGAGAACATCTGAGCATCGGGGCCAGTCAGTTAAGAAAATATTCTGATTACTGTGAGATCAACATATTAGGCTAATCTCTGCACTCTGATTAGTTGTGGTCTATACTAACTTCTTCTTAAGGAAAGGGTTTTTTGGTGAAGCTCAAGATACCAAACTGGTTTAAAGACCTGAAACTGCAGGCATAGGGAAAGTTGTCTACTCTGGCTGCCTAACTTGGTTGCTGTACCTGTTTCTCCCCACGGATTGTATAGGGAATTTGGGTCTTGCAGCTCTATATTGCAGGTGAGCTGATTATAGCCTTTTTGTCTCCCTCACCTGCAGTTTTCAGATTGTGTCAAATGTCAGAAGTATTGATGCTAATAGTGGCTTATGGGCAAGCTGAGAAGCTCTGCTCTCATTCCGTTGGGCTACCATATGCTGCCCGTAACTGCTGGTGTATGCTATGACTGCTTGTCTACAATCTAATGTACAAGTTTTCATGAGACCTTTTGTGTGTTGTTTTGCAGAGTTCAGGTTTACCCGATGTCCCTGGTAGATGCTAATCAGGCAAGCTGCATTAGTCCAGATAAAATGGAAATAGGTTTTCTACTACCTCTATTTAGTTTGGGAAAGCTGAGATTTTTCTGATAGGCCTTCTTCTTTGTTTGCATATGAGATTGCTTTTTAATAGTAGGCACTGGTATAACAGTTTTCAAGCAGCAAATGTCTAAGGTACTTTCTGGCACTGAAGTCTACTAATCATCAGGCTTTTAGGCCTGTTCAGCAAGCTTTTGTACTAAGATAGTACTTTTTCTCTGTTCAGCCTATTCTTGAAAAGAAACTAGGCATATCATATCACAGTTTATATCCCTTTCCCTCCTTGCTGCCCTACTCGCATGAATAACCAACCACCTTTTACCCTTTTGGCCAACTGCAGTGAATCTCAGTTACCAGTTTTCAAAGATAATTAGATTTCTGCTGGTTTAATCAAAATCGGCGGCTATGTGACAGAGAGGAACAGACTGAAATCAGTATCCCCGTGAATGAAAAGGCAGGGGGAGAATTCAGGTGTTTTGCTTGGCAGTACCCACTAAAGACATGAGCACTGGTTAATCAGTCAGTATGCATGTCGCTCAGGATGAGCCACAGACGTGGTGCTTCTTGCCCTGCTGAGAGGACAACTGAGGAGATGCAGAGAGCTGGCAGCGTTCAGTGAAAAGGCGTCAGGGATACAGGGGGAAGCCAAGGGCACGGAGGAATTGGCAGGTAGGGAGAGATCTGTTAGTGTCGTGGGGGCAGGGTGGGCCTTTGGGATGGTGCTGGCAGGACGGGAAATGTGCCGGCATCTGAAGACACTAGAATAGAGTATGTAGGGAAGTGAGTGGTAGTGAGAACACAAGGTAGAAGTCCAAAACAAAAATCTGGACTCATTACAGACTGGATACCATATAATTTGTCACTTTGTTTTGAGGGTAGTGGTAGAAGTACAGTAGACCTCAATGTGTATAGCATATTTTAGTTAAGATTCTGTATTTGTACTAAGAAACTACGATTTTGCTGATAGTTTTTAAGCAGACTATAGCAATACATGTACTCATGGAAAGTTAGGTCCATAAAAATAGGATTTTTCACCAAGCCGAATTCTGTCACAACTTTGTATCAAATAAAGCATAATATAGATATAAAAAAAATAGAAAATTGTTAGAAAGTAACATAGGTTTTGCTTTTCTTTTAAGGAATAGCCAAGAATCTAAGCTGTGAAAATACTCTAAGGTACACACAGAGGTGTTACTTGTAAGGCAAAGAATCAATGAATGAGAACCAGACAGACTGATGAGTGATCAATATTTTCTCCAGTAATCTGATTTTAAAAATCAATAGAAACCAAATGAATTTTTTTTTTAAATGTTCAACTCAAACATTCAACTTTTTTTTTTTTCTTCAGGTGAACTGTCGTTGCCTTTCTACAGTAAGCCGTTGTCCCAGGCAGTTATTAGAAAGTGGTTGGATTTGTTCCAATTGAAAGCAGAGAGTTGTGATTTTTTTTTTTAATAACTGAAGTAGAGGGCCTTTTGACAAGTGGCTTCTGTTCGGAACAGGTTTTATTGACAGCAGTGATCCATTGTACCTGAGGAAATAAATTTTTTATGATGTCCTACTGATCAAAAGGCATGGATTGAGGCAGTTCATTGAGGAGAAGGGTATCGGTATCAGAAGTTACACAATGATTTGGAAAACCGTGGACATACTTGGACACTACTAGTGAAAACCAGATAATATTTGAAGCACTTGACCAAGGTTTCTGCAGTATCTAATGCAGGGCAGGTAGAAGAGTAGTTCATGAGTGAACAAGATAGCTTGGTGCCAGTTTATTGATTGTGCTTCTGAGTGAGAAGGGAAGAACACAGAAAATGCAGTATTCATCATCATAAATGTTCTAAAATAATTAGTTAAGGAAAGGTTTTGGTTATACAGAGTATGCACAGTTCTTGACATGCTTTGTTCTTGTTATCAAAAAGAAGACACACTTGAAAACAGACTGAGATAGGGTCCTGCACACTGAGTACTAAGTAGCTTTACATGTTTTGAAACTTAACTGTGGTGTACATTTTCATAAGTCTGTGGGCTTTTTTTTTTTTTTTTTTGGCAATATGATGTTTACTTTGACTCCAAGGTGCAATTTACATTATAGCAGTTAGTCCTTTCACTACTGAACATTGTCACAAAGTTTTTGCATTTACATTACATGTAAGGTATTTATACAGTCTTTAGTTAGAATAGCTGTCGGGAGAAATTTTATTTTTAGTTACCTGTTTCATGCAGTAAGGAATGGACATTGTAACCAGTGTGGCACAAGCTGTAGGGCAACTTTATATTATCCCATAATAACCTGTACTTTGCTAATCTGTAATAATGCAGAACTTCTAATAGGTTCCTCATGGACAGGTTTAAAAAGCACGACATAGTTTAGTGTGTTTTTATACCAAAACTAGTACTGAAATATTCTGTGGCATGTACACCACAGATTAAAAAAGGTTTGTACAAGCCTATTTCTAGCAGTAGTATTTCATTCTACCACAGTAACTAGCTAATTTTAGTATTACTTGTATCACGGTTATTTTATTTCAGAGATTACATATTTATTAAGTTGGGAAAATATTAAACTCCTGACTAAGGCTGATGTTTGATTAAGAGTACAGGACAAAACATTTATGAAAATTTTATGTTTTCTTCTGGTTTAGTTTTCATTTCAGGACTCAGATATCTTTATTTTTTAGCGCTTTTATACATTCCTCTGGCACTTCTGTTAACTCTGGGTTTGAAGTTATTTGTACCAGCCTTGCTCACTAATGGGGAAAAAAGAGATAAGACTTCAACTCCCTAAAATACTTCTTCACATGTTTATCTTCATCACTGTCAATGTGTCATTCTGAGATAGGGGGATACATGTCCTGGTCGCAAAGATCTAATATTTGAACAAAAGACATATGAAGAAAAAGTGAGAAGTTTAAAAATAAAATAAAAAAGATTCTCATTCCTGTCTCTTGCCAAAAAAAGGAAAATGAAGCAGTGGTGGTAAAATTCTAAGATATATAGTAATTTGGTGATGATTTTTTTTTAATTCTTTTCATTTACTCCATTTACGTCTTACAAGAGTAAGGTGATTTTTTTCAGATGTTTTATTAAAGAGTATCTGTGAAAAGGCTCAGTGACGTAGATGTGTTGACATGTTCAACTTAAACAGCTGTTGTAATCAACGGCAAATAAAATCTAAATTTTGCACAATACATATTCTGTTTAAATTATCTAAATGTGCCTTTAAAAAATAAGCTTATTGGAGCCTGAAATTATGGCTGCATACATTAAAGTCCATGTTTACTGGAATCTGCCTTAATTTAAATGGGGACAGGCACATGTTTGCTATTGGCGTTTCAGGGCAAATCAAAAGACAGTGGAGGTTACTGACTAAGCACTGGGAATCAGTTTGCAGAAAGGCTAAGCCAGCTTTTGACACTTTTAGTGTCTTCTGCAGGTACCAAAAAAATCCTTTGTTTCAGCTTATTCCTACTACATGACTTTAATTGACTGCTCAGTCAAGGCTTTTAAGTCTTGCTGGCTTCTAGGTCTTAGTGGGAAATGAGAGGCAGAAAAATGTGTTCTATTCTTGCAGAGCAATAATTAAAAGGTGTGGGAAGATGTGAGGGTCCGAAACCTGGAAGAGCACACTGGCCTTAAATCATCAGCCCAGTTCAATAGCAACACTTTCCTTTGTTGGAAATAACTAATGACATTTCGATAAACTGTTTTTTCTTTATGTATATAGCACATTTCAGATAGTAATTTTCACTAAGAAAACAAATGATTGTGCATCTTAATGGATTTTAGTAGAAACAGAAATTCACTTATGACCTAAAGTCATTTTTAGTAAGCAGTGTAACTTCTGCTTTACTGTATTCAACATTAAGAATCAGAATTCTTAAATGAATTGTATAATTGAATATAAGAATATATGTGTGTCAGATCTTCTCTGCTAGCAGAAAGTAGTTCCAAATTTAAAAAATATGTTATTATATATTCCAATGATTACACCATCTTGTTATGAATATGTATAGTGAAAATAATTCTTTAAAACATGAATGATGTTGAGTAGTTAAATAATTGTCTCCTGCTTGTTTGTTTAATTCGGGTTTAGTGTCAATAACTTCATTCTGACTTGAAGCAATGTACCTTCTTTAGTCTGGAAACTAAAAAAAATTTACTTGAGCACTTGTCTAAGTTGAGCAAGGTTACTGTTACAACTATTAATTTTAGAAGTATTTAATTATATGCTGTAACTTAACAGATATTCAGTAAAAGAAATTTGGGGTCTTTGTTTCTTCACAGAAATTTCCAACTGAAGGACTGGCAAATGTTGTTCGAAATGTATTTGACTTTGACTCCTACAACAACGAAATGCGTGAAATTTTAATCAGCACTTTGCACAAATATGGGATACCTATTGGAGCAAAACCAACCAACGTACAGCTGGCCAAGGAGTAAGAATAACATAAGATATATATTAAGAAGACAGGTCTCTCATATTCACATTTTTAGTGTGTTATCTTGCTGCTAACTGACCTGGAATACTTGAAGTTAATCCTTCTCTGGTTCAAATTTATATTCCTCCAAATAAGTTACAATATAAATTACTTTATGATAGCATATTTGCTTATTACTAATATTTAATCTTTAATGTCCATGTACATATTGATAGTTTGTATGGCAAAGAGATACATATATTAATAAAGGGAAATACTTGTTTCTTCTCCTGTGTTTTTAATTGAATTGCAACACATTTCTCTTCTGTTATTTATGACCTAGATCAGTAGCAAAAAAAAAAATTGTCCTCAGTGGTAGTGGGATTTTGTCTTTGATACTCACAAAAGGCTCTACAAACATACTTCTGCAGAATAGGGCCATGCATGTAAGCTCCAAGAATCATTTTTGTGTGTGTCTGTATATCACTATTATTCTTTAATTGTATTAACAGTTGACATATTATACCATATACTTTTTCAGAGGTTAGAATTAAAATACCTTTTTTTTAAGACTACACTACAGATAGCAGGCTTAAGTAGATCATAGTGAAAAGCAATTAGAAAACTTACTCTGGCTTGAACTCTAATACATAATTTATTTATGGAGAAACAAATATTTCCCTTTCATGAAGAAAGCTTTATGGATATATGGAAAACTGAATTTTCCATGGGACATACTACTTTCACATTAGCTAAGGAGGGACTGATTCTTATGACATGATGTCTTGATATTAGGTGTCCATGTGTAGGTTTCTCCTGCTGGAGCACCACTGTTATCGTATCTAACATCCTACATACAACTATTAAAAGAAGATTGGCAGTGTAATGACTGTGGTGTACCTTTTCGTTTTGATGACAGAAGAATTACGTGGCTAGGGAACCAGTGCTTGAGCAACTACAGTGCCTGTCAAATTGGCAGTACGCACTTGAAACTCTTGCCATAGTTTCTTTGCTAGAAGTCCCTTGGTAATTCTGTTTTAAAGAATTATGGCCTTTGTCATAGTTTAGGAAACGAGAGAAAGACTGCTGTAAATGGGAACTGTTCAGTCTAGGAGTGAGAAGATAGAAGAAAGATCTGATAGTTTTGAATTAGGGATAATCACCTGGTCATTTTGAATCCATCACTGAGGTTTTATAGGACAGGTTACAGCAAGGATGACAGACTTACAAGATCCCTGCAAGATGGTCATCAAAAACTTCACTTGTCTGACAGCTGTGGGTGCATACTCTGTGCACTGAAGGCCAAGAAGAGGCGAAACTACAGGAGCAGTTCACATACAGTTGATCAAAGCAACTTTTTCTTAGATCTCACTATGCAAGACTGGGACTAGGCTGGCCACCTGGCTCTGATGATCCAGCAGTCTTGGTCTCAGTAGCTCACTTGCACCCACCACAGCTTGCACTTCAGATTATCCTGCTGTTCCATTCCAAGACAGCCTTGCTGTTGGTCATGAGATTTAATCCTATGGAGCTTGTAAGCCACAGGTGGATCCCCTTGAATTACAGATACATCTTTCAGGAATGGTTTAGGCATAGTTGGTTCTGCCTTGGGGTAAAAGAACATCTAGATAATCTCCCCAAATCTCTTCCAGCCCATATTGCAAGCCCACGTGATGGACACATTGAGGTAATTGGATATGGTGTTTGGACCACTGCAGAAGAAGTTCTTCCTGAAGCTGCTGCTTGTTTAGAACTGGAGTACTGACCTCCTCTATATTGTTTTCCAGGGATTTTAGAGTAGGATAGTGGTGCTAATCTAGTCCATCCCACTACCTTCAGGAAAGACGCAAGTTAATCTTCTTATCTGATTTTTTTGTCATGATTCATGCCTGAAAACCTTTGGAGATGGAGTTCTATAACCTCCCAAAGCAAGTCAGTCTTGTTCCTTAATATCTGTGCCATTAGAAAATAATCTCTAAACTAAACACACCTAGTACACTCAATCTTCCCCCTTTTTTAAGGTTTCTGGTTGATGTTATTTTTCTTTTATGATCCCCCTCTCCACTTCATTCATGTACGTCTTTAAGCATTGTGCGTGAAACTGGGCAGGTTAGTTTCTGCTAGAGCTAAGTAGAGTAGTATGAGAGTATAGAACAGTGAAGTATTTCATGCAGCAGTCCCTTTTAAAAAAGCCGGTATGTTTGCACTTCTTGCAATATTTAACTCATGTCTAGTTTTCTAAACATGAACCTTCATCTTGCCAGATGTCCCTCCTCATTGCAGGGGGGTTGAACTAGATGACCTTTAAAGGTCCCTTCCAAACCAAACTATTCTATGATTCTATAAGCAGGTAGGAAAACAAGCTTAAAATTGAAAGCAATCTTGATAAGTTCGAGAACTAATCTGAAAAATACAGTAAGAAAAGTGCAAGCATGAAGGATGGTGATTACATAAAGTGAAGATGGGGTAAGCACTATGCAGGGTTCTGCAGAAAGGATCTGGAGGTTCATATCCTTGATGAAATTGCCATTCCCCATTTTTCCTCCTGTCACTATCCACTTCCAGGTACTTGCTATAAATTGAATATTTGTTTAATATGAACTGACTTTTTTATATGTAATGTAAATATGAAATATGTACATTTTAACAGCTTTAATTTTCTCTTGAGACTGTGGTGTTTTTTCCCTCCCCAGGTAATCTGTAGTTAATCGTTGGACCTGTCTCATACCATATGTGTCTCTTGTCCATCCTGTGCATTGCAGGGGAAGCAGAGGGGGGGGCCTGCACTTGACTATCAGGGAGTGGGAGGCCCAACATAAGACTGTTCTGCATGTCTGGTGTTTATACTTTTAATCAAAAAGTGTTTAAATAAAGTACGGAGATCTGGTTGGTAAGGAATTTTGCTGGTTTCAAACTATATCTTTCTTAAGTCCAAAAAAGTTTGCTGGGGTAAAATTCTCTTCAGCTGGATAGGTCACAGGCTGTTACTGAAGTCCTTGAATTAATACATTCTGTGCCAGCACTGAGCTGGTTTACAAGATGAGGTATTAAGCAGCTTTGTTGCCTGTTCATGTCTACAGCTGTACTAGTACGATAGCTGGCTGTAGGCAATTTTCATTCAGTGGAACTTTAGTCTTAAAGATTTGTAGCCGTTTTCCAAGATGTTCTCAGAAGGCTAAGTGGGTAACTTTTTAAAGCAGGTTCTGTTGACGTTTTGAACACAGTTGTTTGGTGGTTTGTTTTGGTTTGTTTTGTTTTTTTAAATTAGCCTAAAATTGATTTCTTTTCTAAAATCAAAATATACAAATGAAAGAAATTGTGTTCTGTAGATGTTACTTTGAAAAGTTTTCCGGCAGCAGAAGCCACTAGAGAATTATCTTTTGACAGATTGTCTCCCCTTAGACTGCTGTGCATGAAGAAAATCAGGCTAAATAGTAATTTTTTGTAGAATTGTCCCATCAACTGTAGGTCCTGTGCAATCACCTTTTCTAAACAATATACCTGCTTATATAACCATTTCATGGGCAGTGATGATCTTGTAGAAAACCAGGATGTAAAATTAAGAGTAAATAAACATAAAAAAATATTTCTAAATTTTCCTTAAGCAACAGGCTTTGAGAGATCCATAATCAAAGAATTGGTCAGGAATAATTCCTTAGAACTTGCTTTTAAGTCTTGGCTTTCTTACAAGATTACTGCAGTCTGCCATTTAGTTCTTCTTTTCTAGCAACCCTTTCCAGCTTTTGAGGAAAGGAAAAATCACAGATCATGCTGTACACTCCAGCTGGAGAGAGCAGTGGAGTTTCAGTACCATTCTTACCCAGCCACTGCCCTTTTTACACCTGTCAGATCTCTTTGCTTGCTTTTGCCGGTGGTGACATTTGCATGGTATTCTGTCTGCCTTTTGTGTAAACGGTATTTGGTTAATTAATCTGAAATGCAGCAGTGTGGAAGGCATGCCTTGTGAAGCTTTTTACTAGTACTGTCACTTCAAGTTATTTGCAAAACTTGCTTGTTACAAGTCCTGGGAGAAGAAAATCTCCCTCCTTCACTGCATATCGTATATATTCACTAGAGGAAACCTGTTAAGATGTATACACGTTTTCAGTGTGGCCATGTTGTTCCAGTCCTGCATCTTCACTTTCTCCTGAAGATCGTTCAGGAGGCAGACTAGTTATAAGACCTTTAATGCTACCAGCTTCTTCAATACTCTTAGTCTTTCTAAGACCGGATTTATAAGAGAGAGCAGTGAGATGGAGTGAAAAAGAATTGTCAGGCCCTGGGAGAATAAGATCCATATTATTCTTGTCAAAGAACTTCGTATGATGAACTCTGCTTTCTGTTTTATTCCTAAATTCTGATCTACCTTTCCCTTCTCTTTGCTGTCCATGACGACTTGGTCTGCTGTCCCAGAGAAACTAAGTCATTCAGAAAAAAGAAAGAGAACAAAACCTCAAGAATCTAGGAGAAAGGAGAAATCAGTTTT
The DNA here is from genome assembly GCF_030463565.1 of Pelecanus crispus. Taxonomy (NCBI): domain Eukaryota; kingdom Metazoa; phylum Chordata; class Aves; order Pelecaniformes; family Pelecanidae; genus Pelecanus; species Pelecanus crispus. The sequence continues at coordinate 192,263,542 of NC_134643.1, read as the reverse complement.
CCTGAGGGAAGAGAGGAACTGTTAGCAAAGCAAATCTCCAGAAAGCTGAAACAGAGTGGAAATGTTTTGTTTCTTTGGGAATGCAGTCTGTAATTCTGTTGCTATATAAAGCAGGGTATTTGGTTAGAGCTGGTTATTAACATATGTTTTGTTTTAAAATTTAATAAGTATTCATGATTAGTAGTGAACCCGTTGATTTCTAGGATGTTGTCCATGGGAGTAATCTGTAAGGAATTAAAACCGAAGTCCAAATCTTTGTGGAAGTTGATGTTCCATTGAGCTGACGGGAAACAATTGTTGCTGATTATAGGCATATCAGAGATTATGCTACTCAGAGTCACCATAACAAAAAACAAAAAAAATCTCCCTTTTCTTTTTGCACACAAGACAGTTTTGGCTCAAGACATAACCAATGTTTTGCCAACAAATCATTTTGAAACCCAAATGGAAGCCTGAAGTAACATTCCAGTTCATGGATAAACTGACATTTAGTCTAGTGACTTGACTGCCATTTTCTGAGTGCATGAATAAATTTATCTGAGAATTGTGTGTATGTTGAAATAGTGCATCCTGAATGTTTTTTTCCTAATGGTGTTGAATGTTGTATCTACAATATACTGTATTTGAATTTTTTTTGAGTCTGGCTTAATTTCTTAATTTGGGAAAAATCTGGCTAGACTAGCTAGGTGTAAAGAATGTAAAAATGCAAACTCAAGTGAGGAAGAGTGCAAAATAGGTCACTCTTCAAACATTGGTATCTATTGGTACTCTTAACTAGGCAACAAACAAGCAATGAAGACTCTACTCGTTCTTTGACTAAGAGAGGGAATTAAGGAGATGCACTTTCCTCATTACATGCCCCAATGGCATATTGCTGGCAGCTGGGTATGTATCTATGAGCACCAACAATCTATAGCATCCAAACCATTTTCTGTTTGCAAAAAGTGTCTCTGGCTATCTAACTGCCTTGGCAGATAGTCCAAACGCAGAATGGGGATGGAGGCTGAGTGACTGTCCGCCTGTGAGTACTGGCTTCTCCAGGTTGCTTGAGATTTGGTGTCAGTATACCAGTAAGAAATGTTAATGCAGCTTCCATGCATGACTTGCGAAGATCAGAGTATATTAGTGTTCATTCCCTGGATTTTCCTTTAAGTTCTCAGTGGGAAAAAAATAAAGTTAAAATTCCTCAAGATTCAGATGTAGTCCAACTAAGGTTTTTTGTTTTTTGTTTTTTTTTATTTGGGATCTCTTCTTATTCTGAAAAGAATATCAAGAAGAAATGAAACAAACCTCTAATATCTAGAGGGGCCAGGTTGGTTGTGTGGAGAGGGGAAATAATTGAAACAGTAGGAACAAGCATCATCAGACAGGACAGAAGAGACCACGCACAGACTTCTAACAAACAGTCTAAGAGAACTTCTTTTAAAATAGACTTTGGAGATATTTATAGAAACTGGGAGAAGGAATGTCTTCTGCTGTCCTGCCAAGTTCTGTAGCTGTACAATAATGTGCAATGGTGTGTAACACAGAATGCAGTTTTGATAGGAAGTCTTTTTAGGAGCAACTGATCCCAAATAAAAGAAACCAAAAGTGACTGAGTTCATTAGCTTGAAGGTATTCATGCCAATTAACAAAGTTAAACTGCTTTCAGTGGTTGCAAATCACTTCAGAGGAAAGAAATAAAAGTTGTGTTCTCCCTATTTTGCTGTCAAACTACTTTGTCATACACCAGCATTTTCTTTTCCTATATAAATGAATTTTGCTGTGGCCCATATATTTCTTCCCTAAATAAAAGGTGCAGAACTGAAGAAATCAGACCAAGGCAAGCAACTGAGGCTTTCAAAGATGTCCCTGTCCTTTCTGTAGACTCTACTGGCCAGAAAGCAGTGGGATACTCTCACATCTGTATTCCTTTGCCTTTGTTCATATCAGTGGCAAAATATATGGAAATAATTCGTTGAACTTTTATTGCATGGTTAACTTGCCACAGTGTTTACTGTGCTTATTCTGCTGGTTTTTTAGATGAGCGTGCCACTGGCAGGAGTTCCTTTAAGTGGTACTATCACACCCTGACTGATCTGAATAAAGCAAAGCAAGAGATGGTTTGGATATATTTTATTACATATCTCAATTCAGATCAGAAGAGTTTTCCTTTTGAGGCCATGTTATGTGAATTGCTCCTTCTTTTATGGTGCTGTTTAGGTTGTGACTGTATTAGTATTCCAGAAGGCTAAAATTTTTGTGATTTAAAATGTAAAAGAAATTAAATATTTTAGCGAGGAAGCATTTTCTACAAGAGAATCTTCAGATATGTATTGTTGGAAAAATGTAGTTGTTTAAATGATTTATTCCATATCAGTTGCTGGTTAATGAATGTAAAAATTCATTTGTTCCTACATTATTTGACAGACTGCCATTACCAGATCATAAATTTATGGGCTACTGGAAAGTTGATCAGCCAGGGAATGCACAACAGAAACTGCTGTGTCCAACAGAAACTCAAAAAATAGATGTAAAGGTTTGTCTTTTTCTTTTTTTTTTTCTTAAATTCAAATAATACTGTTTTTTTGTGTTGGGATGTGAAGAATCTAAAATGTGATTAATTTATTCAGGAAAAAGAGTATATACAAAGCATGGTCCTTGTTACCTGTTCTTGGGTTTTTTATACTGACTAGAAAAATGAACGTTTTTGTATACCTGGCCCTCACAACATGAGATGTGCTTTAAAATCAGTAAGTTTGGTCAGAAGTTCTTGAAAAGAGGTTTTTAGAAGGATATTGAAAATACCGTATTTGAAGGAACTTTGTAGCTGTTTTGGATGTTTGGAGGTGGCCAGTTTCAGGCCCCAGATCTCAATTTTTGGATAAGATCAGAGACCGAAAAGAAAGCTGTTTTCTGTTTCTATTTTGCATGCAGCTGAATTCATACAGGTCTTTGGCACTGCGAAGTTCAGATCTGAACCTTTGGTACAATTTGACCTGCAGCCAAAGCTTCTAAGTCCTTTTCAGCTTTGAGTTCTTGGCTTAACTTCAGTAATTATTAGTCCAATGAATAAGGAAAAACCTGAACTGCTAATGTGATGTAGGGGTGAGATTTAAACTTTGTATAATAAGGAATTGCTCTTGAACTTCTTTGAAACAAAAAATATTCTGATTTTTTCCTTCAATGGACTGTGTTTTATCAGTACATGATAGCTCCTTTGTGCCACTGAGCAGTAGTAGTTTCAAACCAATAAAAGAGTAAAGAGGAAAGGCATGATGGTTTCTATACTGAAAGAAAATGGCAGTATGGACATTTAGAGAGCTTGCAGAAAAGCATTTCCTCTTCCCTTTTATTTATTTAGTAATTGCTCTTTTTCAATTGTTAATGGTATTAACAGTCTTGAAGAAGACTTCTAGATTTCCATAAAGAATGGTGGGTGAAATATTTTAGCAAGCTGTCATTGTTATCATTTGTTTCAGGGCCCTGTGTACTTAAATATCCAAGGATTTCCACTGGAACGACATGAAGCCAGATCCCTCAGTTTTACAGAAGAACTTGCTTTTTGGACACTGCCTTTGGGTGAAGTTAACTTAGTTTGCGATGTCACAGTAACAAAAGGTGCGGTAAGAAAAGCTAGTAACTTTTGTAGTGATCCCCAATATTATAAGTATATGAAATATCCTAGAGATGAGGAAGAACTAGGCTGTTGACTTCCTAAGTGCTCACCAATAGCCAGTGGCAGAATATAAAAGGGCAATGCAAGGGATTCTAAGTGTAATAACACCACTTCGGTGCATTTACAATAGTGTGTGTTTCTGGCTATGTTTGCAATGGAATATAGGAATAATACTAATAATTGGAATATAGGAATGGAAGATATGGAGTATAGGAATAATAATTTATCTTTTTGCTCTTTTTTTTTTTTTTTAACAGTAGATGTAATACAAAAATAATCAGCCACTGAAATGGGAGCATAATTTCACTGAGAGATTGTAGTCATTGTAGGGACATGCATCCTTCCCAAACTAAGAGGAGGATATGTAATTAAAGTAGAACACAGCCACAAAATTGCAAGTCTGTCTAGTCTTTACATTCAATACTGTATTGCTTCAGAAAAACAATTCTTTGACTTTTTCTCTCTCTAGGTCAATTCAGTTTTAACACAAATCTTGTAACTTGCGGAGTGCTATGGGATTTTTTTTCCTGTGCTTATACTGATTAAAATTCTTTCTCACTGGATCAAGCCTGCCCTAGTTGCCTATACTACTTGTGTCCCAAAGTGAACAAACACATTAACAAACTTTTATGATAGCGAAACAGAAATTACATGGCTTTGGATCAATTTTAAGAATTGTGTGAAAAAGTTCTGTATGAAATTTGCGTTCATTCCATGTTAAATTATTAAATACATAAATTGAAAGGGAGAATGAGATAGAGAAGGAGGGATAACCAAGTTTATAACCAAACAAAAACATCTGGATAGATTTTGTGTATACTAACAGCTGGCAGGCGCTGCAGTCATATCTACACAAATGTGCTTTAGACTACTTGTTTAAAGAGTTAATTGTGTTGTGGCAAGATTCTGCCTGTAAATGTTTAGTTAGTATCAAGAGACCATTTCTCTCTTTATCTTCATGTGTCAATGGTAGTAATTTGGCTGTACATTTTGCTATATCATCTGCCGTGTTTATGACATATATACATTTCCAGAAGAGCAATGCACAGTCAGTAACGTTTCATTAATTTTATTTTCTAATTTCAGAAGAGGAAGCCAAAAATATTCTTTACGTTACTACTTGCAATCCTGTTTCCTTATACTTCATGAACGTTTCTAGTAAGAGTGGATACTTTGTGGATCTTTATGACCTCTTCCCAAGAACAGTTGGAAATGTCTGGCAACCTTTTGTGACTGTGGCACCACTGGGAAATCCACTCAAAGGTCAAGTGGTTCTACATGAAGAGGAGGTAAAAAAAATTAAAACACAGCTAAATATTTAGTGATGAGCAAAGTAGTATCATAAGGGTAGGATTGCTGAGGAGTCTACCTCTATAAATTGAAATAGCCTGGACAACCATACTCCCTTCTGAATGGTCTCTTTTTCACTATACTTGAAGCTTGTGAGTTGCCTTCAGCTTTAGTTTTTATGTGGAGATTCTCCTCTTGCACTTTTTAGCTGGACAATGTCCTGTTGCATTCTCGAAGCTGAGTTCTACCTGCTTATCTTATTTCTCTTACTCACAGAGGGAGACTGGCCTTCATGGGAGAAAGGGAGATAGTGAGTTGAGTTCAGGAGTCTCAGTCAAGCAGCATATGTTTGCAAAGTGCAAAGTAAGCTGGTTTATGCTGTGAACTTACATTCTGCTCCGATCTTGTGCCTTTTCACTTTTCAAATAGTATATGAAAGAGACATTTTCTGAGTCACAAAGTAAAATGTTGCTTGTGTTTACTTTGTGCCATTATTTTTGATTTGTTTTGTGAATCCTGATATTTCTCATTCTGTAACATCTGAAGTACTGAGACTAGAACAAAGACATGTAAGCCTTGACATCTAGTGTATCAGCAATGCAAATTTAGAACCACTGATGACTTCAGCATTGGTTTGACTCGAATCCTTTTTTTTAAAGTCAAGTATTGCATACTTTCCACATACTTTCCACTTCCCATTACTATCAGTGAACTGACTGGAACATTTCCAATTCAGAACTACTTTGGCCAGGAGTGGGAAGAGACAAGTTGACAGAGTCCTGCTGCTGTTCATTTTTAATATTAATAATAGTTTATTATGCTACCTACCAATCATAGTGGTTTGACATGGGCATTTAATGTGATCATTATTGTTGGTTGGTTTTTCCTTTTCCTTTTGTTGTTCTGAGTTTCTTCTGCCCATTTTTCAATAGGTGAGAGACTCCGATCTAAAAGAACCTTTCCTACATTGAGTTGGAGTATTAAGTAGTTTTCAGTAATTTCATAACTAGTGTCTTTGTGGTACTGTTGTTCCAGTAACATTTGTCAAGTGTTGACGCCACTTTCTGGTCTCAAACACTACAGTTAAGCTCAATGCCTTATGAGAAACACCATTCTTCTGCCTTTAGTAGAACTGCCTATGCTGCCTTTGGCTTTGTCTTGGACACTTTTCAATGCCAACTGGAAAAAAAATTATTCTGAAGTTACCTGCTCGTGGTGATTGCCTGTGCGTTTATCTTGAGCAGCTATAGAAGTACCATTTGGGCTATTTTGAGATGCACATAACACATTTGTTTGGTTCTAAACAATCCTTGGCCTTTTTTGGCAAAGTCAATGCAGGAAACTGTAAAACAGATGGCAGTCTATCTCGTGTCTAAGAATGTTTAGAATGTCTCGTGTTTTTTAATATAAAGCCCAGCATATTCTTTGCTTTCTAAGTCTCTGAATGTTTTACCGTGAAAATAATTGTCCTGCTAGTTTTGTTTTTAACCAAATCACAGCAGCGTTTGGTGTCAGCAATGAAGGTTTTATCAAAGGTTCGTCTGTGAAGCTTTAGGTAGTTAACTGACTGGTTTTGCCTGTCCTCATGGAATATATTTTTCAGTGACAGTATGAATTAAACTCTGAAATAAAGTTTTTTCTGTGGAGCAACTATGGTAGCTCAGCGCCCCTTTCCAGATGACTCCAGTTGAGCTGTAACTTTATGTTTTTCTCTGGCAAAGCTTAAATATTGCCAGTGTCAGTCTTGCCTTTCTTAGCAAGTGCTACAGGTGAACAAATCCTGTCTGAAAATAAGCCTGGTTTACACTGCTGGAAAATAATACAGAATTACAATATTCTGAATGCTTTGCATTATCTTAGGACTTTTTACATAGTATTAACATTAAGATAGACCTTACTCATTGAGTGTAAAAATGTTTAATTCAACTACAAACTTGGTTGCAAAAAGTCATTGTATACTTAGGACACCATTCAAAAGTAATTTTAGACTTCTTGAGGATCTTAAGTAAGCATCTTGCACAGAAAAAATTATGAAAAAGGATTCTCTTGTGTATTGCATGTTGGTATCCATGGACTACATTAGTAACTTATTTGGGATTGGTTTTAAATGAGGCACCAAAGCACAGGTGAGACGAATGCTGCTGTTGTAGTCTTCACACCCTCTGCTACCCTTCCTTACGTTAGGGCTCACGTGTTACGATCTCTGCATTTCTAGTTCCCACTGAATCACAAGAGGGATTCTCAAGTATTTTAATTTTTCCACATAGAGCTTAGGTTTTATTCAGAACTCTTCCTGCAGTGGAGCCATGGGAAAAATCATGTGCTTTCTTTGTGCACCTGTGAGATGAGGTGGATATTGCTGTATATGAAATTAAATCCATTATTATTGGTGTTAGCAGGTAAGCATATAGCCTAAGCTAATCATCCAAGTACCTTCTGTATCTGGTGGGAGGATAAAGGTGATCTGCAAGAGCAATTCATCCCAGCTAAGGTAGAGCATCATGAATTGCCTTCTGGAGGTGCCTCTCTGTTTCCACTGGCTACAGAAGGAACCTTGACATACAGTCAAGATGCCTACCTTCAGGTGTAGTAGGGTCACTGCCAGCCTTAAGTTCAGAATTTGCAGCATTCACATGTTAAGACAAGTAGATTAGTGGCACATCTGTATTTTGGGCAAGGCTCCAAGGGTTAGCTACTTGTGCTAAGGGTGCATCAAACAGATCTTCAAGAAAAACAAGTAATGTAAATGATGTATGTGACACTTTAGAGGTTTGTCTACGTGTACTTGCAAAAAGACCAAGAAATATTAACAGTATTTGTAGAAATAAGAAGTTGCATTTAATAAATTTAAAAAGTCCACTTGACAGCTGGTATTTCATAACTAATATAATCCATTAATTAGACAATACAAGAAGCTAAAGATTTTTCCCAATTTTTTGTTTAAATAAAGGTCTTTAGAGATGAATTTTTCTGACTAAGTTATAAAAAAGAATGATTTTAAACAGATGATAACCTTCTTGGAAAGGATGAGATGATGATATTGTGGCTCTTCAAATAAGCTTGTGTGATTTATTTTCCAGATGACATCCATCTGGATTCAATAGAACCCTCCAGTGAAATAAAATGAAAAATCACCATTCCTTCCTGTCCTTTTAAATCATATTTTACTAAAACTAAACTTCTCGGGTATTGAACTTAATAGCAGAAATCAGAGATTTATCTGCTTTTAAGCCACCTTTACATCTTCTTGGAAGAAAGAGTAGATGATTCTGTTCCTCACAGTGGCCATTGGTCTTGGTGAATGCAGCCTGTTTTGACTCTATCTTTTTGGTCAGACTAAGCTGATAGACTTTGAAAAGACTGTTCAGAAATCTCGAGTCATTTCCTCGTAAGATGGGAACTGCATTCATCTTTTCAAAGCAGCAATGCCTCTGCCCTGTCCTCCCAACGAGTACTTCAGGGTGTACCACTATTTCATATAAAGCTTTGTGCTGACCTATTTCACTTTTCTTTTTCTTTCTGCACTGATTGCTTTTACTGCTCAGGAGAGCAAATACAGACTGAAAAGAATTTTGATAACTTTATGCATGATTTTATATGGGATTATAGGAGGAAAATGCACATGGAGAATTGATTTGCATATAAATTAATTGCACACTTCCATTTTTCCTTACAACACTTTGCTCTGTTGAAAGGCTACAACTGGACGGACAGAGTAACCTATGGGCTACCTCAGGGAGCACAACAGGCTTTGCCCAGGCAGTGTCCTGCCAGCATCCTTTAACTCTGCTTTTATCTTTGTTGGTCAGGAAATGGGGTAAGGAGAGAGGGAAGTGCTTTTCCCTGTCCCACGTGCAGCTGGAGCTCTTTGTCAAAGCTCTCAGAGAGCAAGGGAGTGAGGGAGTCTCTGGCACAGAAGCTGACATGGAGAGCCACCTCACTCACTACGTGTAGAAGATGGCAAACATCCTTTAAAAGAAGACTTTTTTTAACAGTTTATGATCTAGCCTGAAACACAAGTGGGGACCTGCATATGGAAGTACCTGCAACATACTAGTAGTAACATCTGAAACCTCTAGTCCCCATAATGTTCCGATGTATGCTTTCAAGAGGAAGGGTGTATTTTCTTCAAAAACTGGTTGACATTATTAAATTCTCTTCTTTTTTTGGATGCTATGTAAGACTTTCCTTTTCTATAAGCACACCTTATAGAAGAGGAAAGGTGTGCTTATAAAGGTGTGCACCTTCTATAGAAAAGGTGAAGACTTTCCTTTTTTATAAGCACAAAGCTTATATCTCTACTTGCTGTTCTCAGTTCACTGAAGTCTCTAGTACTATCAAGTCTCCGAAACCATCTGAAAGACACCACGTGCATTAATCAGAACACCAGTAATCTACCTGCATACATTTCCCTACCTCTGAAGGCATGGAGGTTTGAGCCCCAAACCATAAATTCTTGCACAGACTTTTTTCACTTGAACCTAATAAACACTATGTGTCTGTATCTGTGCCTAATATTTACAGCATCAGGATTGTTCTGTGTGCATCACTCAACGGGTCCTTGAGTGGCACTAATAGAAAAGGTGCTTGTGGGACAGGAGGCAAGGAGAGGTGCAGAGGGGTTACCCTGTCAAGCTAAGAATCAGCCTCATCTGAAGCTGACAGCGAAGAAGTGTTGGTGTTTGTGAGCTTGCTTGCTCACAACGTGAGCATTGAGGGGAGAAGAGAACGAAACTGAGAGTGAGTACGGAAAGAATACAAGAGGGTTAAACTCTATTATTTGTACGGTCCCACTCTGAAATTGGAGTGTATTCCTTCCCCTAGCTCTCCTCCCTGTCTGCGAGACCATAAGGAAAAACTTCCCATACCAGCAAAGTGAAATCACAGCCCTGCTTGGTTTAAGGACTTTTAAGAGGAAAATGCTGGCTAAAATAAAAACAGCAGTAAGGAAAGGGAAACTTTGCAGTAACTAAAAATAAAGGCGCACCACTTCACAAGAGTGGTTACTGCATCTGTCCAGAGTTTGGAATTCCAGACATCAGGGTCGGGAGGTCACCCAAAGGTTACTTTTCTCCCAGTCAAGAACAAACACAGCGGAATTGCACACCAACGTCTTTTCCCAGCCCACTTGAAGAGTTGCCAAAGCTGCTCTTGGATGTGTTCACAAGTGACGCAAAAATCTATTCTTAAACACAGACAGAATATACATCAGTCACTTAGCACAGAAGGAAACCATTAACATCAAAAGGGGTGGAGTAGAGAGGCTTTTTATATTACCAACTGCTCTCATAAATTTAATGCTAAGTGGAAGAATGTAGTTGATTTGTATGTGTTTTTTACCTCACGTGGAAGGCTAATGCATTGCTTTGGTACAGCAGTGCTGTTGCAGAATTGTATAAATAAAATATGGCAGAAAACCAAAATCCAAAGCAAATGCCCTATTTTTTTTTCCTGAACCACATTTCCATAATTTTGGTTTGTAATACATAAGCAAACTTCTTTTTTTAGAAGTATTGAACTCTAGCTGAAATTTCCAAATGCTCCAAATAACATGGTAATATTTTAAATGCTTTACCATATTTAGCTTCAAATGACTGTCATTATTAAATAAAGTTAATTCTCCCAAATAATCCTAGTGAAAGTATGAAGTGTACCCAAAAAGAACAAAACCGCTGTGACTCAGATTGTTTGTATTTGTTTTATTTAGGAGAATTTGTGGGAATTTATGTTTTAGTCCCTTAACGTCTATCGTGCGTTATTGCAGATGTTGTACGTAGACAGTTTACTTTTAGTAAGTCCTTGCAGAACCTAATGTCCTTGCAGAACCTAACGTTTCCTTGAATGGCAAACAAAAAATTCAACCCAAGGCTTAATTAACTTGTTCTTTTGTACCTTTTAAATTTCATTTGATGCAGTTAAGGTTGGCCCTGAATGATTGTTTTCTTGAACTCTTAGTTAAACACATTAGGAGCAGCTATAGTACTTTGTAAAAAGAAATGTTTAAAACGGCTCCATCATTTGACAACATGTGTGGACCCTGGGGCATGGAGTAACAAACTGAGAAATCTGAAGAAGTTCAAAATTTAGCATACCATATTTTCACATGTGATATGTGGAGGGCACTTGCACCACTCTGTTCAGTATCCTGTGTGCTTCTGACCAGCATCCTCTTGAGTCACCCTGCTGTCCTCCAATAGTTGTTCTACCTCTGGCACTGTAAGCTTGTCTGAGCATGCAGGTCACAGAAGGATTGTCAGCACTGGGATATTTAATAGGCTCCACGGTATCAGAAGTATGAACTTGGAGAGAAAGTACTAAGCCATTTCTTCTCTCGCCAGTTTTTCACCTTCAGTGTAACTGAAGTAATGGGTACTTCAGAGGAACGCTAAGAAAACATAAAAACTGAAATGAAATATTTTAGTGACTTGACAAAACAAAACTGGTATGTCTCTCACCTGTAGCTGACTACAGCTTGGACACATAAGCCATACTAGTCTAGCTCCTAGAGCTTATGCAGAAGTGAATGTGAGATACATAGATAAAACATTATGGAAAAACTGGAATATCATTCCAGCCCTCTTTGCATGTATTTAACCTCTACAATTAAATTTCTCTAATTTTGAAATGAACAAAGAAGATTCAGCCTAGGTTTTCCAACAAAATCTAGATGAACTTTTCAAAATGTCCTAAGTTGCTAGAGTTGCAAAAGTGTTTCAGATGGATTTGTTGTAGTCTCTTAAATGGGCTCGAGATGTACACAGATCTGCTTTTTATTTACAGAGCAACGTTGTGTTGTTGCTGGATACAAAAAATGGTGCCCTTCGCCGACTTTTGCTTTTACCAGATGCTCAGGAGTCTCCTAAGCGAACATCTTGGTGGAGCAGCAAAGAAGAGATGGTAAGGAGTAGCACCTGCTTCTCTTACACAAAGGGGTTTTTTTAAATCAAAGCTCAATGTTGGAAAAACCGCCCCAGGATCGTTTGTCTTTCTGGTTTTACGGCCCAAACACTCAACTGTTTCCTCTTATGTGTGTTTAAATGCCTTACACATAAAATAACATTGTTATGGAATAGTGATAAGAAAAATATAAGTAAGTTGTATTGTCTGAGGATAGGTATCTTTTAAAAATCCCTCTTTGGAGCTAGAACTGGGAGTAACGGAACATTTTGTTACAAGGGATTATGTCCAAAATAATGAACTCCTTTATGATGCAGTTATATGACTTGGGACGATGCAGGCTAGATAGCATTTTGAGAGGTAATTAATGGCATGGATTATTCTAAATAAAGGAAAAATGTAGTACACTTTCAGGGGAGTCAGGGAAACTCACTGGGACGAATCTAACAAACACTAACTGCTGAATGACATATTTTTATACAGAGCAGCTACAAAATGTGCCGAGAGTTTTCAGACAAAAACTGGCTGGTGTTCTACAAAGAAGCAGGGTGAGAGTAAATTATATCCTTGTATTACACTGATTTATAACAGATCTCGTGTACATCCCTATCTGATTATTCTTTTCTTGGCCTCCAATTTTACAGAAACCGCCTTATTGTACTGGATGTATTGGAGGGTCAAACTCACACCATCTCGCTTCCAGTCAATCTGAAATCTGTTTTTCTGGTGGCTGAGGACCGGTGGCTCTTGGTGGAAAATGAAACAAATCAGTTAGTTAAGCCTAGTTTTCTTGATGGCTTTATTTCTTGTTTGTGTCTTGTTTATGTTCAGGAGTTTCACTTAGAGTTGTTTTTTTCAGTTTGTGAGACTGGCTAGACTTAAACAGTTGGTGTTTAAGATGCAGCTTTGCTCTGGTGAAAGTGCAGGTAGGCTTTTAGAGTAGGAATGTACAGGATATGCCTGCCTAAATTCATGCCTCTGAAAATCTAGACTAGCTTTGATTGTATGCATGTTAATACTGTTTTTACTGAGGTGGTATTGGTCCTTAGAAATGAGAATGTTTGTCAACCTAGCTTTGGGAATAGAGCCACATCATCCAGAGTTAGTGCCTGCTTGCTTTACCTTCATGGTCACGTGAAAGAAATATTACTCTGCTGTCTTATTTTTATAAATGCACAGCAAATAAAAGTGTGTAAATAGTTACCAGAAGACAAATCTGCCACTTGCTCGCTTACCCTTTCCTGTCTCTCAGATGTTTGGTAAATCATATTTAGTTTTAGAAAAAGGTGTTGATAAACTTGTTTATATAAATGTAGAATGTTTTCACTATTTTAGAAGATAAAAATCCTTGTTTAGAGTCACAAGCTTAATCAGGAATTATTATAAATGTGTATCCTTTACAGGAAATTTCTTTTAACCAAGCGTGCCCATATGGAAGCTGAAGACAGTGAGGTTTGCCAGTTGTATGCACTGAGTGAAGAGCCAGCTGACATGGGATTTGGCTTAACAACAGGTATTGAATGCAAGCTTGGCTTGCTCTTTTTTTTTTTTTTAATAATTTCTGTGTTTGCAGCTGCACAAACAAGGCTCTTTTACTTTAAAGGTCTGGGTAACCTCTCTGATTCTCTTTTTGTCCTCCCCTTATCATGTTTGGTTAATAATAACTTTTCACAAAGCATGGCAAATTCCATGCTCAAACTTCAGGTTGTTTGAATAAAGCATCTTTGTTTCATTGCAGCATTTAAGACCCTCAGTCATGGACTGTCAAGAAATCTACAAGCATACAGGATGGAAAAGGAAAAAAGATGACTATGCAGGAATTAGAACGTAGGAATAGAAAGGCCAGATATGTTGATGAGTCCAGTCTGTATGCTGTTGCAGGTCTGTTACACACACTCAGATGAGCTAGAAGACATTTCACAACACTTATAAAAATACAAAAGGCCTACAGTCAGAACAGAATTCACGGTTTCTGAAGTTCTGCAGATAGTGTGCAGGAGGCCACTGGGGCCATCACACCTGTGTTAAAAGATAGGGGAAATTTGTTCGGTAAAACTCTCAGATGGTGCTAGGCATTGAAGCATGCCTTAGATACAGAAGGCGGCAGAAATCTCCAGTGGTCATCGTTCTGCCTGGTAAGATCTGCCTGTCTTCAGATCTGATGACATTTTTAACCCTGAGCATTTGATCACAGTGCACAAAATCTTTAGTCTACCTGGTTTAATAACACTGGAATTACATTTGCATCCCACCTAACAGTTTATAGGCTTTGGCCTATCTCCAGTGTGTCTCAGGGAGAGACAGGAAAAAAAATAGAGAAACCACTTTATATCTGTTAAAGAGGAAAAAAGTTTCATCCTGGTCCTTGTGGCTAGCATAAGTGTGAAGAATGAGATTAATACAGTGTAAACATGATACAAGCAAATGTTATTGACAAATAACAAAAACAGCTTACTTTACACAAACAGCAACAAATTGGATGCCGAAGACTCTAACCACGGCTTAAATATCTAGGATCCTTTTTATCTCTTGTACAGTTTACTCTTATCAACTTATCAAGCTCCATCAGAGCACAGTAGTTTCCTTCCTCTTACTACCTTATTTAGAAACCATTATAGAGTATCATTCCTGAGATGGGTAGAAACATTATTATAATTTCCAGTCTCAGAATATTTGTGGACAGTTTATTGCTGCATGCTTTTTGTGCTATTTTTATCCTTTGTTATCTTATTTCTTCTCTTCCAATCTAAAAAGTTATCATATCCACTCTCCACTTTTTTCCAAATCATCCAGCAAACCCCGAATGTAACATCTTCAGCCTTTTCTCATTCTTTGAGGCAGAATCTGTGGCAGGAGAACTAAGAAAAGGTAGACCAGTGTGGGTTTGCCACTGACCCAAACCAGTAGCCCATTCATCTTTTGAGGGAGGAAAGATTCTCTCCCGCTGCCAGGTTAACGAGATAGTCTGCCCATTGAAGTGGAAACAGTTTATGCTGCAGAACTGGAGATAGTGGGTTCTGACTGTGTTGATAATTTGAGGGAAGGTAAAGGGCTGTTACAGTTGCACAGAATAAAATTTAGTTTTCCTTAGCTTAAAGAAAATGAAAACTAGACCATTGTTTACCAGAAATGTGGTACAAATAACATTATTTAAATTGCAAAGACAGCAAGACAGCTACCAAGAAATGTCACATTGACACTTACCTATGCAAACCTACATTTTGCCTTTTTGTGCATTTGCATTATAACAGTTTTCAATGAGATCACATGCTGTTCTATTCCATAGGCTTCCTGCCTCATTTACACAGTAGAGGGCAAAATTAAGTGGTAGAAGCAACTACAAAGCTAGTATTTCCTGATTTTAAGTACTTAACTTCACAAAAATAACATTATTTCCTGACTTCTTTTCTGTGTTATAGCATAGTATAATCAAATCTTCTGGTTTTTAGTAATTTTATGCTTAAAGTAATAGCAATGATCGGTGCTCAGCACTCTTACAGTTAACATTGTTTCCTATTGCACATCTGGATTTAATGACTTTCATTTTGTTTAATTTCCCTGTTTAGCGTCAGAACTGTGTGTGCCGCATGCAGTTTCAAGTGACCAGCTATCTTCAGAAAACCTCAGTGCAGCTGTGGGACAAAAGATCAGCTCCCCCAACAGGATTTTCTCAGATGAACATAATTATGCTACTATTGTTATTGGTTTCCCAGACCTCTTGGTAAATACTCAGCATTATTATACAATGAAGTAATATGAGCTTACTTATTCTGTAACCAGTTAAGTACCTGTTTGCCAAAAGATATGGAAAAAGAAGGGAATGACAGTGAATGACAAACTTATGTAGTGTACACCATTTCATAGGGTAGTCTAAACTCGAGGGATTTCACTGGAGTTTGAAATAATAAGAAATTGGACAACATAGAATCATAGAATCGTTTAGGTTGGAAAAGACCTTCAAGATCATCCAGTCCAACCGTTAACCTACACTACCAAGTCCACACTAAACCAATGAAGGGTAGACTAGACTAAACCATGTCCCGAAGTGCCGCATCTACCCGTTTTTTGAACACTTCCAGGGATGGGGACTCTACCACCTCTAAAATTCATTGTAAGTTCTGAATAGTGCTGGCTAGAGGAATATTTTCTAAATCATGTATTTTTATAGATTTTTAATTAAATATAACCACTGAGAAAAAGGATATCAGTATCATTTTGGACTGCTCAGTGTGAACTTTTTGCTCAGTGTGCAGCAGCTAGCAAGACTCTAGAGGTAAGAAAATGAAAAAAGATACAGAAAATGGTAAGAAAACTATACAGCCGCTTCGCTATTTAATAATGTAGTTAAGTGTAAATACTGCATGTAATTGTGCTCACTCCTGTGACACAATTAGAAAAGGACCAGAAAGGAAAGTGAAACTTAACAGTGTAATGACTAAGGCTGTTGCAAGGAGTGGAGGTAAACACAGGGAAAATAAAAGCAGTATGTTTAATTCTTTGGATTTGTTTATATTTACTACCTAGTGATATGTAAAAAAGGATGGTGCTTGTGGAATAAATAATTCTATGTAATGTTTGCTTAACAAATTGGGGCAATTAGAAAAATTAACTGTTAACAGACATGAATTTTGGGAAAGCGAAGTGATTGAAGAAAATATTCTGAAATCCAAAATTACTCAAAAATATGGTTTTTTCAATAAGACATTCCCTGTCTTTGCAATTCGCTTTTGAGTTTTACTTGATTTGGATTTATATTACCACATTGATTATACTAGCTTTTCATATTATTTATGATAGATGTCAGTTTGTTGCTGGAAAAGGGAGGGAGTACCAAAGATGCTACACACTTCAATACCAACACTGGCGATGAAGCATTTTGCTCTCCCTGGTTTAGACTGAGGCCATGTCTTTCCTTATACGTGGTTTTAAATGTCCATGTGAATGTCAAAGAGGGAGTGCTAAAGGTGAACGTGAGGGTGGTGGGACAAACCTTCAGATTCAGAGCTTAGTGTTAATGATGCAGGTGTTCAGTATGAACAAGGTATCTAAGCTCTTATTTGTACTAGCAATGCTCAGCTGACCAAATGTAGAAGCCTTCTTCAAGATGAGATGATGTATTCTTTAGGCTCTACTGACTGTAGCAGGAGATGAAGCACCTGGCTCACATGTGGACACCTACATTTATGTCTCTGAACCTGGAGCCAAATCCCAGCCTTAATGCCTAGCTTTGAATTAATTACTGAAATATCTGTTTGCTTTTATCTACTTAGATTATGGCAGCAGTTTGTTACATAGTTTGATTCCAGATTAGGTTATTTCAGTGCTTTCTGTTCCTAATTCAGCATGAAAAAAATGTTGGTTCAACTTCAGATCTTCAAAGAGTCTCAATTCCTAAAACTTGTGTAGGTGGTCTGGTGTTTTCCACTCCTATAGGAGTTTTTAATGACAAAATAATGAAGGTCTTTTCCTTGTCATGTGGTGACATGAGAGGTAACCACAGTAGCTGCATTTGATTTTAAATTAGATAAGAAGTGGAGCTTATTGAGAAACATTTGTTCTTAGGCTCAATAATAATAATGTTTTGTTCAGTAGAGTCCTTCTCTCTTGCAGTCTCCTAGTGAAGTGTATAGCTGGAAAAGAAACTCCTCTCTGAGTCGCAAACGTGCTTCTCCTTCTGATCCATTTTATTATGGAGCCCGGAGGAAAACAGCAGCTGCAAAACAAACCAATTGTGTAACTTTATTGGCTTCTAATCAAATAGTCAGAATTTTAGCACCTGGAGATGTGCCTTTGAAAGACATTTACCCAAAAGGTAAGAGGTTCACATACTTGTGCTGTACACACTTGTTTTTGTTCTGTAAACTGCAGTCACTCATGAATCTTTGCAAAATGTTTTTGAAGAGTCACAAAGCAAGCATTTGAGGAGGAATGAGAGTAGTTGCACTCATTTTTAAAATTAATTTGGATCTTACTAACATGCTGAATTATACTTGTGAGGAATTAACAAGCTACCTATACTGTGAATATCCCAGTAGATGGGATCTCCCTCTGTCTGCACTGGGAACCAGCTACAGGAATATGATCATTCCAGTTCAGCAGTTGGCCTTCACCAGTATTTCTGACCTCTCCTCAGTGCCACACAGACACACAGGGATAAGACAAACCTGTTGTCCATCTAGCTCAGCATGTTGTCTCCAGCAGGGCCAATAGGAGAGGTTATTTTGGGAACGTATGTGAGCCTGGCCACTTCTATGTCTTTCCCTTCATATTTTCTCAACATTGGCAGTTGTTTTGCTAGGGATGTTGCAGGGGACATCCCTGCCTCAGCCTCTTTGAACTTGTGTGTCTCCACAACAAGCTCACAAGTTCACTACTCTCTGTGATCAACTGATCTTCTACCAGATAAATCAGGTGCCCCTCGTTCTAGCATTGCAGGGTTGGGTGAATAACAGTTCTGCATTCATCTTAACCATCACCTTCATGACTTTGTAAACTTCAGTCACATCTGCCTTTTCTCCAAACTGGAGAGACCCAGGCTTTTTAGTTCTTCTCTTGTCTAAGAGAATGTTACATGAGCAACATTTACATACAGCAAAACCATACTCCACTTGTACACTAATAAAGCAGTTATAGACTACAGACCTTCAGATGTTTTTGTGCTGCCATGCCAAGCTTTCTGTTATCATTGTATCTTTAGCTTCTTCAGCCAATAACTAAAAGTATACCAATTAGTGCTAAATAACAGGATTTGTGAGTTTTGCATTAATTACCTCTAGAAATCTCCAAGAAAAGGTCACTATCAAAAGAGAAAACCCCCAAAATATTTGCATATGGTAGAATGGCAGGGTTTTTGAATGCATCAGCACGAGAAGCTATTCCAGATTTATTCTGTATGTGAACTCTCTGTCCCATACTAAATGCTTTATTCCAAATTAACTCCCTTTTACAAAATAAATGACCTAATATGTCTGCCCTCATTTAATGCAGATTAACTTCCCTGTGTAGAGAAATCCTTTTATTTATTACTAAAAGGATAAAACGTTTACTTGACTAAAGAAGTAAAGTCAAGGATATAAACAGGGTAGAAAACTGAAGTTACCTACATTTGTAAAGAAAAGGGTTAGCTTTTAAAAAGATTGAACTTAATAAAACATAGTTAGAGTTAGCATGACGATCTTGAAACTAATTATACCACTTCAGGCTGTAATCGTCTCATACTTTATAAAGTGCAGAAGGATCAGACTGGGTCATGTTTTTTAAGCCCTCACAGTAAAAAAAAAAAAAAATCTGGCTCTGAAGTGGATGGTATAAAAATTCAGAAGGTAAATCTTCTGAGCTTTTGTAAAAATTAGTTTATTAATTTGGGACTGAGGGAGAGATACAGTGTTCCCAAATGATACCTGAAATTGAGGTCTTGGCAGTTATTTCTAATAGTCTTTTAAGTTGCTGTGGTATAACACTTCATAATGCTAGATTAATATAATTAAAAATCAGGGGAAATTCTTCATGAATCCTGGATACTAGTGACCTGAGCAAATTATCTGTCTGAGGATTGGCTTCTGTCTGACTGAGCAATTTAATTTATATCTGTTGTTATAGCTGAACAAGATACTATTTTTTTTTTCCTCAACTATGGTGAAATATATTAATGAATAGTGATTGATAGGTTTAAATTTATAGAAAATTTCATGAGGCACAGTTTGTACAGTGCTTTATGGCCATTTAAGTTGAAAGATTTAAGGCCTTCTTGAAGATCATATAATTGATTTTTCTTTTCTAAATTATGTTTTAATTTATGAATTACCAAAATTGATCTTGACTGAATCATGTTTAATATGACCTTACTGATACAACTAAATTGGACCTTAGCAGGACTCTAGTTTTTCTATTCCATAGCCTTTTTTCAGGACTTCAGACATTTCCATTTACCAGTTAATGGTAAACTGCTGTGCTACTCAGCATGGTCATGAAAAAAATGGAAAAAATGAATGAACAGTGAGGTGACAGTGTTTGCTGATGATACTGGTTATTATTCACGGTAGAAAGGATTCACCATGAAGGATTACAGAAGCACTACAATGTTGACTGCAATAGAAATGTCAGATGATGTATAGATAAATGTAATGTACGTGAAGGACGAAAGAAAGAGTCCTACCTCTACATCTAAAATGATGGGGCTGATCAGTACATCTCAGGAGCATGATTTTGGTGTTATGATAGATAGTTTCATTAAAATATCAGTTCAAAGCTCGGTAGCAGTCAAAAAAAGCAGATCAAATGTTAAGAAACTAAGGAAGAAACAGAAAAAACAGAGAACATCTTTATGCTGTTGTGTAAATTCATGTGTCCTTAACAGTGCGTAGTTTTGGTCCTCCATTTTAAGGTGGGAGAAGGCTGAAGTGGGGTAAGTTCAGGAAAGGGCAGCAAGGATGAGCAAGATTACATCAGCCAAATCTCCTGCATGTGGAGACAAGATCTGGAAAGGGGCATATGGTGGAGTTCTACAAGAACATGTATGGCATGTAAATGTGGAAGAAACCACAGTTTTACACTCGGTACCAGAGTTAGGGGACAGCTAATGAAGCTAGTAGGAACTTCATCAAAACAAACAAACAGAGGTGGTTCTTCACAGAGCAGGGGACCAACCTGTGAAACTGCTTCCCAAAGGATGTTGTGAATGCTGAAACATGGATCCACAGGAAAACTGGAGAAACTCGTGGCGAGTTACTAAATACATAGACATAAAAACATAGAGACCATATTCACCTTAAGAAGCCCCTAGACTGGAAGTGGTTGGTGACTTGAGGAAAATTCCATGTGTGCTTATCCGTTCTTACACTTTTCAAGCATCTAACTACTCTTGGAGACAGGATACTAGATTAGAGAGACCTAGTATTGCCATTGTTATGGCATGAATCCAAAATCTTTCCAAGTGAAAAAGGGAAGACAGAAGAAAAGAGACATGCGCTCATGTATTCACTTCAAAGGTGAGATTATAAGGTACTAGTCCTTACTGTGCCCGTTTGGGATCCAGTATTTACAACCCTCTCTGCTGGGCTGTTGTTTCTTCTGGAGTTTGCCTCTCAATCTCACTAATTGACAGAATATTTAATTGAATGCACATTTAACTGCTGCCAGTAGCTTCTTAACCGTCTTGGTCCCTTGGAGATTCAGTGTTGCTTATTCCTGATTGTGCTGCATAATTCATGGGGGCCTTTGGATGTTTTGGTGATTTGTCTGTGCTGTTGTTCCTGCATTGGAAACATGTAGTTACTTACCTTCGAAAGTTGTATAAGGCTTTGTTCATAAGTCTTTGTATCCTTTCTTGGGAGATGGTATAGTGAAGCAAAGGCATTCTGTTACATAAAATGGAGTATGTGGCAGTCCCTTGAAGTTCTTGCACTAATGTCTTACGTTGCCTTTGAGAAGTTGTTTTATATTTTTGCTTCAGTTTAAATATCTATCAGGCTTTCTTTCTCATCTTCTTGGACAACTGGTCAGTTCTGGCAGACAGCCTTCCATTTCTATTAATAATTCAAAGTACTCAGCCAAACTCTAGCATACTCCAATATGTCTGACCAAAACTGTTCCAGGAACAACAAGCAAAGAAATAATTGCCTTTGTGTTTTATTGGAACTGTAAACTGGGATAATAGTTATGTTTGAAAAGAAACTATAACAAGTAATAATTTCCCCAAAGACTGCCAAATAGATATGTGGCCACAAAACATAAACTCAGACAAGAGATTGTGGCAGAATCCAGTAAATAAGTATTCATGTTTATTCTAAAAACAAGGCTATAGAAATCAGGGCTATTTGAGAGCAAATATTTACTTGGATTCTCAGCACTTTCTATATATGAATATACAATAACAGTCTATTACTGAGTGCATGTCTTTATTAGTGTGACAGTAACTGGAACAACATGTAGTGTAACACACACAGTTACAGGAACAACCTCAACGCATCATCTGGTCCATCTATTTATATAGGGACAGGATGACACGTTTAGACTCTACTTAACTGATGTTTGTCAAATAATTGGCCTATTGCAATGCTTCGCTCTCCTTGTATAAGAAAAGCATTTCCTAGTATCCAGGTTTTTTTGCTGTAAACAAAACTGAATACTTCGTGTCACCTCCACTCACTCAGGATAATATTGCTGTCTTTATAAGCATCTTTTTGATATTATGGGACATGTGTTTTTTTCAAAAAAAAAGTCTCTTTTTAGACCCCCCAAAAAGTAGTAAATTCCTTACATCTGTTCTTGTAGCCCATCTGTTCTAACCTCTTTGTCACCCCCAGGACTATCTCACGTGTCTCTGTTTTCCTTAAAGTTTGATGTCTAGAGCTGCACATAGATATTCTTCTCCGTCGGGCTTCAGCAACAGAGGAACAAACTGCACTTGTTTAGGTCTGATGTTCATATTTCATCGTAAGGTTCTTGACTGCAGTTCTGGGGCCTGGCCAGTTGTTCCTGTGTTGCATTTAAACATTTGATTACCTTTTCTTCAGCTTCCTACTCTGCAATCCTTTGTCTTTTTATAATTTATTTTGGTTGATTTGTGGTCTCTCTCTAATTTATTAACTTAATTTTTAATTCTTATCCCACTGTTCTGTCCCATCCAGTTCAGTATCAGCTCTATGTTCTAGATCTTTATCAGAATTGTTAACGTGTATCTTACTCTCCATTAATGCCAAAAGAGGGAGCACATTTTAAAATAGTAACCAAATCTAGGCAAAAGAAAAAGGTCTCTGTGGCCCACAAACCTTCATTTTTCCAGACTTTTTTTTCCTGCTTCCAATATGTTTGATATTTCCATTTTTATGAAGATGAGTAAAGTCAACAGATGTGCATACTATAGATATGTAGATACAGTAGACATGCATAAAGTGTTGGTGAGGGTTATTCTTTATACTCGTTTGAATTTTAGATCCTTTTATACTGCTGATCTTGCTGGTCTTTTCTGTGTGTGCTGTATGCAAGCATCAACACTTCTGCAGGTAACATCAGGCTTTACTTCATTTCAAGGAGGTGAAAGATATGTTGTTTCAGAAGGAAATCTAGACTTGCTTTCATCTTGTGACAATGATATTTTGTACCCATACTATACAGTGTAATTCAGTCTTCTGGTTTCTTTTCTGAAAAACTTAAATTCCTCAGTTTACTCCAGGCAGATGAAAGCCGGCTCCTAACTGGAAGCCACTTCTGAGCCAGGCAGAGTGTACTCATATATTAGCAAAAGCCAGCATAGGTGTGCACACACACATGCGCACGCACACACACATGAATTTGTTTCTGAGCAAGGGACCGTAGTATTAGCTGTATTCATTAAACTGCCTGTGAACAGAATATTAAATGTCTGATAGTCTAGGGCTGTTTACTATGAAGCTATAAAATCTTTGAGTACTGAGAATCTACCTGCAAAAAGTGGTTCAATTTAAGGCAACAGCATTTAGGTTAATTTTATTGAGAAATTTTCAATCGGGAATCATAAGCACAATGTTTTGAAATGTTCCTCAATATGCTTTTAAAGTCAGATATACAGCTGACATTATCTTCAGTGGCAGATAAAAGCAGTGAGTTAGGGATTGCATTAATGCCTGATTAGTGCTTTTGTGAGTAGAGCTATATTTGTGTGCAATTTTGACATTTGCTATACACATTCGTTGTTCTTTTATAATTGTGCCTGTCTGGTTGCTCACTACCAAAGTAGTAAAACAATTCTGTATTTGCAAGTTATACTCCTGTGTTGAATGCGAAAGCTTATCATTTTGACAGGTACTGTGTAATGAAATGTTTAAATTTAATCTACTAAATGCAAATGCAATAAACAGTTAATCATGCATCAGGAAAATAACAAGTTTGTTTATTTTCAGATGTCACTCCTCCACAAGCTGCTGGATACTTGGAAGTAACAGATCTCAACTCAAAGAAAATCAAATACATTGCTATTCCTAGGTAACTGATTTTATTGATTAGAGCAGCCTCTGTCTTACAGGAAGGGCAAAGAGAATTTAGTGTGTATTATTACTTCAGGGTAAGCAAATATTTCTTCTGATGTGGAAAGTAAGAATAATTCATACTTAGCGTGTAAAATTCTGCAACTGTTGTAGCAGATTTTTGTCAACGTCTTTCATCTGTTTAGTATGTGCAAATGTAGCACTTAATTAGTAAATATGAAAGCTTTCTCTTCTGATTTTCATTCCCTTTGCTCTTTCTCCCTCTTCACCCACTTTATCCTCTACACTCTTTCATTTTGTTTTGCTATCTTTATTTTCTTCTCCTTTTTCTCTGTCTTTAGGGTCTAACAAAGATAGGCAGAATGATCCAGTGCTAGGTGTTAGGAAACCAGGAATCAAGTTCTGGTCCGATACAAAGTTCACTTTGAAAATAACTTGAGCTTCTCTATGTTTTGGTTCTCCCTTTAGAAAATGTACATTCCCTCACAGGTGTCTTGCATGATACACAACTATCTTCTATGATACATTAAAATAGCCAGATTATGTGGCTTCTGTATGGTTTTAACATCTATCTCTTACCACTGTAGAGCATATTTGCAAATATTTTATGATATAAACATATATTTTGGTTACAAATTGTCATTTTCCACTGCAATAATAATAAAGGTTTTTGTTTTAAATTGCAGTGTCTCAACTTTGCATGTTTAAATAGCGCATGTATGAAACCCACACATGAGGAATTTTATACTTCTTTTTTTTAATTCTATCCATTTGATGTTGGTTTTGACAATATTAATTGATTCTCATTTAAATTAATTCTGCTTCATTAATCATCTGTGGAATTTTTGAATTAATAGAGAATTAATTTTGGACTGTTCACCATTTTATAATTGATCCATTGGCCTACATCTTACACAGTCATTCAAAAATGTAAGGCACTTAACATAGAAATAGGAGTGAACCACACTTTATTTTACACTAGGATTTTATAAGAAATTGCAAAAATTACAAAGCCAAACTTCAACATCATGACCCTTAACCTAGTATGAGGATTTAAGCTATTTATGGCAAACCTGAGCAGAAGTCCAGATTTAAAAATGTACTCCATTAGGAACTGATAAATAAAGTGACTTTTTATATATATGAATAGTTATATGCTAAAATCTAACAACCTTTCCTCCTCCTGGCATAGCTAGCCTGGTCAAATGCTGAGATAACTCTTCCTCAGTTGAATTAGTACACGGCGATTTCAGTCTTAGGTAGAAGTATATGTGTTACCAGTTCTTTCATCTTCAAAGATTATTAATTGTAGTATTAGTACAAGTTGCCAATGTTGTCATTGACAGTACTAAAAAAATGCAAAGAATGTATTCTACTTTATCTAAATTTCCCCTCATATTATGTATCTATTAGGCCTTCTATTTCAGCAGTAAATTTTTGTCTGCAAGTTAACTGTTTAAAACAGTGCTAAGATTCTCTGTACATAAAGCTGTGCCATCTTTAGATGAGTGTTTAAATCTTCATTTTTTTATTAAAGCGCTAGAGAAATGTGTTACTTTAAGTTGATGGAAAGGTATTTTCCTCAGTGCCCAGGTCATGTTCTCTCCTATTTCTTTTGTCGTTTTGTATTTTTCTATAACGTATTTTTAAATTTTTCATGTTCTTTATAGTTTTTTTGGTTTTCTTCAGATAGATGATATATAGCAGTGGGTTAGACAACACATTCCCTTTCAGCCTGATCTTTTATACTGCTTTTTATACTGACAAGTATTTTTCGATCATACCCACTTTCTGTAGGTGGAATGTTTCAGGTAAAATAATGGGTCTGCAGGACTTAGTTATAGTCTCTCACGGAATGAGGATGTAATTTCATTTAATTGCGACCTTAACTACAGAAATACTCATCCTCTTTTTAATTGCAACTTCAAGAAAAATCACATTAATTCTTGTTTTTCAGATCACAGTCTCTCTCTCCTTATACATCTTGGCTCTCTAAGATCTCGGACGCCGATGCCCTGTTGGCACCACTGGGCAAAGTAGGTTTGGTTAGTGTGGACATGGGAGGTGGTGTGAGGCTCTGGGAGACCGGCCTAGACAGCCTCCAGCGGTCGCTGCAGGACTGGAGGAACATGATTGGCCAAGAAGATGGTCGACCTGTGCAGGTAGGAGTTCACAAAGCTGAAGTGAAAAACATATAACAAAATGAGTTGCAAGTGAGTTTTCAGCTGGGAGAGGGGTCGGGGGAGAGATGTGTTGGAAAACACTGTGAAGTGGAAATATGCCTGCAAGAAAAATCAGACAGACATCTTCACTGGGAAAAAAAAAACAGACACAATAGTTCAGTTAAAAAACTTGTTTGTGACCCCTGTAATTATGGTTACTGACAGTCTCTTTGTCTTGCAGTGTTTGTATTTTTGCCAAATTCCAGTCCATTTAAATGCAAATCAATTTTTTATCTCCTGCTGATTTTTAACTGCAACTTTCAAAATGTAGAATAATGAAATTAATTTTTAAGGAAAGCATATACTTTTCCAGAGTTCAAATACTTGCAAAAAATTACTGTGTTTGTACTTTAGTAAAGAAACTTGAAACCTAGGTGGAAGATGCCTTGAGTTCACAGTAGTGCCTTTGGGTAATTTTGAAAATTCTCCCAGCTGAGCAGAGTTACAAGGGTCTCCATACAGCCATGTTCTCATGTGGAATGTTTAGGTAGATGCTGAAAATATACAGCATATACATGTATGCTGTGTGTGCATGTATGTATGTATACGCAAGTGTTAATGTACTGGCTAATATGTGTGATCACCATTGCAACACAGAGGGAAAAGTCAGGACTGTTCAGTTGCATCTTTAATTTCTGCTAGTGATTGGAGAAGGTATCACTTTACTTTGAAGAACTTGAGTGTGCTTTAGGAGAACTTACCCACTTTTGACTAGGAAGATCCTGTCTCTGTCTACCATTGCAGTTATTTCTGTTTCATTAACTTCTGTAACCACTTCACAGTACATTAGAATGGGAAAAAGGGATGAGTCTTTTCTAAATTAGATCTCTCTATTTTTGTTTACAAGGTATCCAGGTATCTCAAGTGTGAATAAGATTTATTAGGGTAAAAACATAGCTCTTCTTTCACTTTCTTTTCCCATCTGAGCTCCCTTCCTGCAGGATGTTCTGCAGTTACAGAAACTTGTGCAAGAACTGATGTATTCTTGTTACTGGACCTCAGCAAATGCCTTTTATGAAAGTCACGAGAAAAGGAAACTATTACCCAGTAGCACGTTTGTGTGGATCCTTGTTGCTTTACCAGTGCCATTTTTCTTACCAATGCAGTAGCACTAGCACCATCTTATGGTCAGATATAGTCAGTTTACACCAGCCCAGTTTCATCTATTGGTCAAGTTGACCAGTAGAAATGAAGAGAGCCAGGAGGAACAGTTATAGTTTCACTTGTTTTAATAGTTGGTTGGGTCATCAATAGAAATTAAATAGAAAAAACACTGATTACATTATCATATAGTTGGGCTGTTGTTTTTCAGTAAGCATTGTTTACTGTTATGTCTCATTTAGACAAAATACAATGCTTGCATAAAAATAATTAAAAGGTGCATCATTTAGAGGTATTTCAATAGATGGTAAAGCATTGTGCCCTTTAGGCACCTGAAATCTCCGCAACAAAATCTTTTTTCATTTATCCGTGATTATCAGCAAAACCACTTATTTTTGTATTCATTCCACTTAATGTTCTCTTGCTGTGGACTGTTGCCCAAAGTGTTTTATGCTATGGCAAGATTATACTCAGAATGCCATTGTTTTCAGAAGTCCCAGGACATACCCAAACCTGTTGAGTGCATAAAAATGTACTTGGTCAAAGATTACAAAAGCATTGGCTTGTAATTAATGATAATATATATCTGAACCTTGAAATTGAATCACAACATTTTTGGCAATCCTTGTGTAGTCTTGATCTAGACAATATTACCATGCAAAATGACATACCAAAGCTGAGCATGGTCTCTTGTTATTTCAGTACCAAGATTGTCCAAAGAAGTGATCTGAGTGATCAAAAAAAAAAAAAAAGTTGTTGTAATCTAAGATTTCTTAGGGGTTTATTTTGGCAGGTTTTTTTGGTATCTGTGTTGTTTGATGTATGTGTGGAACCTGCAGTAGATGCATCATCTCTTACATGCATGAGATGAGTTTCTGAAATCGCAGCGCTGTGTGTTTGGGTGTATGTCAAGGCCTAATGAGTTAAGTAGTTGCAACTCTTGATTTCCTATGGACTCTTCTGTCTCATTTTCAGTATAGCAAGCCTTCCTCATAAACATTCAGGTACCTAGTTGGAAATTAAATCATATTTTCATCTAAGTGAATAGTTAAAAAAAAAAAGACTTCTTTCCATTTTCCCATCTTTCTGCTGTAATCCTAAAACAGGGGTCACAATCTCCTGGAAGATCACAGATCTTAAAGATCAAGGCCTGGCTGTTCTACAGTACACTGCTTCTTCAAGGATGGTTATTGCTTACATCTTTTTGGCCTGCAACAGAGGCCCATTCTACATAGGTGCTCTGTATGATGTGCCTTTTCCTCAGAAACTTAAAAATCTGAAATATTTGGCTCAGACTATATCTGCTGTAAGAGCTCAAGTGGGTTTCTTAAATGATCCAGATTCAGCCGATATAATGTCAAGATCACATACTGTAGGACTGAACTGAGGAAAGATGCGGCAAATGCAAATAGAGTGAGCACCAGCCTTGCTAATACCAGCTGTTTAAAGTGGATAAAGTACTTGGCATTGATAGCTCAGCTACCAGAAGCTTCTTGTGCTTCAGATGGTAAAATCACCTATACCCACCCATGAGTAAGCGCATGCGCTGTGTAGAACCTGAATAATAAAACAGCTTCATCATCCCAGCTCTTTAGTCTCAAGACTGATGGGTGACACTCAGTTTGAAAAATCATGTACTTCTTTGCAGATGACTCAGTCCAAAGGAAGTGTGTAAGAGAGACACTGACACCTGCTCAGGGCAGGTTTCTACCGACTGGGTCAACAGCTCAAAACATTTCAAAAGCCCATGTCCCTGAAGACCATTCCCACAATGTCTATCAGTAATAGTCCACCTGTTGGGGGCAGACCTTTATTTGGACAATTTGTTAGTATGAAACCAGGCCCTTTCAGAGACAAGAAGCCACCTGAAAATGTTCTCTCCCTTTTTGTCTCCCACTTTGCTTTTGTGACTTGACCTGATCTGTCTATTTTCTAGCAAAAAGCCAACTGAACAGTTAAGTCGCGTTAGAGTTTACAGCATCACAAAACTGAGCTGCAGAATGAATCTAGAAAAACACATGAATGACAAAAAAATCTTTGTTTGCTTCTGAGTGGTTTGAACAAATGCACTGGGGACGGTTCTGCAGTAGCGTGTAGAAATTCATGCAGTACTGGCCCAGATTCGTTCTGTTAGAAGAGGTCCTAGAGGTGGACAACTCAGCATGACTTGGATGTATTTTGGATATGTTTCAGGCCTTGGCACTAAAAGGAGACATGAATGAAACGTGTGTAAGAATAGGGAAGGCTTTAGATTAAGGTTTGGGGAGATTTCATTCAAGATATTCTGCCCTGGGGAACTGACTGAGTTTTCTGTCAGAAATGAATGCTTTTATCTTAAATTGCAATTCCTTTTCCCAGTAGTGCTAGAGGCATGTTCTTTTGGTTTCTGCTGTGACTAGTTAACATTTTACTGATACAGTGTTTCCACAAAGCATGAATCATTGTAGCTAGCTAAATGAAGAAGTGAAAAGAATTACTTCATCCATCCATAACTGTTTCCCTTTAGACACCCCTAAACATTTAAGTATGTAATTATTGCAACATCTGGAACCAGTAAGCATTAGCATTGCTTTCCAGAGGAAGGAACTGAGACATAAGGAAGGCAGGTCACTTGTTCAAGTGCATGCTGTATGTCGACACTGCAGTGTCAGAGGTGGGATAAATGCAGTATATACCCATAAGGATATATAAACGTACTTTGTACCTGTGTTGCAGAGCTGAGTAGCTTGATTGTCCTTGAATGCTGCAATCAGTACGAACGTACCTTAAATTGAGAAAAAAAATGCATATAAATGCAGTGCAGCCACCTAAGAAAACAAATGTCAACTCTAGATAGCTCGATGTTGAAACATGCTTAGGTGAGCATAGACATATTCATCAAAACTCAGGAAGTGCAGTAAATGGATATTTTTCTCAGATTTAAATGGCTGTCTTCACAGTCTTATAGCAGTGCTCAAAAATGATAATAGAACACATAAGTTATTCTGTGTCCTGTGAACAGCTAGAAGACATGAACGTATGGTTCATATCAGTAACATGAGGGCAATGTATATATGCTCATCATTAATATCTAAAAAAATTAAGAGTGGTTTTGTTGTGTGTCTTAATTGCTCACATCATCCAGGATGCAAGGGCTTTTTGCTAAAAACAGCGTTTTGATGAGTTCAGCAGCACTCAGTAATAGTCTCATGTATTCTATTTGTTTTCCACTCAACTAATCATGCAGAACTCTACATGAATTATTCACCCTTTATGTGAATTAATATTTAAATTAAGTTAAAATTAATATTTTTAATATTTTTGTTCATTGAATGCATTTTTTTTTCTTTTGATTTTCTGAAGCTGAAGTTTGTACTTGAAAGTTTAAGGTAATGCAAGTTGGTTCAGCAGTTTCAGTGATCCCAACTTGTTTATATTTACTGCTCAGGATCTACTTTAATTTATACTGACAAATTTTAAATTTTCTTTTTCCTTTTTTAAAAGTGACATTTTACTTTAAAACATTTTAACAGAAAATTCAGCCTTTTCCTGATGTTAAGACTGAACTGGGCAAATCTGCAGTTCTTGATTCGAAATAAAAGCCTGACCTTTAGCAAGAGTGGCTAGTCTTTCTCCCCACCACCACCCCCAGCTCTGTATTTTCTACTTTAGACCAAGTAGTTTTGCTGACCACATGAGGGCATCGGTGAGCTAATAACAGGGATTTTGCTCATCTCTTAAATATTGTCGGTGCAAACCCCATAAATTATGAAAAAATACGTGCAGTGGAGAGTTTTTGTAAGTTTGGAATAACCGTGCGATGGCATTCTGCAGTCCTGTGCAGGATCCTGAAAAACTTGAAATACTGCAGATCACAGAGTTACCTAGTCAATAAGTGACTATACAAGGTATAGTTTGATAGCATTTGCAGCTCTGAGATCTGTGAGCCCCAAATACACAGTTTAGGTCCGTGACCCTTTACTGGACTGCATGATTCATTTTAGCAAAGTGAGGAGTAGCAGACATATACCACCCCTTGAAGCAAGGCATCTGAGCGTGGGATAGCATAATGCTAGCAAGCCACGAACCCACAGAGCTCGGTAAGTTCATATCTCTCAAAGTCTTCACTGGGTAAAGCAACTCAGATAAAGATCATCAGTTCTCTGTCAGACACTTTTTCTCATATAAATGTCCTCAGCTGAAATGAGGCCCTTGCTGGAAACACTATACAAACACATCTAAAATACATTCCCTTTCCTGAAGACTTTCCAGTCTAATTAGAGCAGACAGACAAAAAGCAGGAGTGGAAACAACCTTAACTTTCTGTTAGAGCAGGCTGATCCAACACAAAGTTCCTCTTTCTTCCTCTGACCTTCCTGTGAAAGCCCACAGTTCTCATGAGAGAAAATATAATAACCTCAACGCACCATCTTTCAGATCTCAAAAAGTCTGCAGCAGTGCACATTGCTGACGTAAAGGCTGGAGCTCCCAACACCGGTGAAATCCTACTGTCCCAGCGAGACAAATGCATGCTAATAATTCTGCTCTTGTGAAAGGTGTTCCCTAATTACTGAAATGTAGTGCAAATTTAAATCATCTGATCTGTTACAGTAGTGCTAAATATTGGAGGCTTTCCTTTAGAAAACAAAACAACATAGCTGATCCTTAATAATTTAAGTCTCTGCTTCTTAAGGACAGATTGGACAAGGTCCTAGGTCTGTAGAAAATAAGGCTTTTCTGCTTCCATGTGTAATTTTTTTCAACTTTCTTTTGACCATGCAATGTCCTGGCAGTTTTCTGTCCAGAATACTCCAAATTGTCAGTGTGTGTTAACTTATCCCATCTTTTTAGCTGCTGATTATTCAGGGTGTTCCAGAAGAAACTGAATTCAGTGTTTCCCAAGTTTATTGATCTTAGGAGATTTGTAATAGTCAAGATAAATAACCAAGCCAGACACTGTCTGTCTGCTCTGATTATATTTTGTAGTAGATTAGCATACCAAAAAGGTGATGACCTCACATTTTTGTGATTGTCTAGGCAAATTTTAATAATGACAGAGGAAAATGGAATTTACACAGGTGTTAACGGAGGATCTGTTAGATGGAAGCAAATGTATGATATTCTCTCATTACTTCATTTAGTTATCCAGCTTTTAAGCCAAAGAGTACATACTCATGAACAAAAGACTCTAATGCATCTACTGCTGCAGAGTTTCTGAGCTGATTCTTAGACTGACAGCATTTAGTTCAAACAAAGATCCACTCACAGCAGTGACAACTGCATTTTATATAGTGGGGTTTTTTTAGCTGGTGCATATACACTTCATTTGCAAGCCAGATACCCCTTTGTATGGGTTTCAGTCCAAGTCTCCACCTCTTTCCACACCCAGGTTAACCTACCTGTGATTTCACTTTTATTTTACAAATCCAAAATTCCATTAAAGCTATGATGCTTTGAATGGTTGAGACAGCAGTTTAATGCCTGTATGAATTTTAAAAGTTACATTTAGAGAGAGGTGTTCACAGGAGTCAGATAATACATGAAGCTTCATTAGCTCATTTTGAAATCTTGCGAAGTTTTACAGACAAGATAGAAAATCAAAATGAAGCCAAAATGAATGAAGAAAGCCTATTAAATGTATTTTATACTGCAGTGCATCTAATGTTTTTTCACTTCACGATACAATTGAAGACAGAGTGTATGTCATAAATTATTATTGTCTCATCTAATACTGAATATTCCTTTCTGTGGAAAAAATTACTTGTGAGGTCAATTTTGCACTGTTGATTTAAATAGAAATTGTGCTATTAATTTTTAGCACATAGAAAAAAGCGGTGCATGATAAGGTACAAGTAAGAGGCCGCTAGATTTTTTTTTTTTTTTCCTACTTTTGCCTTTCTCTCACTAGTTCGTGTAAGTACATTATAAAACGTTTTCTTTCTGTCTTTGGTAGAATCACTTTTACAATAGAATATAAAACCACCATGGAACAGGCAGATTAGGCTTTGATTTGCCTGATGTGAAACTTCTATATATTCTTTGAGAAAATAATGCATATATT
Source organism: Pelecanus crispus (assembly GCF_030463565.1). Classification (NCBI taxonomy): domain Eukaryota; kingdom Metazoa; phylum Chordata; class Aves; order Pelecaniformes; family Pelecanidae; genus Pelecanus; species Pelecanus crispus. The sequence continues at coordinate 192,230,371 of NC_134643.1, read as the reverse complement.
CATGCTGCTGATAAAGAATGTGTTGGAGGAAGGGATGTTCTTGTGACCTGTTAAATGCAGCCTAGGGTAACACCAAGGTTTTAAGGTTGTTGGCAGGCTTGGGGGGAGGAATAAAAGAAAAGAAAGATTTTGTTTCATAGAAAAATCAGTCTTTTGCACATCTGCTGAAATACATTCTGCATTCCATGGAATGCATTTCCTAATCCTTTGTGCCACTGTGGGACGGGTTACTTAATGCCTTTTTCACCTGGACAGTAGTCATGTTTCATTACAGCCAAAGTCACTCTCCTTTCATAATAATGTATGGTTTTGATGGTTTGGTTTTGTATGATTTTGATGGTTTTCATTTCTTTTCCTACAATGATGGACCGAGGCCAGTTGTATGAGGTTCAGCAACACTAAGTGCCGAGTCCTGCAGTTGGGTCACAGCAACCCCATGCAACACTTCCCCAAAGCTTGGGGAAGAGTGGCTGGAAAGCTGCCCAGCAGAAAAGGACCTGGGGGTGCTGGTTGACAGCCGGCTGAACATGAGCCAGCAGTGTGCCCAGGTGGCCAAGAAGGCCAACAGCATCCTGGCTTGTATCAGGAATAGTGTGGCCAGCAGGAGCAGGGAGGTGATTGTCCCCCTGCACTCGGCGCTGGTGAGGCCACACCTCAAATACTGTGTGCAGTTTTGGGCCCCTCACTACAAGAAAGACATTGAGGTGCTGGAGCGTGTCCAGAGAAGGGCAACGAAGCTGGTGAAGGGTCTGGAGCACAGGCCTTATGAGGAGCGGCTGAGGGAACTGGGGTTGTTTAGCCTGGAGAAGAGGAGGCTGAGGGGAGACCTTAACGCTCTCTCCAACTACCTGAAAGGACGTTGTAGTGAGGTGGGTGTTGGTCTCTTCTCCCAAGTAGTTAGCGATAGGATGAGAGGAAATGGCCTCAATTTGTGTCAGGGGAGGTTTAGATGGGATATTAGGAAAAAACTCTTCACAGAAAGGGTGGTCAAGCATTGGAACAGGCTGCCCAGGGTGGTGGTTGAGTCCCCATCCCTGGAGGTGTTTAAAAGACGTGTAGATGTGGTGCTTAGGGACATGGTTTAGTGGTGGACTTGACAGTTCTAGGTTAACAGGTGGACTGGATGATCTTAAAGGTCTTTTCCAACATAAACGATTCTGTGAGTCTGTGATCTGATATGTGACCAATCCTTGTCCATAGTGCTAATGAAGAAAGCAAACTATTTAAGAAAACATCAATATTTTAACTTTATAGTATCTGTAGTGTTTTTATATTCCTGTAATTCTTATTTTTCAACAATAATTTATTGTATTGTATGGAAAATAACATATATTCTTCATTGACTATAAACTGCCCTGTTTAGTATATTGTATATTAATGAAAAGTCAAAATAGCAGATTAATTCTTTCCCCCGATCCCCCAGGTATGCTAGGATAAGAGCGGATATCTTCTAATTTGCGTTTTAGCAGGGTTCTTTCCTTTATGATGAAAAGAATAAATGAAGAATGGGATCTTGACAGTTTAGGTCCTGCCTACATCTGCCTACTTTCCAGGACTGTCTAATCACGCAACTAATTAATCTATTGCTTGCCTCCTTAGTTTGCATTAAACTAAGAACCTAAATCATGTGAACTGTATTCCACCTCAAATCTTTCTGATCAACAGTAAGAAACACCCAATAATGCAGTATTATTATGAATACTAGGATAAGTGTTTGTGAAAATAGTTACTGTTTGAGCACTTCAGCTTTTTCTTTTTAAAAAGTCTTCCTATGTAAATATTCTTTACAGCTGTAAATACTGCAGCTGTGACCCTGTTTGCTTGTATTTTGTAAAATGATGTTTTGCCCATTTGTGTGTGTTTATTAAGTTGTGACACATGAAATTGTGCCGCTCTCAATTTTACTAAATGTGTTGTATGTAGAATGCTTAAAAGGGCTTAGTAGAAAGGTTGGTTACTTGTTCGTCACTGCATGTAGCAAGAAGGAATTCCTTTTATTTCTGTTATCAAGATGTAAAATCCTATAAGGAATGGCCAGCTCTGTTTAAACATACCCAAAAGGATAAGAAAAAATATGATTTGGGGAGGTTTGGGGAATGGAAATATAGTCCATTTTTTAAAGTACAAATTGCATCCCTTTACACCTGCAGAATGTTAGCCTGGAATTAGAGTATTTTTTCTGTTCTTTTCCCCCTTTTAAAGTTGTATCCAGAGTATTAAAATAAGCATTGTGTTTTGCGTAAGAAGACTAAATATAAGTTAGTCCCAGCAGGGCCAGATGTATTAAACTAAGAGGGGAAAGGTCTGTTTCCCTGTACATGGGGCAGCTTACCCACACTGGAAACCAGAGTTTCTTTGCCAGTCCTCAGGGAGAATCTAGCTTTTGTTGCTGTGAGCACCTCAAAGGAGCTTTTCTAGCAAGCACTCCTGAATGGGAGGCACTGACACATCCTGTGCCCTTCGGGAATTTTAATGAAGTTAAAGAAGTAAGCTGCTGTATTAAAAGACCATCTACTCTCTAGGCAACTTGCTGTGTTGAACAGAAGCTTGTCCTGTACAGGGTAGGGTGACAGGAATATCTACAACCGAAAAATCAATCTACATCAGAGACGTATCCCACACTGCATCAAGGAAAAGGTCCTTCACGTTTTACTGGAAGCCATCATTCATTTATTACTTTAATAATCAAACCTAGAAATATTTTCAACCTCGTCTGACTTCTGCTTACAAAGTCTAAAAGATATTTCCTAACCTGTAAACACGAGTTCTTTTTCTGCCAGTGGTTAAGTCTAAGTATGTGTTCTGCCCCTTGTTTTAGAGACCTTTTTACAAGACTGTAATGGAGGTATGGCCACCTAAGACAGGGAGAGTTGTTGGGTTTATCTCCTGCATGAAACTCCCAGGAATAAAGAGAGTTTCAAGTGGGAAAACACAGGAGATGATATTCCCTCTCTCTTTCCCTGTCTCCGCAATAAAGATAGCTCCTAGAATTTTAGTCTTCAGTTTATTGAAACAGACTTGAACAATGAGGAGGTGGTGTATGGGCTTAAAATGCATGGCTGAAAAGTTGGCAGTGTTGAAGGTCGTGAATACTCTGAAACATGAATGATGGAATAACAGACATACTGAAATGTTCATTTCAGTTGACTTTGCTAAGTGTCTTTTACCCATTAAATCGGATACTATTATAAACATGTTAATAGGGAAATCAATATATATTTAGTCTAGATGTACTTTGAATAGTTCTGTAATAGCATCTCATAAAAGTCAGCCAATTTAATTATTTTATTGCCATCAGACATACAGCATCATAGAATCATAGAATGCTTTGGGTTGGAAGGGACCTTTAGAGGTCACCTAGCCCAACCCCCCTGCAGTGAGCAGGGACAGCTTTAACCAGATCAGGTTGCTCAGAGCCCCGTCCAACCTGACCTTGAATGTTGCCAGGGATGGGGCCTCTACCACCTCTCTGGGCAACCTGTGCCAGTGCTTCACCACCCTCATTGTAAAAAATTTCTTCCTTATATCTAGTCTAAATCTATCCTCCTTTAGTTTAAAACCATTACTCCTTGTCCTGTCACAACAGGCCTTGCTAAAAAGATTGCCCCCATCCTTCCTATAGGTCCCCTTTAAGTATTGGAAGGTTGCAATAAGGTCTCCTCACAGCCTTCTCTTCTCCAGGCTGAACAACCCCAACTCTCTCAGCCTGGCCTCACAGGAGAGGTGCTCCAGCCCTCGGATCATTTTTGTGGCCCTCCTCTGGACCGGCTCCAGCAGGTCCATGTCCTTCTTGTGCTGAGGGCCCCAGAGCTGGACGCAGTACTCCAGGTGAGGTCTCACCAGAGCAGAGCAGAGGGGCAGAATCACCTCCCTCGACCTGCTGGCCACGCTTCTTTTGATGCAGCCCAGGATATGGTTGGCTTTCTGGGCTGCGAGCGCACATTGCCGGTTCATGTCCAGCTTTTCATCCACCAGTACCCCCAAGTCCTTCTCCGCAGGGCTGCTCTCAATCTTTTCATCCCCCAACCTGTATTGATACCGGGGGTTGCCCCGTCCCAGGAGCAGGACCTTGCACTTGGCCTTGTTGATCCTCATGAGGTTCACACAGGCCCACCTCTCCAGCTTGTCCAGGTCCCTTTGGATGACATCTCATCCTCCTGGTGTGTCAACTGTACCACTCAGCTTGGTGTCATCTGCAAACTTGCTGAGGGTGCACTTGATCCCACTGTCTATGTCATTGATGAAGATGTTAAATAGCACCGGTCCCAGTACGGACCCCTGAGGGACCCCACTTGTCACCGGTCTCCATTTGGACATCGAGCCATTGACCACGACCCTCTGGATGCGACCATCCAACCAATTCATTATCCATCGAACAGTCCACCCATCAAACCCATATCTCTCCAATTTAGAGAGAAGGATGTTGTTGGGGGACTGTGTCGAACACTTTACAGAAATCCAAGTAGATGACATCCATTGCTTTTCCCTTGTCCGCTGATGCAGTCACTCCTTCATAAAAAGCCACGAGGTTGGTCAGTCAGGACTTGCCCTTGGTGAATCCATGCTGGCTGTCTCGAATCACCTCCCTGTCCTCCATGTGCTTGAGCATGGCTTCTAGGAGGATCTGTTCCATGATCTTCCCAGGCACAAAGGTGAGGCTGACAGGTCGGTAGTTCCCAGGGTCCTCCTTTCTTCCCTTTTTAAAAATGGGCACAACATTCCCCTTCTTCCAGTCAGCAGGGACTTCACCTGACTGCCATGACTTTTCAAATATTATGAAGAGTGACTTGGCAACTACCTCAGCCAGTTCTCTCAGGACTCTGGGATGCCTCTCGTCAGGTCCCATAGACTTGTGTACACTGAGGTTCTTCAGGTGGTCTCGAACCTGATCTTTCCTTACAGTGTCACATATAAATGTGACATGCTGAAGACTGGCTATTGTTTCTTTTATTATATTTGGCACAAGCAAATTGGGGGCAACCGCCACCTGTTAAGATACAGAAATGCACAGTTGTACTACTTGGGACTGCCTTTGAGATGGTGAAGCTTCTTTTTAAAGACATTTTTTTCTTCTCAGTTTCATTGCAATGTATGATTAAGGTTACTGGGAGCTAAAATACTGTTAAGCTCACTTGTATGAAATCAGCTGAAGCTAATTTTGATAATGCTTTTGGTCAGTTTTACTGATAGAGAATGAGAGATTTGTTTGCAAGATATTAGAAGAAAACGAATTCTGAGCTCAAAAGGGAAGTACTGTAATTGTGAAAATAGCTCATATATTAGAATGAAATGCTAATGTAAGGATGGGACATAAATAATTTTAATAATAAAGTACAGCAGCCCTCTCCATAATTCACACACTTTTGTTAATGAGTTATTGCAAGCTCCTTTCTTCTCATAGTTGTGACAGTGTCTTGCAGAGGCAATGCATGTTGTATCTGGGTCAGCTGGATGAGCCTCAACAAATTAACTCCTGTCTTACTGAGGGATGATAAAAGTATCAAACTGTGATATATGACAGTGCTTCCTTACTCTGCAGGGGTTAATTTTATTAAATTAGATGATTTCACATCAGAATTCAATCGCACATTCACTTAAGTGGCATGAATGTGGTTCTAGATCCACTTCCAAACATGGTTAAGATTTGGTTACTACACAATATAAAGTTCCCTTACCACAGTTTGCCTGACCGGCTGAAGTCTAGACAAAACTACCAGCCTTTGACTCATCTTCAGAGTGTCCCTTATTACAGATTGGTATGTATTTAATAGCTGTTTGGCATAAATATGACACAGATGTGAAACACCTGGTTTCATTGTGTTGTTGAGTGCATTAAATCATGTAACTGGCTTCTCTGAGCCTCTTTATCTTCTTTACATTACTGTATGAAGGATGATAAGATCACTTAGTTTCCAAACTGAAAGTGTTTGTATCAGTTTCCCTTATTCAGTTGGCCTTTAGAATCCCAGTGTTGCCAGAAAAAAAAATGAGGTGTAGGCATGTAAAACTGTTTTGGCATCCATTCATGTATCTCAAGGAACTCATATAGACCGAGTTGTACAGATACCACATATCTCTCACTGAATGTAAAATGAGAGTTCAGTTCTATTCCTGTCTGGCTGCCCTTGCTGTCAGGAGTGAATGGATGTGTAAAAGGCAGGACCAGAAAATTAAGTCAAAGCATTAACGAGTCTTGGTATTTGCTGTTGTTTCTTCATTTCCTTTTTTTTCTCAAGCGCTTCCTTCACACCATTGCCTCTTCAGAAAAGCACATTCCTTTAGCATCTTTCTGACCTGCAGTCTTCGTGATCTTCTTGCACAAAATTTTTGTTTCTTTGCTTCATTGACTTTGGAAGACCTACAGAGTCTTCATCCACAAAGTCCTTTCAAATGCACCCATTACCCATTGGTGTAAGTGCGTAAGAATACAATACAGTCAAAGAAAAGAAGAGAACAAAAAGATTGTAAACCAGCGACTAAGATCATTGATGATTAGTGAGAATTTGGACTTTATAGAGAATAAAGTAAGAATCACATGTATCCCAGGAGAGGATGGCAGTTGTGCTTCTTGTGTGGTGAGAACTTTGAAGAAGAACCTGCCCAAACAGGGAGTGGAAAAGTGCCTTCGTGCTCTGGTCATGAATCACCAATATGTATAAACAAGTTTAGATAATGCACAACTGACACGTGTGCCGTGTGTTTTGGAAATTGTGGTTATTTTGGAAATCAAAAGGAAGGCTCAGAAGGAAAATTTCACAGTTTTTCCAGCTATTCTGACCTCATAGCTGAAACTCAAGGCTACTAGGATGAATTAGTCTGTTGTTTTACAAAGCTGTGATGTGCACACCAGGCAGTATGAAATCTTCACAATAATGCAGTAATGAATAGCGCCGTTCAGTGCATGTATAGCTAGAAAGAGCACAGATTTCTCTCAAAAAGAGATGTTTAGTCAAAACTCTTGCTGAAAGAAACAAAGCTGATAAAAGTCTTGCAATAGGTACAAATGGAAAGTATTCAGGAGGGGACAGATCAACTTTTGAGCAAGCAAATTATTTATATATTTGGAAAATACCCATCACAACAGTAAGAGAAATCTCAGTAGGTTTAGAAATTCCAATCAGACAAGCTTGGAAGAGTTACTATGGCTTTCTTAGATTTGTTTGAGCTTTTTCTCTGCTCTCAGTACTTGTTTTTCTTGTCTTCCTTCTCACTCCAGACAAACTAGATTTTTCCCACTGACTGTCTTTCAGTTTGCCAGGTTCATAATACATCCAGTTTTGGATCCTCTGCCTTAAATCTACCTTTCCAACAGTTTCTAACATCAAGAAATCCCCCAGCCCTCAGAGGGGTGACTTATCTATGACTCTTCCATCTCTTATATCTGTCACGCTGAAGAATATATCTTTGTCCAAAAGTTTTTCTCTTCAGTTTTTTTCCTCACCCTTCCTCTGATCCTTCCTTCCTCACATCCAGACTCAGTGATTTACTGTTTACTTCTTTCTAAAATACATTTTCAATTCTAATCTAGATATTTGCTAGTCTAACTTCTACTTTATAGAGGCACCTTCAGAGCAGAGAGTAGTAGTTGTAAAATTGCCTTGAAACACTTCCATAGAGACAGGAATGGGGAGGAGAAGAGCGTAAGTCACCAATGGAATTATCTAAGAGCTCAAAGAAAAATCAGAGAAGTACATCCAGAAGAGCTTCTTCAAAGGGCCCTACAGTGTGCTAATTTTGTGCAGTTTCTAAGTATATGGTAAATTTAAAAAACAATTACCCCAGCAAACCAGTGCTAATAAAAATTGGTTGTTAAAGCATTCAGATGTAGCAAAATTCTACTACCTTTTGTGTGCATAGATGTTACTTAAAAAACAAGTAAATGAATGAAACTGCTGCAATTCACTGGCGTGACATTTACACATCTGCTGGTGGTGTTCCATTCTAGTATCCTTAAGTTTTCAATTATTTTACCTAGTAACATATTAACTATATAAAAAAGATTAGTAAAGAGGTCACATTCTTAAGCTATGATAGATTGTACCACTTGTTTCTTTTTTTTTCTCTCTCTCTCTCATGCAATTTTTTTCAAAGTTTTAGTAGAAATCAAATGTTGGATGTTCTGCTGTCCTTTTAAGAACAAAAGTCACAAATCATTATAAAATAAAAGATTTTCTATTAACCATGTGCTGTTTCAAAGTTACAAATACCTGCTTTAATCAGATCAACACTATTGTAAAAAAGGTTTATATTAGAAACTTGTCTAGTACATATGTACTAGAAATATTATTTCTGAACAACTTAGTATATGTAAGAAATAGATGTGAGCAACAAAGCTCTTTCGTCTACAGAACTTTCCACTCAAAATTTAAACAATACTTGTATTTCAAAATATTTAGTGATTTTTTTAATGGGAAAACTTGACAAAAACAGAATATGGTATTTGGATCACTGATGATGCGTTATGTTTGCCTCAGAGCTTCCTTTTGCAGAATTTTGAGTATTTTTCTATGAAGAATGCAGAAGGATGAAAATGTAAAGGATTTTCCATCATTTTGTTGTTTCTCTTCACAGAATAATATTTCATTTTGATTCATGAGGCTGATACTACAGTTTTGGTTTTATGATTTTATTTTAAACTAAGTTCAGTGATTTTTGTTGACCTGTGTTTCTGATAGTTTTGAAATCTACCAGTTATGCAAAAAAGAACTGTTCATTTTGGAGGAAATCTTTTAAACCAAAAATGTATATAACCCTAAGGGTAATATGCTGTTGTGGTTAAGTGTCTTTCTTCCTATACAAATGTTAAATTAATGTAATTTATCAGATTAGATCTTGATTTTACACTAATGACATGGTTCACAGAGGATGTATTGTACCTCTTTGAATTAATACAAATTCTATAAAGAGAAAGAAAATTATGTTTTGAATAGCCGCCAAGACACTCTTGGTAGAGCACATGTTTTCAGTTCGAAAACATGTATGGAATTCATGTCAGCATAAAGTTGAGTCTGCAAGACAGTGAATTCCAGGATTAAACTGCTCTACAGTCCCAGTGAAAACCCTGATAATGCCAGTGAACTTCTGAGAAGGCAGTAAATTGTAGTTATTGGGGCACATAAATTAATCAGAGAATTAAATGTGGTGTTAGATGAGAAGAAAGTTAATTTGTAGAGGTTAAAAACATCCATTTTACATCTCTGTCATTAAGTTTCATAAAAAAAATTAAGTGGCATTAAATTATAGAAGATTAGTAACTGAAGGGCAGTTCACACATGAATCATTGATTCACTACATGACTCAGAGTTGGTAATGGGAAGAAGTATTTTTACCTTCAGTCACCTACTTAAATCCAGCCCCAGCCTAAAGTGACTCAGCCCTGACCGTCAGACAGCTGCTGGGTGTTCAGCTGTGCAGTGAATCGATGGGGAAAGTGCAGTCAGTAGGCAGGTGTAGAAGAGTCACCACTGTAGGCTCTTGTAGTCATGGCAGGGAAGTTAAGGATTACATCAGCATGTCATTTGAACTAGCCATTTACTGACGAATCTCAGAGAAGAGTATGGCATTTCTTTAGTCCCTGTTCATGAAAGGGAATGGGACTTCTGCCCATCAGTAAAAAATGCAGAGCTCTAGTTGGGTGGGCGTGAAATTTGTGAATGGATGTACAGCCAGGTGTTGCCAGTACTATGAGAAGCATTCAAACTGCAGATGATCCTGTCTACAGGGGGATTTTTAATTATGTTGGCAATTGTCAGGAAGCACTTTTCCAGTGTGGATTAGATTTGAAAGCACTGGGTGGTCAGATGTGGCAGTAGACTTAGATCTGGTGTGGGTCTAATGCGCCACTCAGGAGCCCTGCTTTACTGTCCTTTATCCTGTTGTCTTCAGTAGGTGAGATGTTGCATTTATTGAATTAATTCCAGTCCTACAGCTCTTCACCAGACCTGGTATGTTATTGTTAGGTTGTTAGAGTGTTTTCGTTGCTATAAGAGAGACTTACAGCTCTACATTTTATTTTATAGATAACCATTCAGAGGGACAGTGGTTTGGATGTTAGTTCCCCCAAACATGGAAAAGTGGATCCAGACAACATGCCGCATGTTGGTGGAAATACTTGGGCTGGCGGAACAGGTTTTTCATTCTTTTTTTTCTTTAATGCATCACTGAAGGATGTCTAAGGGAGATGCTGTGCAGTCAAAAATAGATTTATACAAGGCCACGCTCTGCTTAGAGCAATTTTACTCAATACAGTGTCGCTTTATGGTCAGTGAAAAGAAGTATATGCAGTGTCTAACTTAAACTGTATATAGCATATCTCTACTTCAATTACATTTTGTTGTTTCTTTTCATTGGTCATATAGAGAACCAGAAACTTGGAAGCTGTAGAAACTAGGCTGAGTCATTTGCCATTCTCTTAGGTAGCCACAGCTATTTAGGTAGTGTAGGCAAGAGGCACGCAGAATAGCCAAAGTGCCTCCTAATTCTAAAAGGGCATGATAGTGATCACTAGATAAAGTAGTTTGGGAATGGTGTAAACCAACAAATTCTAGGCATAAGACAGGGTCTGAATGAATGGCTTTAAGGACCAGGAGCTTTGAGGAGATGTACAAGACTTATATGATCTATAGTCCCCTTTGTACAAGGTGGAAAGCGTTATGAATCCAGTCTCAAGGGACTATAAACACAAATGTTACATTGGAGTTGTTCTTAACCGTGATAGCTGTTTGGTTTTGAAAATTTTTGGCAATAAATATTTCTTCTGGGGATTGTTGGCAAATTTTTTTGGAACATCTGTAGATTTGACAACAGGACCTTTAAAGAAAATGCGTTCTTATTTATTATTGAATGCATATTCTTAATTATTTTTTATCTCAATCATGTTAGGTGGAAGAGACACTGCGGGGTTAGGTGGCAAAGGTGGGCCATATCGACTGGATGCTGGCCACAGAGTTTACCAAATATCTCAAGCTGAAAAGGATGCTGTTCCTGAGGAGGTTAAGAGAGCAGCTCGAGAGATGGGTGAAAAGGCCTTTAAACAGAGGTAATGTGAAAGTCTTTATTTTTCCTTCCATTTCCCAGGATAATTTGAAAAAGATGGCCAAAAGGAATTTTCTTTCTTAACTGTATTTATCAACTACCTTACCCTGATCATTGTCATTTAACAGAGCTTACCAGCATGTGTTTAACTGAATGTTTCCTTGAATTAAGGCACACTTTTAAAATGTCTGTGTGATTTGGTAGAGTAAGACATAGCTAGGTGCCTAAGGAAACTGATGTGAATATTTATCTTTTTAAAAAAGGGATCTACCTATGAAAGTTTGTTTGAATTATGATGAATCCAGATTGTATGTTGTTAGGAATTCATCACCTAACAGATGTCTTTCAAAATGGACCATTATGAGCAAATTGCTTCTGTTTGAAAGACTTAATAGCCAAATGGTGAGAAGATTTGAACTACCAGAGCTCAGCAGAGACTTACACAAACCACAGATCTTCCCAGCATTAGTGTAGTGCATGGTTACTAATCAACTATTTCCCAGACTGTGCACAGAGATTCAGATTTCTTCCAAGGACTGAGCTCTCAAGTCAAACTCTGTTACTTTGCATAAAAAAAATCAAAGTGTATTGACAGTCATTCCAAATGAGTTTTATGTTTCAGTCCAGAACATACTGCAATGTGAGTATCTGTCTGAAAGTAGAGAGTACTAGACACAGATTCTAGACACTAGACATCAGAGCAAATAAATTTAGAAGCAGCTTAATGAGCTCACATTTTGTTGCTATTAACAAAGTGATTCCCAATAGGGGGCAAATGTGGGTGCTGTGAGGAGCAGGTGAGATTGCCATTTGCTTCAACTGATGTGTAAATAATTAGGCTGTTAATCATAGAGCACGCACTGTACATGAATCACTGTATTTAAAAACAGCAATTTATCTATTGCATTCAGGTCAAGTTTCTTTTTTAATCATGTTTTTATTAGTAAATTACCTGGAGCATTTAACATTGCCGTTAGAGCATTAGTGATTAATTGAGACAGGGAGAATGTATAGATTATGTCAGTGCTTCAAAGGAAAATACACTAAAAGGCAAAATACCTTTTAATAGTGATTTAATTTACACCAGCAAGATACAGAAATTTAAATTAAAAATAGTCACTTAAGGTTTTGTTTTCAGGGGAAAGGCAGACCTTGTTATGTCTTTTTTCCTGGTGCTTTGTGGGGAAGACTACTTTTAACCGTTTCTACATCCCCATTCTTCAAAATTGCTTATCAGTTGCTTCATAATAGAAACAATAGATATGTATGGTCTTGGATACTGTACATCTCTTTGTGCCTATGCACATACACACACATGGCATGCTTTGATGGGTTTCTACCTGCCTGTATGGTGGTTTGTGAAGTTCATGCTAGGGGAAATTCCTGGATACTGCTACATGTTGTGGAAACAGTGCAGCTGTGTCCTGTAAAATCTGAGTGTCTGTACATGAGATAACAATTCATGTCCTGCTAAAACCAGTGAGCTGGCATGTACCAGCTGTAAATGTAGCCTATTCTGAAGCCACATTTGACTTGGATTATTATTCTGTACCTCTTGGTTACTTGTGGGACCTAACAGATAAATGTAAAGAACAGGGAGGTTGGAGCCCTCAGGCTGAAGAAAAAAAACAGGAGGGACTGCATATTCCACTGCTTTGTTTATGCATGATTATCTGGAAGGGAGAATTTTAATATGAAAGCTACCTGGCTAGATAGTGCTTATAGTGGAAAACATTTTAAATTGCCCTATTTCACTAGAATGAAGTTAGCAACTGCTCTTGAATAGATGCAGTATTTTTCATGGTATTTTTCTGAACTAGCTTTCACTGTGGATTGATGTAGAGTCTAACAAAGTAAAACTGCATGTGAGGTTTTTTTTGTTTGAAACAAAATGTTTTCTTCATTGATGTGAAGATACTGAACTCCATTGGCAGATCAGTGAAATAAAGTGTACAGCACTGAAAGTTACCTTTTCTTGCCTATAATGAATAATAGTTGGCTACAATGACTATGTCTATGCAAAATTCAAAATATAAAAAGATGTAGTCATACTAAAGACAACAAAGATTTGATGTTTGATTTAATATTGTCATTGAAGGGCTAGTCTAAACAGCAATTCTCATGTATACTATGTGTTCCAGGCAAGGAACTTGCGATGGTATTAAAAAACTTGTCATTAGAAATATAACTAGCCTATACATACTTGACTATCCATTTATAGTTCATTTAAAAATCAGTATTTTCACAACAGTGTGAGTGAGGTTATGCTGTTATGAAGTGCTTGTTTGAAATGAGCTGTGCACAGATAGGCCAGGACATTCTAGCTCAGGACTGAACCCAGCCATGTGCTGATGGTAGGATGGCCAGATACACAATTGCTGCCTCGCTATATGATGGGGGATCATGGAAAATATCAAACAATGCACACTCCCAGCATATCCACCTGTCCCCTAGCTCATTCTTCACCGGTAGACCTCTGTAATTACATTCCACTTGTGAGTTTCACCAGTTTTAAGAGTATCTGCTTGGCTACAATGTTGAGAAGGATGATACAGAACTTCAAATGGGTACATCTTAACTTATAGAAAAGGCATGTATCTTTTTTTATGGTGCAGGTGTTGCACTCTCTGTTAGACCTCTAGACAGGATAGTATTCAGTGACATGACTCATTTTTTGTGGAGGAGCACATTTTTGTTAATGTTCATTTAAAACTTCTTCGTTTCAAGATTTCGTCATTTTATGAAGCACAAAGATAGGTATTTGAGACAGAGTTACTAGTTGTAGGTCTTCAAGGACAGATTTTATAGCGTGTGTTTACTTAACCTTTGTGTTAAAGTATGGATCATGATATGTTTAAAATACTTAGACGGTGAAGTAATGAATAGGCACTCATGAGCCTTTTATGTACAGATAGTAACACCTGAGCCAATAAAACCTTTAGAATTTGATCACAGTTTTCAGAACATCTGATTTACTTCCCAAACATTAAAGCAGATTAGGAGAGAGACAAAGGATTAGTAACTTTAATAAATGTTAATGTAATGCAATCCCTGTAGACATTGGTGGTCATCTGCCTTTTCAAAAATTCACAAAAGCAGCTGCCACTTCTTTGATTTGTCTCTTGTGTCTGGTTATTACAGTCTGAATTTGCCTGTTATCAAGTAAGCTTGTAATTTGCATATGTAAATGGATGATATTCTTGTTTCCAAAGCTGTTCTTAGCTCCCTGTTCTTTGCTTTAGATTGAAAGAGATTCAGATGAGTGAATATGATGCATCAACTTATGAAAGGTTCTCTGGAGCAGTCCGACGTCAAGTTCAGTCACTCCGCATCATCTTAGACAATCTGCAGGTAATCTTAGATTCACTGATAAAGGAACATGCTGAGCTCAATACATTAGTCCCCATATAGTATCCTGCTAATATCCTGTTACCATCTGACTATCATACCCTTGAGGGCTAAAAGCAGATTCAAGTTATAATCATGATTAGGAAAAAAAGTCTCATATTACTATTTCAAAAGCAGCTTTCAAGTGGATCCTAGTGCTCATCTCTACCAGTTACAGTATTCCCATACCACAGCTTACAGAGATTACTTATTCAGGAGCACAATTTTGTGAAAGAAAATACTGTACATTATTAAAAGAATACGTGGTGGTGTGTAGATCACAGCCTTTGTCTTTACCTCCTGTCCAAAAGACTTTTTTACCTTAGAAGTGCAAATGCTCTAGATGTTAAAAGAAACACTCACTCCAGGTCATAGCTTTACTGCGTATGCAGCTGAAAACATGAATTTTTCTCAGGTTTGTTTTTAACTCTTGCTAATAAGAATAGGCGTAGCCCAAATCTAAGTGGAAGTTGACCAAAACCACCAGTTTGCCTTTCTTCTAGTAATTGGTCCTGTGGTTGTTCCAGATTTTGTTAATACTGGTGTTCATATATGGGGTAAATAAAACAAAAAGGGCATTGTTTCTAGGAGGAATCTGTTAATCTTCAGTGAAAATTAAAAGAAAATTAATTTTACTTCTTATAAGACAACTCTGATTAAAAATATTTCTGTTGAAGGCTACCAACTGCTGTTACGCATATACCTTAGTCTATTAGTTAATCACTGTGCGATGTCTAATCTGTCTCCTTAGTTCAGCAATAAAACCGAAATATAGAAAGAAATTACTTTGTATGATTGACAGACTCCTCCTGCATCAAAAAATCCCATCCCCTGGTGTTGCAAGAAAGAAAGGTAACATTTTTCTTTGCCTTACTTATATCTGTAAGGCATTGTGACTACGAAAACGCTACTATAATCACATACATATACAGAGAACCATTAGCTGGTTTTATTATGAATGCATCAATTCAGAGAGCTCCTCATATAATGAACATTTAAGATGGTCATGATTAGGTGATTCATGCACCTAATATGTGTTTCAGTTCAGGACATAGGCTTTTGCCTTGTAAAGACAGGTTTCAATTGAAAAATTTTAGATACAAATCTCAGTTTTTCCTACATCATTTATATCTAGTTACCTTTTTTACCGTGTTTCTAGTAGATATGCTGTTGGAAGCACACTCTAGGTGTGAAGTGAATAAATGAATCTTCAGTTTAAAGTCTTATTTTAGTCTGCCTTATCTATTCCATGGAGCCAAAATTCTTACTTTCAGGGATCATGTTAATCATAATCAAAATATAACATATTTTAATATAAGGAGATATATCCTGTGGCTTTGTTAAAAAGGTCATTTTAATATCAAGGCAAAGTCTTATAAGCCTCAGTATTTTATGAGACTTTGCTAACTTCCTGGCAGAATCTATAACAGCTAACCACAGAGCTAGTAAATCTACTTTATGATGAAAAAAACCTGAACTCGCTGAATTTGGAAAAGCTAGCTTGTAGAATAAGAGCAATATTGAAAGCAAATTTTTAGCTTTATAAATTTTTATACAGATTTTGGTAGGTTTTTTTATTAGAAGATGCACTTGGAAAACAAAGATAAATGATAACAGGAATTACTTAGTTGCAAAATGCTTTCTGTTAACTGGGAGACTGAGTCCAAGCATATTTGATGTTATCTTTTTGAGGAAAAAAAAAATGTATTTGAATTCTTCAGCATGGTAAGTTATTCAGCCGTGATGAAGGACTATGCCTCTGTCTCCCCTTTTTCTGGATAGTCCTATGTACACCATGGGTTCTCAGCTAAAACTGTTTTCTTTCTGTTACCAGTCAGACATTCCTCATTTCTCAAATAAGAAGTCAATGGCATAGTCAGTTGCGGTAAACTTTGCAGCTCAGATGTCTGTGTGTTTTTAACTTTGTGAAAATCCCAAATTACCTTCTCAGTAGAGAACGCTTTTGACTTTTTAAAAATGTTTGAGTTCGCTTTGTTTTAAACTCAGAGTGTTCACATAATGGAAATATATTGTCCATGTTTATTTAACCTGGATTTTCTTTTCAACATATGCCTTTTTATTGTTAGGTTTGCGGGGTATTTTTTGTATTTTTAAAAATATGTTCCTTTGATTAAATTTTACATCACAACAATCAAGAGGCTGGGATTCAGGTCCAGTTGTTGATGGCTCACAAAAATTAGTAGCAGCAGAAAGAGATGTTTGGAATAGGCTGATCCCTGAAAGTGATACATAAATACAGTCTGAGAATGTAATTTCATTGTTCATTTTACTTTGCATAACTCCCTGATCTCTGTCAGCCCTTTGACCAACATTAACAAAACACTCTGAGTTGTCATTTATCTTCTGTAGAAGTAGTGAAGCCAGAAGTCCAGGAAATCTGGTCAATGATGAGCTTTCTCCTCTCTCCTAATGCTGGACAAACCCTGAATAACATTTGTCTGTCTGAACTTCAGATTCAAAAGCTGACTGACTGATTCAAAATCTCAGTTTTTCCTACATCATTTATATCTAGTTACTTTTTTTACCATGTTTCTAGTAGACAAGCTGTTGGAAGCACACTCTAGGTGTGAAGTGAATAAGTGAATCTTCAGTTTAAAGTCTTATTTTAGTCTGTCTTATCTATTCCATGGAGCCAAAATTCTTACATTCAGGGATCACGTTAGTCATAATCAAAGTCAGCCAGTCACTCAGAAAAGCCTTCTTAGATTTTAGATGACTTGCCTTCCAGAAAGTACTTCCCTTTTTATTGATTATTACAGAGGGAATCTGGGGCAACTGTCCCTGTAGCTTCTGAGCATCATTTAGGCACCTACATTTAAAGTGGGCAAACCTGAGCCTGAGTCACCAATTTAGACTGTGTGGGCACTGTCTGGTCATAGCAGCAAGAATAAAATAGCGGCAGTCCAAGAATAAACATGGCTCAGAAAGCTGATGATGCAAAAACCCTGTGCCCCATCAGTAGTAGTTTTCTGATTTCAGCAGCTAAGGGAACATATGCATAGCGTTTTCCCAGGAACAAATGCAGACCACAACTGGCAGTATTTAATACCATCCTATACCATTATGAGTTACATATTTAGATGTGATCGCTTCACATACAGAACTTTTTCTGTGATATTTACAGACATCACAGTTACATTTTGTAATCTTTTTTTTTAAATATGCCTTTGGTATCTGTCAGTGAAAAGAATTACTGCAGTGGTGTATTGTGATCAGCCATTGCCATGCTGATAAGATATAGTATCTAGCACATTCTTCTAATTTCAAAAGCAACACAATGAGTACAGTATTTTTTCATCTATATGGTCGCACTATATTACAATAATAATGGGTTGTATGCCCTTTCTGGTAAAATATCAAAGCAAGGTATATATGTAATAGTTCTTTTTCTCTAAAAATTGTAAATGCTTTTAAACTTAGGTTGCTTTTAAGCTTATGAAAATTATATAGTGAAAATGCTTTGAAGCTTTTCTGTAATATGTATGCGTAATATATTACACACGTGCTTAAGGGGATTTTTTTCAGCTTTCCTAAAAGGAAATAAATTCTTAGGAATTCTGTGTGAAAGAGGCAGATGCTAAGTAGTGTAAATAATTTTAACATTATTTTGGAAACAGGTTATGTCAGATTTTTGTCGGCATTCTTTCCTATTTTAGGAGGGAATGTCAACTCTGTGTTCCTCCAATAAAATTTCAGCTCAAATACTGGCTTTGGTTACATAAGTTTCAAATGGTATTAAATGGGTTTGAAATATGTCCATAGTTAAAAGCAATTTCTTCTCACACTGCTATTCCTTGAACAGCAAATAGCCACAAAGCTAAAGCATTGTCAGTGAAAACAGTAATGAAACTAGTTGAGAATTTGCTCAATGAAACCGAAACTTTATAATCTTCTGTTGTTTGTCCCTCTTGCCTACTGAAAGGAGGCAAATGACAAAAATTTGACAAAATAGCAGCACTAAGGAAGCATTAAGGATCTGTCTCTGTTTCAGTACTTATAGTGGCTAAGATGACTAGGAACAAAGTCATCTCATCTGCATCATCCTAAGGTGCATGATTCATTTTAGACAGGCTCTGCTCACTCAGCAGCCTGTTGTCTTCAGGAGCATTTTTTAATGGTTAGTTGGAGTGTTGTTGAAATTTGCCATGGTTTTTCCTACTGTGTTTTTCACAGCAGGAAAACTTCTACAGTGTGACAATTTGGTGGAGCATGTAGAGGTCACCTGGAATTTGCAGGTATCTTTTTGTGATGTTACACAACTCTTCGGGCAACAAAGGAATCGATGATCCTATGGAAAAAGGGACTTCAAATTTCATCCCAAGAATATTTTAATGATAGTGGAAACTGCTAGTTGGTGGTACAAACTAATTCATGGATGCCCCGCTGCCAAAGTGGGTTAAAGCTAGGTTGACTGTAGCACCATAAAAATGTATCAGAAGGCACAACTGACTGAATTCACAACCTAAGAAGTCTTTTCCACTTTCCCCTTCTGTGATTTACTAAAAGGCAGAGCTTTCCATGTATTGGCATTGGTTTTGCCTCTCATCAGGAAGCATCTGTAAAGCTTTTGACACTACCTAACTAAAAAAACCGGTGTTTGTCACAGCTATGTAAATTCCGTACTGTGAAATTAATTAATCAAATCATTTGCCTTGTGGCTTCGTATTCTTTCTGCCCACTTATTTTCATAGGTAAGTAGTCCATTAGTCTTGAGTAACTATAGGCTGTAGACAGTAGTCCAGAACAACTTCTTCCATATGCACCAAAAAGAAAAACTCATAGATTTTGACCAAAGCAAAATCAAAGGTTCTCTGAGGCCTAAGAAGCCATCATCTGACTGCTCAGCCAGTACAAAATTATAAAGATTCGTCCTCTCAAATCCCAGGCCTGCAGTTTACTGGAGATTTGTAATGTTACACTTCCTGCTCATCAGAGAGCAACCGATTTTCATTCCTAAGAACCAATGTTTAAGGCAGTTTGTGTCCTGCTGGATATTTGATTTGCCTCCAGCTGCTGACCAGCAATTTGCTGAGAGTGCAAAAGCATTATACATATATAAATTTTAAATCTGCTTACCTTGCTGGGCTTACTATTAGGATGAGCAACTTCAGCCTGAAGATTTAAGCAGAAATTAAATAAATCGTGAAACCCATGTATGCAGACTTTACTGTCTTTAGATGGATATTATGTATTGTGAACCATAATGAAGCTATGTTTTGAAAACTTTCTACATTGCTTATAACATTAAAACACTTGAGTCTTCAATCTTAAGTGCTCACTTCTATGTACAGGAGTTCCATGAATATTTGAGTTCCTGGATTGTAATGCATATTCATCAAGTCAGGCTGTAGATAACCAGTGTCCTTTTAAATAAAACAAAAGAAGCATTTAGTGGACTGTCTCTTGAGTATCACAATTTTCAAGGTTTTTATTTTAAAATAGAAGAAGACTTTATTGTTAATATTGTTTTAAAAGAAACCACTTACCATTACCTAAGGTGAATACTACTTGGTTTTACCTTTAAGTCACCCGATGTTTTTTTCTTGCGCTGCTTGGATGGAGAACACATAACAAATGGTCAGTTATGCTTGTCCCTCTGGTTGTATGTATTTCTACACAGGCTTGTTACACAGTTTTTCAGCATATTTGCAAGAAAAAAGGTTAACATTTCTGCAGTCCACAGTTAAACTCCCATATATGAAACAACTTTAAAAAGACAAAATTACAGAGGGAACACCATCTTTGTCAGCGTTAATTTTTCTTTCAGAGAAAAAGAACAAGACAGCTATGAAAACGTGTTTGGAATTCTTTGACTTATGCCAAAACTATCACATCATTACAAAGAAAATTCATACGTATGTCATGTTCAGTAGGTCTTAAATTGTCTAACATACACTCATGTCACTAAGTGAATTAAGATTTCTTTTCGGTTGTAGGCCAAGGGTAAGGAAAGACAATGGCTGAGACACCAAGCTGTTGGAGAACTAGATGACACCAAAATCATTGATGGGCTGACAGGAGAAAAAGCCATATTTAAACGACGGGGAGAACTTGAGCCACAAGTAAGTGTCCAACAAGAGGCAGGGAAAGGTGGGGAAGAGCTTAACTGGTTTGCTGATTTCATAGTGGCTATACAATATCTGTGTTTGGAGTTTGAGTAAGTTACAGGGATGAGAAATTCAGAAGAATCATCTCTGGCCTGGGAAGTCCCTGATATAGAGGCAACCACAGGATGGAAAATTTGCTTTACCTCTTCTTATAGTCTTCTGTATGTATTTCCTGTTGGCCACCCTCAGAGAGAGAATGCTGATCTAGGCAGTGCTTTGTTTTGATCCAGTGCAACAGTTTTTATGTTCTTATTTTATATTTTAATGAGCTGAAGGTGATTAGCAGAAACATTTTGTTTGTTTTTCTAAGAAAAAGGAAAATGTTTTGTTACTAATTTAATTTGATTTTTGTTAATAAATACCCTGATACCCTAGGAAGTTTAAAAAAAAAAAAAGTGTTTTACAAATGTCTTCTCCTTATTCCATGATATGGAAAGAATTTCAACTTCCACAGATACTTGGATTTGCAAGAATAAAAATTATAATTGGAAAAAAGTGTGAGGAAAAGCCACTAAGATATGATAATGTTGTCCGTCCTATGGCTCAATTCAGCCATTCCTTAGAAGACATTATGGTTAAACCTATGTGAGTCAGCAACAGAGAAACCACTTGAATCAGACCAACAAAACCTGGCCAAAACTGGTGGGGCTCGTCCATAATATTTAACGGTAATACTTAATGACAGATTGCAATTTTTAACTACACTAAGAATTTATTTCAAATAGCTGAGTACAACATCTTTTTGCATGTCAGCTACCCACATCTGATGAATCGTTGGTATTATTTTTTATGCTACTTGGTCCTTATGTCTGTTTCTTTGAACAGTTTATGGAACTTGGCACTGCCTGCATGAAAGATCAATAAAGGAAAAGTTATTAGATCTTCATTTCTCTTTTTTTTCATTTACATTCATTTATTCAATGTATCAGTTTTAAGGCTTTGTAAAAATAGTTCAATTAGGGAAAAAAAGGACACCTTTAAGTTTTGAATAAAAACCAAAATAAATGTAAGATTTAATGGGCCCTCTCTCCCTTTGTTTTTGGGAGGACAGAGATGCTACAGTCCATTAAAAGAGTAATTAAAAGAATAAAGCACAAAAATGCTCGCAACCCTTTACAGGTAAAAAAAAAAAAAATAGTTATTTTTTTTTTAATGTGACTCATTTTTTTTTCCAGATCATCTTTAATAGCCTTGTACTTGAATCCAGACTCATCTCATTGCACACTAAATAAAACACCTCCCTTGAATGTACTGTGCCAAAAATTGTTAAAACAGATGGGGATTGTTTTCAGAAAAAAGTAATAGTTTCAGCATCAGAATGAAGAAGAAACTAGTAGTTAATCAGAACAAGATTTCAAACATTTTTTGAATGTTATTAACCTCAGCAGACAAGTTTTTACAGTCTTATACAGGTCCCTGTTAGTACCGTAAGCCAAGGAAAAGCATTTCCATTATGAGCCTTGGCAGAAAGAGCAAATTTGAGAGCCTCTTTACTGAAATAAAATCTTAAGAATCAAAACTGAGACAGAAAAAGTATTTTCCTGACAAGAATGCATGGAATTATTTTGAGCTATTTTGTCTCCAGTCGTTGAAGGTGAGGGGAAAGAATGAATTGAGGTATCTGTTAAATAACTTGTTTGAAACAGTTAGAAAAAAGGTTAAAATGTTTTTGTTCTTTTTTTAAAAATAATCAGTGTTTGCTGGATAAAAGTATATTGCTTCACAAAGTGTGTTGGGTTGTCTTTCTGAAATGTTTTATCCTTACCGATGTTTAGCTTTCCCATTTAGATTGGATTTTTTTCTGCTGTGTTTCCCTGTCAGCCTGGGAGCCCCCAGCAGAAACCTAAACGCTTGCGCCTGGTAGTGGATGTTTCCGGTAGCATGTATCGCTTTAACGGGGTGGATGGGCGACTGGAACGCTCCATGGAGGCTGTCTGCATGGTCATGGAAGCTTTTGAGAATTACGAGCACAAATTCAAGGTAATTACAGCTGGTCTAGGAGCTCTGTGGTTATTGCACAGGCTATGTGGAGCAGTGGAAAAAGTGTTTCAGCAGTCAGTCTAGCCAAAGAACATTATTCATTCCCACAAGAAATAAAGACATTAATCTGTTTCTAGCAACCTGAAAAATAATACTAGTGAATGGATAAGAAACATTACACTCTTCAGCAGGGGGGAATTCAACCTAAGACTTTTAAGACTTTGATTTAGCAAAATGTGCTGCCTTTTTCTGTATTTATTTGCTTCTTCGAGCAGAAATGCTTAAGCCTACAGAACACAAGTAAATATGAGCTTCAGGACATGCAAGGATGCCTAGCCTTTCCATCTGCCCAGAGTACAGACAGTAGTACTTTGTCGTGGGAAAAGACCAAACTTCTTTGTCTATTATTTGTGGTCTTCCAGTTACCTGAAAGCAAGAAAATAATTTCTTATACTGAAAGATATTAGGTTCCAAATATTATTTAATGGTAGCCTGCAAAGGAAATGTAAATAAATTTTTTACCGTTTTTTGTCTCAGTAAGCGTAAACAAGGTCTAGGGTACATTTCTTTAACCTTAAAAAAGACAGGAATATCCAATCTTGAGTTAATTCTTGACAAACTCAATGTTTAATGGAAGAATAAAGATGTCCAATTCCTTTACTGAAGAGCATCTCAAACATAAGACTTAAAATACATCTGAACAAAATGTAAAATCTCCTAAACAAAATTAATAGAAAACTTAGTCCAGATCAATTCAGCCAGGTCTGCTTCACATTATTGCTCCGGCAGCATAATCCTACAGGTTTCTGTTCTTCAGTAGAATCTCTTGTACAAAAGCATGCCGTATGGAGACGTGTACTTCTAGAATGTCTTCTAAAGTTCAATCATTCAGACTTCCATTTGTCAGGTAAAAGGCTATAAAAGGAGACAAGCATTATGTTTTTAGCCTACTTTCCTAAGGAAAGAAGGCGTGTGCTACCATACTCTCTGGCAGTCATGCTTTCTCCCCTTTAAACATGCTTAAACAGAGTATGTTGCCAAATTTCAAACAGATTTGTAACGGTGGTTCTGTTCCCAAAGACACTAAATTCCTGCAAGCGTCATTAAAATAGGCCAGATAGAGAGTTTGTTTGTATTCCTGTTGGAGAAAAATGCTGTAACCATAGGCTTAGACCTTAGCCCAGAGAAGCTATGTGGCAACTCAACTGTAATTAAGAAAATCATAGGAAATGAGGGCTTTATTGGTTCAACTGCTCATGTATCTCCTGCTCACTGATAATAGAAAAGTTGATGACAGATATTAACAGGGCAGTGTAATTACACAACACAGTTTATGTAGCTTGGTAAATGAGGCATATCTGAGCAACACATATACTAGTTGCAGGATCATCCACAAAGGAAGAAGAAATAGCAGTAGTGGACACAAGGATAAATATGATATATTGGGGTATAGTCAACATGGCTTTTGTAAAGGTAAGTAATGCGTTCTGAAGGGTCTGTATGTATGTGACAAGCAAGGTTGATAGAGTCTCCTTAGCCAAAAGCATTTGACAAAGTCCCTCGCCAGAGGCTCATGAAGAAATTACTACTTTGGGGATAAAAGGGAAAGACTTCAGATGGATAAACTACTGCTTAAAATATAGAAAACAGACTAAGTGGTCATTTTTTAGAGTGAAGAAGTGAAGGAAGGTCACTGGTGGACCTGCGTTGGGATTTGTGCCAGAGCCCATGTTGTTATGTTGTTTTATATATTCATTAGTGATCTGTAAAAGGGGATGGATAAGCGAGGTGACAAAACTTGCTAGTTGGGTGAAGTTATTTGGGAAAACAAAAAGGGAAATCCAGCTGCAAGAAGTTGGAGAAGGACCTGGCCGTAAATGACGACTGGGAAACAAAATGTCAGATGGTGTTCAGTGCTATTAAATGTAAAATGCTGCAGATGGAAGAAAACAATTCTGATTTTAAATACACAGTGACGACATCTCAGCTGTTAGTGCTCACTCTCAGCTATATATTAGTGCTCAACAAAGAAATCTTGTAATTATGTTGCATGGTTCTTTGAACACTCAGTGCCCACCAGCTGTCAAAAAAGCTAATTGACTGTTAGAAATTATTAGCAAAAGAACAGAGAATAAAGCAGAGGCATCAGAATGTTGCTGTAAACATCCATAGTGCATTCACATCAGGAGTAATGTGTGCAACTTTGGTCCGCCATCTCACAAAAGTTCTTGTAAAGCTGAAAAAGAAGAGAGGGTGACAAAGATTACAAAGGGTATGAAAATCTCCCCGTACAAGAAATGGCTAAGGAGGCAAGAACTGCTCAGTTTGGAGGAGATAAAAGTCAAGGGGCTTATAAAACCTTGAGTAAAATGGAAACAGTGACCAAGGGACAGTTGTTCATTCTGCTCTACTAAAGCCATTCTGCTCTTGTTATGAACAATGAATTATTTTACATTTACACAACAGAAGACAGTGGCTTAGAAGGTGATGACACTGAAAAAAGATGTAGTGCAGTGGTAGATAACCAGCTGTCCTTATTTCCGGTGCATCTCTATCGCTGAGAACCCAGACATGACCCTCAGGTGCATGGTAAAGGAGTAACACGTAGAAGTAGACAGCCAGCCAGCCCACTGTGCAGAATTAGTAAGATCATTAAGAACTGTCTTCAGTTCTGGGATTTTAAAATCTGTTTCATTACCTTTTAAATCCCTCTGTGTCTGTTACAGATTATTATATTTTGCTTGGCAATAGTTGCTGTTGGCCAGTGTTTTGCCCTGCACATAGATGAAGCCCTGTATTTGGCCGTGCAAAGAGCTCAAAGTGCAGTCAGTTGTAACAGTAAATGTGCCTCTCTAACAACCACTTGCCGTTTATAAAAACACTTACACAAAAACCATGTGCAGTTATTAGATGTGAAAATTGCCACTCTGATGATAGTAAGACAGGAGTAGTAATGTTATCCTTACAATCTGAGTCAAGAGAGCTGTAAGGCCAATTTTATACTTAAAATAACAGTGGTGAGGAAGATGCTGGAAATTTTAGTGACATACCAAGGAAAAAAAGTTGTCATCAGCTTCTACATCTGTTCAACTTCAATTGCCTCTAGAGTAACTCTCCTCCATTTAAGGGCTCCTTCCACTGGATAGAGAACTGTGGGAGGCCTTGATTCAAGGCTGGCCAGACCCAGCGTGAACTTTGTCAACTTCAGAGCCGCTTTTGCCCAAGGGAAGAAAAGTATTTCTTTCTCTGTGCTGCCTCACTGGGATTTGACTCACTCTAAGCATAATATCTACAAGAGTAGACCAGAGATGACTAGGACAGCAAACAAGATGCGGCCTTATGTTTCACAGGCCACTGAAGTCAACCCCCAAAATGAGCACAAACAGAGGCTTTTATTAACTAGTCACGTTTGAACCATATTCTTAACATGATCCAATGATTAGGCTAAAGTATCTCTCTTTGACCTACATTTCACAGTCCTCTCATATGAGAAATCTCCCATGCATGTGCTGATGGACTCTTTGAGTCATTCCTTTGACAAAAATAAATAAAATTTCTGAAATCTCCAGCTCAAAAATACAGATTTTTTGTGTGTGTGTGTATAATCTGGTATGGCAGTTGCTACACCTGCATGAATGCGATCAATAACCAGAACGTGTGCCAGTTCCTCATTTTTTAATGAGTGTAATTAGGTCTTCAAAGAGTAAGAGAGCCAGTGATTGTTTTAAAATATCAGTGACTCTAGTCTGTAAAACACTAACACTTTGCAAGATGCTGCTAATTTTTCTCAGGACAAAGCCGAAGTTCAGGTATGTCTTCAAAAACAGCATACATTTCTCATGTCTAAAAGGGGAACCATATGAAAAAAGAGAAAAGAACACACAACTGTGTTGTGTGCAATGAGAAATCTGCAATTTATCACTTTTTTCTTTCTCTTCCTTATCCTCCTCTTGCCTTCCAAGAGTGGTTTTATAAAAATATAATTTTTTGGCCTTTAGATATGCCTGCTGTTATCTGTTCCTGTTGTAGCCCCATCTGCAACGGTAGCAACAACATGTGCTGCAAATTTGAGGGGTGTCTTGTGCAACGTGTTGAACCTGGGGGACCATCAGGCTTGTTGAGCAAAGCATTCAAAGGGGATTTATATAGTGAAGTTCCCTTCTGCTATCTAAGTGCAGTGCAAACTTCAGAAACCAATTCTTGGTTCAAGATCACTTTTCTGCTGGTGCTTGGTTTAGTTCTCTGCTGCATAAGGTTGTGAATGAATCAGATGGGCTTTTCCTCGGTTGTTTTATCCTGTCAGCTGAGCTTTCCCCATGGGTGGCACCCCTTGGTATCACTGATGATGTTGATTGTCTGATTGGTTTTTACAGCACTGAAGGAAGGTAGAGAATACTGTCTCCCTGCCTTATTATACAGAAGAGCCAAGTATTGGGTATGTGACTGTACCAAGCAGGTAATAATGAAGTTATCCTTCACAAAAAGTCAGACAAGTGCCAGCAGGTATTTGTCAGCTTTTTATGCTTGCGTAGGACAACCTACCTGCTTCCATTTCCCAGAAGTGCAGGCAGTGAATCATTCCTTGTCAAGGGGGAAATGGGAGGCTCATCCCACAGTCGGGAAATCCATTTAAATTAACAGCCATCTTTCAAAGCCCTCCTCCAATGTCATCTCATCCATGCATCCTCTGAAGTGCTTTATTAAAGAGAAGAGTGGGAGTGACTGAGATAACAGAAGCCACATTCTCAGTCTCATCCTAATAATGGAAGTTAAATATGTTCCTACAAATGCCTCTTGACCCCTTTAAATGTGGGGATACATCACTTAAACATGCAAGTTATAAGAAGTAAGTTATTTTGCAGGATTAAAGTTCTTACATCTTTTGTACATCTCATTTTAGGTGCCAATTATTTGAAAATGAACAGAAGGGCAGTTTGTTCTTTGTTTTATCTGAGGTAGTATTCTGTCTGTCACGCAAACCATACGGATTTATATCATCCCTAATTACTGTTATTTGTACCCATGATGGCAGATTTAGCAGGCATGACCAGTAAATTATCCAACAGCAATTTTATGAAGCCTTTAAAATATTGTAAGTGGTTCAATAAATCGCATGTTGTGTAACTGGTAGGAAAAGCCTGACTTGTTATTTATAGCAATATTAAAGGTCTACTGCAGATTTTATATGCCCATTTCAGCATTCCCCATTTCTAGAATTTACTATGGAGGCAGCACTGTTAACTCAGGAAAAAAAGAACTGTTCCACATGCTTGGCAGAATAGTTTATTTTAATAATAAAGAAAAGGTTTGAAATAAATTCAGAAAAAAATAGTGTTCAGTGTTGTCCAAAGAAGAGATGTATTTATAAAGATCTAGCCCTTCGGCAGAGGCCTGTCTAATTCACACTGCCTTTTACATTCAGCATGCATCTTCTTTCAGCATTTTAAATGCCTTCAGAAATTAAACCTTTTGGCATGGCAGCTGCAGAAGACAAAGTCTTCCATTTTACCCATTTTAGACAGCAGCAACCATCCATTCAGTGCAAAATGTGACAGTGGAATAGGGATTGTTTTAACCTGTAAGGAAAGAAACCAACAAAATGATGCTATTTCGAGAGACGTGTTTACGTATTATGTACTCACAGCTCTGAATAGATCAGTCCTTGTCTCGGTGTACCTGAGGCTATTGGAAAAGGAGCCGCTCTCTACCACAATAATAAACTAATAAGCCTGCACTGTGGCAAACAAGTGTTTCACTGCTGGATTTGTCCTGAGAAGCCTGTGCTTGCAATCTATTTTGTAAAACAAATCAAAAGCCAGTTCCAAGTAAGATCATATCACGGCTCTTCTCTCAATTTTAATCCATCCACATAAATTCTCCTAGGGAATTTATGAGCAAAATGCATCGGATCCCTGCTTCTGAGAGGCCCTTTTTCTGTGCTCATCTTTAGCTCCAGTGCTCGTGCAAAGGAAGGAAACTGGTTCTGACAAAGCGTGTGTGTACCTGCATGTGTTAGGGTTCCCAGCTGGCCAGGGCTGTGGAGCTGTCTGCAACTTTTCTTTAAGATGAGTGCACCAAGATAACATCGAAACACTGAGGGTTCATTTTACTAGAACACAAATTGTGAGGAGGTAATAATTTACTGAAAGAAAACCTGGATGAGAGATTTAAATCCTCCTTCTTTGCCCTTGCAGAGTGGGGTTCTTCACTCCAGTTTTACTCTGTCCCAAACCCTGTTTTGCTGAGTTGCGGTAGACTCCGTGCATTCCTGTGGGGAAACATCTCCCTTCTGTCACCCCTAAAGCCTGGCTGTGAGCCTGCTCTCATCCCTCCCTCCCAGGGAGGGTCTCCCAGCCTGCAGTCTTATGCCGACTTCAGTCAATCCAAGTCAGTGCTGCTACATTCCTGTCCCCACCTTTGCTGGGGCATAAGTACTCATCTGACCTCGCAGTTTGGGGAGCTAAACTGCCCAAAAGCAGCCTCATGGTCATTAGCTTTTGGCCACTCCTGGTCCTTGACTTGAATTCCAAGGGATCAGAGGACCATGAGGACCAGCACATGAGGGCTGGTGACCGCAGCACTTCTCTTCTGCAGAGCAGGTGCTCAGGCATGGCGAGATCTCACCCTGCTTTTGGGGAGGCCCCACTTGACCCAGAACGCAGCAGGCAGGACAAAGCAAACAGGCACTTCTTCCTTGCTGCCTCCCCACACTTTTTTAATCACAAATAGTGTAGTAAACTGTCGGCAAAGAAACATGGAAACAAATAAGAAATATATGTTCTCTGGCGCATGCATGGGCACACACAGAGAATAATAAACAGCTAGCCAAGGAGGGAGCAGACAGGACATGATGTTCCCAGGTGAATGGCTTTACGTGCCTCTGGTAGTTTGCTCAGATCATTTCAGCCTCACTTTGCCCATACCTGGGTTGTATGTTCCCACCTCGTGCAAGAATGTAGAGGGGACCCAGCCGTAGGGTCAACCTCTGGTGTTTCATCCAGGAGCTACAGCGGTTCCCTTTACGCAGACTGTCACACTGAGTTTACACCCAGCCTTTTTGAGATGAAAGGTCAGTCTGCTATTAGCATGTGCCAAGCACCAAAATGATATTCCCAAATAGCAAAGTTTGGCCTATTCCCATGAACTCAGTATGGCAGAGCTGATACCAGGACACCTGGTGGGAGAGGTCCGTGAAATGCTGGGAAGGAGCTCGTTACAAAGGAATCAGGCTTCTTTTTACACAGGAGAATGACAGCATTTTGCTTTAAATAATTAGGTTGTTGATTTAAAAGTTATACCGAATACAAAACTGCTCAGCAAAGGACATGCAGGGTTTCGTAATTAAGAGCCTACTCTGAAGATCTGTGGACATTTCTGATGTTACATAAGAACCACATTAGCGCTGTATATTTTCCGCTCCATTAAATCACTGCTTTATTTAGTTCCTCTGATTTGAATAACCTCTGGTTTTTAAAACAATACACATGTATGCTCTCTTTGTGTGTGGTTCACGTTCTGGATTTATTCCTATATTAACTCAGAAGTATGTTGAATGTAACCTCAACATTATTCTCAAAATTTGTGTATTTTCATTTGCCATGTCTTGTCTCCAGGAAAGATAATGGTTGGGGGAAGCAGAAACACCAGCTAAATATTCATCAGGAAAGAGAGAGTCTGAAGCATTCCTGGTGATAAGAAATAGGTTTTGAAGAGAGAGCATGTGTCAAACTGGAAGCTTTATGTGAGGCTGGGTAGCAAACACAAGAAATGGAAGAGCTGAGGAGAACAGGAATGGGAAAAGCCAACCAAGCAGAATGAAATGGGACTACCTGGGGACTAGGCTTTATAAAGATTTCCTAGGGGAAGTAAGTCTAGGTTATGTGAGGCTGTCATAAAATGGTCTGACCCTGGGCAAAATAATGTAGCACATTTGCTGTTTTGCAGAGGGAGGTGTCACCTTTAAAAATGTTCCAGCTGTTATGGCTTTCTTTCACCTTAAGCAAATTAGTGGTATGGAAACAATTAAAAAGAGCTTTGTTGATAAAGAACGCCATTTCCCCAGTGTCCAGAACCCGACTTATACCAAATAAAGTAGTCTTCAATAGGAAAGAAAATTCTGAAAGTCTTTGAGGATGAGACCTGCCTTTTACCAAATGATTGTGTGGGAACTGGGGATGGTGAACCCAGCAGGGACCTGTAGGCAGTACTTGAATAAAAGATAACAGAAAGGCAAAATATTGCACAAGGGCTCCCTGTCAACTAAAGACAGCTCTGTGCCAGCTAGTCAGGGGAAAATACAGGCATGTTCATGTTGAGGAATTGCCAGCTCAGGTCTCTCCGGGCTCTGGATCCGTGCACTGTGCTCTATTATTTGGTGTAGACAGCTCTTAATGCACTTTTGTCCTGCTTATGAATTCTCCCTGGGGTGACTGCCACGTCCACAACACAAAGGGCAGGTCAGGACCTTCCCGTAACTCAGCTTGTCTTGGTTTTCATGTATCGACAATAAAAATCTCACATAAAACAAAGGCCTTCCCAAATTACATTATTTGTTCAACAAGATATTTGAGCTATTACAGCTCTACGTGTCATGTTGTTGCAGCATCTTTCACAGGAGAATGATGTGCCCACCATCTCCTTTGAAAACGTACAGAGACTCTTGGAATTCACTTCTCTACATACTTTCAGCAATGACTTTGATCTATTATGCACAAAAATAAAGAGTGCTGATTTTCAAAAAAGAAGGCTTGTAATACTTTTTTTTCAGAGCAGAATGAGGTCACAAAAACGATCCATCAAACATGGGAGCTACTCTCAAACAATGCACTTCTTGTTTGTCAGACTCAAGAGGACAAAAATTGCTACTTTAAGAAAATAAGCGGACAATGTGAGAGGGCAAGGTCTTGATCTTATGCACCACCGCTCTCCAATTGGTGGGATCATGTGAAAAACAGACCATGGAAATAAGTAACTGTTCTTTAATGTCATTATTTAGCAATTCTTCCCCATGTTTTCATGTCAGTGAGAAATTGCAAGTAGTTCCCTTAAGCAGCTCATAAACAGAAGCAGGGAACAGTATTTGGGTTTTCTTGTTGAAAGCGAATTGCCTTTGATCTGTCTCATGTCATTGTGACCCAAGGGCCATTCGTGACTAACGGATGACTGATGAAGTTTCTTTCTTGCAGTATGACATTGTTGGACATTCAGGAGATGGCTTCAACATCGCCTTGGTTGGGAGTGACAAAGTTCCCAAGAACAATAAGCAAAGATTAGAGATTCTTAAGGTAAATCCTAGCGATAAGTGATGATGGATAATTAAGGATTTTATGACTGCAAAGGTAAAATTGTAGGTAGGTCACAGGATGCAAAACATAAGGAGAATGAAGTAAAAGACAGACAAGAAAGCGAAATCTGTGTATTTGCATCAAGCTGAAACAGGACCTTTCAGAAACTTGGCAGAAAACAAATTGTGCCAAAATAGTAGAAGGTAGATACGCCTTTTTCTGGACTGCTGAGTCATAAATGTGTCATTTTGACTCCCTGTCAAAGGATATAGGAAGTTCCAAACATTATACAG
Source organism: Pelecanus crispus (assembly GCF_030463565.1). Taxonomy (NCBI): domain Eukaryota; kingdom Metazoa; phylum Chordata; class Aves; order Pelecaniformes; family Pelecanidae; genus Pelecanus; species Pelecanus crispus. Next base: position 192,198,265 of record NC_134643.1, on the reverse strand, counting down.
TGATATAGACAGCTCTGCCTAAACAATGTGGTGATATTATTAGTGCGTAAGTGACTAATTTAAACTGTAGAGGGATACCAAGTCATTGATTTAGCCTGGTATCTTTAAAAAGTGATGTGTCACAGTAGCAGTAGGAAAATGTGTCAATGCTAGACTCAAAACAAAATTGTGTTAAACACACAATTGCAAAGTGAGTGTGTTCATCAAGACTTTACTGCAATAGGATGCAGAAAAATTGTAGGATTTACCTGGTTGGCAGCTCAATAGGTTAGAACTGTGTATTTGAACTTCCTTTCAAAAGTACTTTTGAAAGATCAGCGGTTACTTGGGTTAGGACAACTGGATTTTCTAATGTCTAAAATTTCTTGCCTCCTGCATAGGAATGCAGTCAATGCAAACAGTGTATTTATTTCATAAAAGCTCAAACAAACCATTTCAGCATTTTTAAACCTTGCTGCCGATGTCAGGAGTCAAATATTTGATAACAGCTGTAGCACTATTAGGGTTTGGAAGTCTACTACGAATTATAAACAGGCAGGAGCCGGTCACAGTACTAGGAAACTACGCCCTGTTTTCTTCCTTAAATAGATAGGAATGTAGCTACTCAAATTGCAGCTGATCAAAGTATTTTACCTTCCTTAAGATCCAGTCTAATTCTGTCCATGCATAGATTTTGTTTGTTTGACCCACTGTGTTTTTAAGAAGTGACACCTGTCTTAAAATACAACGTATTATGTACAAAAAGCTGCATGTTCTGTAGCATCTGGAGCACTGTCCACATTTCTGAAGCATCCCCTAATAGAGCATAACTAAATATTTGCTCCCCCCGTGCCAGCTGAAATTAATGTTTATTCATAAAGTCATTCATAAGTCATCTTACATATTTGCACTTGGTTATGCTGTGCACACAGATCATGCATGCCCATGCTCAGTTCTGCATGAGTGGAGACCATACCTTGGAAGGGACAGAGCATGCCATTCGTGAAATCGTCAAGGAAGAGGCTGACGAGTATTTTGTTATCGTCTTGAGTGATGCAAATCTCGAGCGATACGGTATTCAGCCATCAAGGTTTGCCCAGGTCTTGACCACCAATGCTCAAGTCAATGCTTTTGCTATATTTATAGGATCCTTAGGAGACCAGGCAGATAGGTAAGTGTATTTGGTTTATCCCTAATATAACTTTCTTTGTTTCCATTCATCATAAATCTAAACCATGCTTTTATTGCACTGAAGTTAGGCATAGTTGCCCATGCTGGTGTTCTGCACTAAGGTTTTGATCATAAAATCATAAAATAGTTTGGGTTGGAAGGGACCTTTAAAGATCATCCAGTCCAACCCCCCTACCATGGGCAAGGACATCTTTCACTAGATCAGGTTCCTCAAAGCCCCATCCAGCCTGACCTTGAATAATTCCAATGATGGGGCATCCACAACTTCTGTGGGCAACCTGTGCCAGTGTCTCACCATCCTCATTGTAAAAAATTTCTTCCTTATGTCCAATCTAAACCTACCCTCTTTCAGTTTAAAACCATTGTCCCTTGTCCTATCACTACAGGCCCTGGGAAGAAGCCTCTCTCCATCCTTCTTATAAGCCCCCTTTATATTTTGTAAGGCCACAATAAGGTGTCCCCGGAGCCTTCTCTTCTCCAGGCTGAACAACCCCACCTCTCTCAGCCTTTCTTCATAGGAGAGGTGTTCCAGCCTTCTGACCGTTTTCACGTCCCTCCTCTGGACCTGCTCCAACAGGTCCATGTGTTTCTTGTGCTGGGGACCCCAGACCTGGAAGCAGTGCTCCAGATGGGGTCTCACCAGAGCAGAGTAGAGAGGCAGAATCACCTCCCTCAACCTGCTGGCCACGCTGCTTTTTATGCAGCCCAGGATACGGTTGGCTTTCTGGGCTGCGAGCACACGCCGTCGGCTTGTGTCCAAGTTTTACTCCATCACTGTGTTTTTTTTATGTACTATCAAGAAGCAGTAGCTTTGACTTGTGTCAGAAGGAGAAGGGTTCGTGGATCCTTGCAGTTATGGCCAGCTAGTTCAGAGCATCCAAAGGGATCACCTGAAGCCATCCTCCCATGGGAGGATGTGCACTCTCCCCATATGTAATACCACTACATAGTCATGACAGAGACATGGTGCCTTTGCCATTGCCCAGTATGGGGTTTGAATGCATGTGGGCCTAAGAAAAGAGATTAAAGCAAGAGAAGCTGGAGTTTAATGGTCTTTAAGACTGTCAAAAATTTGACTCAGATACTCCCCTTGTGTTAGAGACCTAAATTCTTTGGAGAGTCTGAGCCAATATACCTATTTTTGCTACTACATAATTTTACTTAAAATTGTTTGAGCAGAGGAGAAAATAAGGAAATTCTGTCCCAGGTGATGTTCTATATCCACCAAGGACCAGTACATGCAACAAAAAGCTGGTAGAGCCACAGATATCAACGGTGCCTTTTCTGCTTCTGTTTGAGTCTTCAACTAGAGCAGAATGAGAGAAGGTCCAAAGGGAATTGGCCCTTGGTACGTCATTTTAATCAGAAAAGGGCTGAAAGATACAGCTGCACAGCCAGCGTTAGTCATGTCTGCAGGTCTGTACATCAGAGCTGTGTTATGCATGAAAAAAGAATCCATTCTGAAAGATTATAATTACAGAAGGTCCTTTTACTTCTGCTAGAAATAAAAAAATAAAAAAAAGCATTGACCTTATCCTGCTGTGTAAGAGGAGATCTTATAATTGCCTAGTTCACTGGGTATGGAAAATGCACACAATGCTGTCACTGAAATGCATTTCTATGTACGTGGAAGTGCAGAATTAGACAAAGCCTTCCTGTAACTGCTGTGGGGGAAGGAGAAGGGAATTCTCTGTTGCAGCTTTTTTAAAGCTCCCTTTAAAGCTGAGACTTAACTTAGCATTGGAGAAATGGTGTGGAGCATAAACTCCTTTAAAAAGCAGTCAAGAAATAAATTCCAAGCCTGCTGACTGGACGTGAGGGAGATGGGGTTTGTAGTGTGCATCTTTTTTAGCTTTCTTAAGGGGGGGTTAAGCTGTGCATAAAAATGTGTCAGGCTAATATTGGCAGAAAAATATCTTTCCATCTAATCTGCTGCGATCTTGAAGAGGAAATACAAAGAGCACATTTAGAATCACTGGCAGTGTTGAACTGAGAGAGCTGAGGGCTCATGGTAATCTGTTTAGAGTAAGTAAATGTCTTCATTTCCAGAGTAAATCTCTAGCTGCCCTCAGAAGACCAGTTGTGGTAATACCTCATAGGGTCACTGGTACCTTGATCAAAACGGACTTTTTGCACGTCAGGAAGAGGACGTGAATAGAAATCTCTAGAAAGTCTTGATTGTCTTGCTTGAAAGGACCTCTGTGACTTAGCTGCTCTCAGTGTTTCCTCCCACTGCTGCTTTCCCAAGCCTTTAATTGCATGGTGACAGCGACGTGAACGGCATGGGTTGGCAAGGTATTCAAAAGGAAAAACATCCGTTCTTAAGGAACCCTGGCTTGTGGTAGGGAAGATAGTTTGAAATGGTAATTGTGTCTTGTCCCTTATTCTGCTCCTTAGGCTGCAGAGGACGCTACCAGCAGGTCGGTCTTTTATTGCCATGGATACCAAAGAGATCCCCCAGATTTTGCAGCAGATCTTCACATCTACCATGTTGTCAAGTGCCTAAGCATCACTGATGTCATGCTGCGTGAATTCAAAGAAGAAACCCAGTCCTGCTGGAGATACAAACCCTAAAACTGAGGATAAACACAGTTATTAATAAAATACATACTGTTCTCTAATCAGCAAAGCGACCCAAATCTGCATGACAGCCAGGCTGTAAAATTTCACCCAAAACATCTCAACTGACTTAGCGCGTTTGAAGAATTGCAGTGGGGTGGAGGTGAATTGCAGGATGGCAACAGAGCGAATGTTGTTCCAGAGGGACAAATAAATAAAGGACGGTTTGTGATCGTTCCTCTGCCTGCCATGTTGCCAGCACTACAGTATCATCTCACCCTGTTCTGTTAAACACGGTTCACTGGGATTTGATAATATTATGCAAGGCAGAGCCAGGCAATCTGTTTCAGTGTTTTGTGTGCATATGTTTGAATGGGTAGTTAACTCCATCTCTGATTTAAACAGGACTGCTCTTGTCTGGCAGGAAGCCCTTCCTTCCTCTTCTGTTGCTTTCTTGTCCTGACAGGCATCGGGGCTTCACCACTGGATGCTGGGAACAATGGAGCAGTTTGGAAACACTGACCGTCGCGTGTAAACATTCATTATCTGATCAGGCACGGTGCTCAGAGTTGTCAGATCTAGAGAAAGTGGCTGTTCAGAAGGAAAACAAAACAAAAATAGATTCTTTCAGTTCTGCCTGGGAAAAGTAAGGGGAAAGGGTCAAAATGGTCTTAAGGACCCAACAGCTGGCGTTTCCAAGGAGGGGACTACTGCCGTGTCTCCTTTGCGTGACCGATGATGCTGTCCCGCTGCGCTGTTGCCCAGAATCCCCAGGATGGCCTCAGTACCTGGAGGTGTCTTTTCAGTCAGGAGACAAAAAAGTTACTAACGCTTTGCTCAAGCTCCTTCATGATCTGTTTTGCTTGGGTCTTTTGAAGGTGAAACTGGAGGAGAGATCTAGGCATGAGAAAATAAGTTCTTTGTTGTAAAGGAAGAGGAAAAAAAATCTATTTTTATTTTAGGAAGATATCTGTGGTGGGGTATATTTAATATCCAGGATAGTTATAAACACTTATTTTATAATTCAATTGGTGGGTGTTTGGCTTGTCCCATGAGGCAATAATCCCTCTTTATCTACTAAAGAATAGGTATCTTGTAGTACATCGGGAACACAGGAATACTTGCAGAATTGGATGTATGATTCAACTAAGCAGGAGGGTGTGCATCATCGCTTATACTCTGGTGGTATTAATTTGAGGGTACCTGAATAGAAAAAAGTCAAGGGAGAGTACTTATAAAAATCTGAAGGACAAATTGCTATACTTCCAATATTTCTCTTAATCCCGCAGTTGTTCGAGCTGCACTGTGAGCAGTGTATTTGGAGGTGAGGAGGCAAATTAATTTGATCGTGTTAAATACAACCATCGGTGTTTTACAGGGTCTGTTTCTAGTGGTCATTCTCTACTCCATCTGTCCTGCAGAAAAATTCTTTACCAGACCACCAAAAATGTCCCATATTTAGGATGTGTTTCAAAGCCTGGCCAGCTTCAAAACTCTTTATGGCAAGAGAGGACGGAAGACGTTTTTCAAAGGCTTGTTACTATTGTTATGATAACTATATATGTGAAAACAAAGAAGTTGAAGATGCAATTCCTGTTTGGAGAGAAGAGAATTGGGAGGGGAAGGTTGGGAAGGTTATCCCTGGCTGGGACAAATGCATGTACACGCACATATGCACAGACGCGGCTACTAAGGGGAAGTACACTTCAAAATATATCTTGGTCCTGTAAATACATGATGAGATACTAAATGCAACCAAGAATTGGCATATTAAAAAGTCTTTAAGTAAATGTGTTTTTACATGGAAATTCCTTCAGCACCTCTGCTTTTATCGCCAGCAGTCCTTCAAAAAAGAAGCATTTTATTACAGTTAATTAGCAAATGTACTGTACACTTTCTAGATGACTTGAATGGATAAATTTTCTCACCTCAGATTTACACACAGTATAATACTGTTGTTTTTATTGTAAAAAAATAGTGTTATTTAAAGGGAAACTCTAAGGTAAATCCATTTTTAAATCTTTTGTTTGATTATCCCTGTAAATTGTATTTCATGTCATGCTATTTAAAGTTAGCTTTCTGTACTGTTTGGCTTTATTCTTTGTTTCAGGAGATCTCTGTTGTGCTTCAGTTCACGTTTCATGGGCCCACAGGATACGGCTGTGTCCAGGGCCAGGCTGGCCGGGAGGGTGGCTGGGAGAGGGTGGAAACAATTCCCAGTAGATTTTGGGAGAAAGGGAGAAGAAATGAATGAAACATTATTATTTTTTTCAGTTCAGAAGTGGGGGTTTCAGGTTTTGCTTTTAACAACACTTCATTGCAGAGCATATTTGACCCGACAGCGTCTTTCTAAATTGTAACAATTCAGGGCAAAATTTTCCCCAGGCCGTGCATCTCTCACCTGCTTTAATGCCCGTCACTACCCCAGGGAAATCAAAGCAGCAGCTGTGCTTTTCCCTGTCTCTCAAGGACCGGCAGGGTTATTTCACCGCTCAGAAATTCAGCAAGCCCTCTTCTTTCATGTCCCTGGACTTGCAGAACTTCTTAATACGCATCTATTTTTAGTTAGTAAAATGCCTAAGAGTGACGTGGCTTTGTTTAACTAACAGCAGCACCAGTGACTGCTCTCGTTGCAACGCATGCACCAGCGTTGTGTGTCACTCATTCCCTCTGAAAGCGTGTTAAGGTATTTTTCATCTCTTCTCACAGTTTTTTAAGGCATTTTCGCACTCATCGGTTTTTATGAAAAGGCACTGTTTCGGCCAATGAATAGAGCTGCCGGTTGGAGCGGGTCCTGACCTATCGCTAATGCTTTAACAGCATTAGTCACATCAGCAGTAGTGATTTTAACTACCTCTTATAATGCAGATTTTGGTCTAGTTCTGTTTATATATGTAATGTGTTCATACTTGCTAGCCAGTTAGTAACAGTACACAGTCATTTAGGGTTATTATTGAACTGAGGTGCAAAAAAAAGTTACAGAAAGCCCAGGCAGGTGTGATCTCAGTCAGAGCAAAGCGCGTTCAACATTTAGAGACATAAGCAGCTTCACGCGACTACGTGTAAAAGTGACGGGTTAGCATGAAGTGCAAGGAGAGTTAGGAGGGACTCCTAATCTTTGACTCCAGCAGTCTTTTTTTTTTCTTCACTTCTTTTCCTTAACCAACATTAGGTGTCAAACGTGATTGTGAATGTCGTGCTAGAGCTTATCCATTAGCCTGATAAAATTAAGACTGAAGATCCTAATTGCTGACCAAATGTACTGATGTAATGTTTGAGCAAAAAGGCATACAACAGGAGATTTAGATACTGTATTATATGTGCAAAATCAAACCAAAAAAAGAACCCTGATGCCTAGTTGAAAGTACAGATAAGAGATGCAAGAACACCAGAGGTTTTCTGTATCTGTACAGTTAAGATTTTTTTTTTAAATTATTACAAAGCAAGTATTAAAATAATTCAGACAATTAATTAAAAAAACAAGCAGTTGTGCTGTGTTGGCTATTGCACATTATCGTGTTCATTAATAAATAACGTTCCTATAAAAATGAGAATGTACAAGATATTTACTGAGAAATAAAAATACAGTTTTTCCTAACCATGTATCGAATCCATAAAGCTGATTTGAAAATACAGTTGGTGTACAGAACTGTAGATTAGGAAAGGTTCGGGGTTTAGTTAGTGCTTTAAATGCTACTATTTTAGTGAAAATAGGTAAAGTTCTTCAGTTTGTGTGCTGTAAATATAATGGAAGTTGTTGTTCAGCACCTAGATAATTCTGCTTTCTGGGGCAAGCATGTCTATTTTGGCCCTATCTAAAAAAAAAAAAAAAACCCAACCAAAAAACAATCTTGCATTCTATCACTTACCATTCTTTCTGCCAGCAAACACACTCTCCTGTCCTGACAATGAACCTTTTAGAAGAGGAAGGTCAACATTTCTCCCTCTCAGCCCTTGTGTATGCTGTATAGTAACAGCGCTCAACACGTGGAAGCTTCTTACATGGTCGATTACATGTGGAAGACATTTTGTCCAACGTAATAGGTGTCCAACAATCCCTGAACATCACACAAGGTAGGTTACAGTCCTTAACCCTGGCTTGGTGCTCTGGGTGTTACAGTTAGTGAATGACAGATACTGATGCCCAAAGCATTTGAGCCTTTTGGAATAGTCCAGTGAAGTCAAGACCCTCCCATATCGGTTGAATTAAAATGCCTCCCGCACCGTATGGGACTGTGCTGTTAGGGATATTTTCTCCAGGACAGTTCTCAGTGTAGCTGTTTGATGTGACCATGCTCTTTGCTGGGAATGTTGGTGATGTCTAACCCAAGAATATGTGACTGTTTACAACAGTTTGTAGTGAACAAATTCCCCCAGAAAAAAATACGCTTGCAAAGCAAACCCTTCAGCTGAAGGATTTCATCTTCTAGGAGAGAGGCTTTACACCGGACATTTTAATCCTTAAAACCAGAAAAGGGCTGTCTTTATCGCAGGTCATGCACTGATTCATAAGCAGGCTGTTTAAGAAAGTCCTTTTGCAAAATTGCTGCATGAGTATAACTGTCAGTGGTTTATTTCTCAGTTTGCAGATTGCTGCAGTGTGATGCACAGAATCTATTCTGCACCAGCAATCCTGAGAAAGAGGAAAACTATGTTAGTCTCTGATACTACAAGCATTGAAAGGTTACTTGTATTGTTCAGTCTTCAAACAGGTTAAAAACAGTGTCATCAAAATAAACAGGTAACAAATTGCCTGAGAAGTGCTTTTGCTTTTGAGATTGTTGTGACAATGTGAACAGCATCATCACTGAATACAATGTTTTAAAGTCAACTACATTTTCTGGGAAATAAGTGTATGTGGGAAGATTTGAAGAAGAGATTCAACATTCTTCAAGATTAAGATGATGGTGAGGGTTTTTCCCAAACATGAGGACAGCATTATAAAATTTGAATAACTTCTTTTTCAGGACTGTCTGTTCTCCAGCTTTTGACAGGATAAACAAACATATGAAAATCTACTTTAAAAACCCAAACAAATCATAGAATCATCAAATGGTTTGGGTTGGAAGGGACCTTAAAGATCACCTAGTTCCAACCCCCCTGCTGTGGGCGGGGACACCTTCCACTAGACCAGGCTGCTGAAAGCCCCATCCAACCTGGCCTTGAACACTTCCAGGGATGGGGCATCCACAGCTTCTCTGGATGACCCGTTCCAGTGCCTCACCACCTTCATACTGAAGAATTTCTTCCTTACATCTAATCTAAATCTAACCTTTTTCAGTTTAAAGCCATTAACCCTTGTCCTATCACTACATGCCCTTGTAAAAACCTTAACATTACTCAACGCATCATTAGTCAGAACATTAGGACGAGAGGAAATGGGCTTAAGCTGCGCCAGGGGAGGTTTAGGTTGGAAATTAGGAAAAATTTCTTTATGGAAAGGGTGGTCAAGAATTGGAACAGGCTGCCCAGAGAAGTGGTGGAGTCACCATCCCTGGAAGTGTTCAAAAAACAGGTAGATGTGGCACTTTGGAACATGGTTTAGTCTAGTCTACCCTTGATTGGCTTAGAGTAGACTTGGTAGTGTAGGTTAATGGTTGGACTGGATGATCTTAAAGGTCTTTTCCAACCTAAACGATTCTATGATTCTATGATCTGGCATTGCTTGCATGTGGAAAAATTCTATATCCTCTACCCTACACCTGTGGAAGATCCTATTCAAGAAAACACTCACAGTAGGTATACTGATAGTTGGAAATGTATAAAAGGTCTCCAGTTTTGACCCTGGATTCCCCAGCCACCACATAGTTTTGCTATGGACAGGCTGAGCTGTGCAAAGCCGGGTAGGGCTGGAAACTAGACCCTGACTTTGGCTGCCTGATGCTGCAGATCCCTCCCAGCTGGGTGTAATCAGGCACCAGAGCTCCCCCAGTTCAAAAACAACTGTAAGGGAAGAGAGCGGGGTTGGGGGGCGGAAAGGACAAATTCCTCATTTTCAACCTGCTCAGCTTCCTGAACTGGCTTGTCTTGAGCGCCAGTGCAAACTGAGGCAGGAGAGAGATGGAAACGTGCAGATGAAGGGGCAGGGCTGGGAAGATCTGCCAGGCGTGGCCGCAGCAATAAAATTACCCACAATAAAAACCACATCCCAAAGCCAGGAGAGGCTCAGCAGAGAAGGCACGTCCAGCTCGCAGAGCAGGAGTGAGATGCTGCTGCGTCGTGGCCAAGCCCTGCTGCAGGGACCACGCAACACAAAACCATCCTACCCCCAGGGAGGGCAGGCTCGGAGCCAGAGCTCTGCTTCTAAAGTCAGCACCGCGTTGGAGCCATTATGGGCACATTGGCTTCAGCCCTTCAACTCTGCGCTCAGGCATCCTCAGCCGTAACAGGCAGAAAACAAACTCCTTCCCTACCCCAGGCACGTGTTCAGGAGGAATTGAGGCTTGCTAGCATCATCAGACAAACAGTGGCATAGGGACTGGACTAAAACATGAATGTTCCCTGAATACTAATTTTGTGAGGTTTTTTTTTTTTTTCCTTTTTAAATGCGTACAAGTTAGTTCCTTCTAGCACAAGCCAAAATATTAAAGTCCCTGGAACCTCTTACTGAGGGTGGAAACTGAGCACCTATAAACTAAGTATATCTCACAAATATGACAAAAAGCGCCCTTTTTATACCAGGACTTGATACAAAACCCATTCTTAGCAACAGCCTCTTCAGTTCAAATCATTAAATGAGTATTTCATGTTAACTTCTCTGGCCAGGCTCTCTGAGTAAGAAAAATGACAATACAACATGCAGGCGGTGGTTTGGAAAAAGTCCAAAAATAGCTTTACTTGGTTAGGAAAATGTGTCATACGGGACAGTGATGTGAGGAATGGTGTCCCAGATATTTTTGCTGTCGTCATGACTAAATCGTGCTCCATGCCATCTGTACCAACATCTGCATTTCAGCTTGGATTTGTTCAACGTCCGTAAGGTCACCTACTATAGTTTCCAAATTGACAATTATAAATAAGTTTGGTTTTTTCAAAGAAATGCATTTGCGTAGGAACAGGGATGCTCCCCTGCCATGATTTACAGAGAAGTGTTGAAGCAAGGAACATGCCTCCCTGTTATCATGCTCCGCATATCACGCTGTCCCCGTCCCAAAAATATTTGGTGGTAGCAAAGGAGCAACCTTAGCATTGCCTCCTCCTGCTCGGGCAGTGCAGGGAAGGGCAGTGCAGGGACAGATTTAGCAGGGGCAAGGACATCTAGGCGTCTCCGCTGGCCCGTGCAGCTCACGCTCCGCCATCCGAGCCGGTGCCCCACCAGTTGCTCCTCTCCTGCCCCTTCCTTGCCCCTTCCTTCCCCCCAGCTGGGGGTTGTGTCCGCCCAGGAATCTCTGCCAGCCTAATTTGCTGCTTCTGGCTCATGGGAAAGACCAAAGTCCATTTTAATGAAAAGCCTGCAAGCTCTGCATTCAGCAGCAGAAAGTGCGGCAGAAATTTGAAGCACCAAACTGACTTTTTTTTTTTTTTTTTTGCATCTGAATTATCTGAAACTGCTCTGCAGGTCCCTCCCACTTCCTGCTGTCCCCAACCCCCTTGGTGTTCCTCACCGTATGGAGGGTGAACAGGGAACACTGAAACTCTGTGTCCTCTTTCTCTGCTGTCACAGTGAGGGGAAAGGACTGCGTACCTCAGTGCATCCCTTTAGCAAGAAGTCACATAATGTGCCTAAAAATGAGCAAAAAAAATCATACTGGGGATACAGCTGCCATAGTCCTCCTCATTCCCTCAATTTTCTGACATGACCCACTTTCAATGTGGCGTGGTTGCAAGAGAGCAAGCCAGATGCAAGAGGCAAAGCAAGACCTTAATATTTGTCAATATATTTGCTATAAGACCCCAGCTTAAGGACCGTGTTTATGTTTAACACAGACTTAATGGTACAGAGGCTGAGCATTCAGGCAGCCAAGACCGGCAAGCATGCCCGTAGTGGGGAGGCATGCCAAACTAGCTGTAAGCTGACATCTGAGGGCAGCAATCATGTTAGGAAGAGCAAACACTGAAAGAAGCCCCTGCCTGATGGTTCACGCTCACTCAGGGCCACGCTGACCTGGTGCATGTGGTGCTGCAGCACTGCAGCAGCTCCCCGTGGCCTCACCAGCTTCTCCTCTGCTGTTATCTTCTCACTTGAAGGAGGCAGAGATTGTTTCCTGCTCCCAGTAATGTAGCTTGCACCAGGGAAGAATGCAAATTCGCTGTGGTTTCACAAATTCGCTGTGAAGGCCGTAGCTGAGCACTGAAAAGGCATGGACATGTTAGGTTAATGGTTGGAATGGATGATCTTAAAGGTCTTTTCCAACCTAAATGATTCTATGATTCTATGACTGGTGGGGCATCGGAGTCGGGGCAGTCACTACAAGTGCTGCTGAGAGAATTTGTTAAGTCACCTTACTCTCCCTTATTCTGCCATTTTTAAGTCATCTCGTTCTGCCATTTCACTCAAGAAGGTCTCCATGCCCAAGAAACAGCAGATTTCCCTCTTCGTTATGGTGCATTCAAGAACTCAAAGCTCTCCTCTCCTGTAGTGCCAGCTCAGAAAAAACCTCACCATCTCTCTGCTGCAAATAGTCCCAACAGACCAAGGAGCCTCAATGGAGTTTGGTCTTCTGCAGGTAGGACAGGTTGGAAGCAGAAGATCTTAAAATACACAAGATCTGGATTAACACAGCAAAACACCCATGCCACAACACGAAGGAGCCAAGCCCTGAACTGCAGCATGCGTACCCAGACATGGGCTGGCATTAATGCTGCCTGTGCATTGGATGCCGAGAAGTACAAATTCTTTTATTTAGGTTTTTAGCATGTGATATTATATCTCTAAACTCATTAGTAAGTTTTATAATGCAATGAAAACATAGACAGTCCTTTCTGCTCTGCTTTTTAGTTATAAGATCGACTGTGAATTTTTATCCACGTGCAAATGAATGGATAAATTATTCAGCTAGGGAAGAGCTAGATACTGCCAAAGGCCAAGATATCATTTAAAACTAGTATCTTATGTCATTAATCCAATACTTGGAATCACAAAATACAAGCAAAACATCTCTATAAATGCAGCTCAATGGTTTACAAAGCAGTGGAAAGATTCTGGTGTTTTAACTTGTTGAAAGCAGGTCAAAACCTATTAGCCTTTTTTTTTAAAATCATCCTTTCTCTTTAGTACACCATCTAAGGTGGCTTAGCATTGATAGGTAGATGGACAGGTACTATATAGACAAGATAAATCTCAGTCACTGGGATGTGCAAGACCCCCTTTCCTTTCTCAGCGTTGTCTGGATGGCCTGACTAAAAGATTTTACAAGTGATTTGCTAAAGCAAGCCAGTAATTTCCACTAAGCAGCTAGAGCAAGTCATTACATTAATGCCTAAGCATGAGCCTTACAACAAACTACCATGCGAGCCTTTTGAGAAGCTATTTGCATACTCCACACAGCACACCTGTGATAAAATCTATTACAGAAATCGTAGTCAGCATGTGGTTTTTACAAGCTTCCTACTCCTCTAGCACTGGTGTGCACCCTCATCTGAAGTACGTTGCCTCAGTAATGTGATTTGCAGGGTGAAAAGAAAGGAAGCAGCTATTCTCCAAAAAAACCAAAAAGTCAAAGGATCCTTCCTTCCACCACCAAAAACGATGAAGAGAGAAGAGGGAAAGCAGGAGAGGAGAACTCACTTTGCTAAAATAAATGAGAAAAAAAATAGATACAAGAGGGCTGGCTAGAAAGAGGTGGGAAACGATCCAAAGGCCAAGCTGAGGCAAACAAAAGCAAGTAGTCAAGAATAAGTGTGCCCAGGCACAGAGAGAGACAGAAGAGACCCTAAAAGAGCCCTTTTCTGTCTCTATTTAATCCTCTCAAGTGCAGTGGAGAGCAGCTCTGAGTAGGTGTCGGACTCTAGACTTGGCGTCTCCACATCCCACCCAGCAGCTCTTCCCCAGCCGCGCTCACCCTTCGAGGCCAGGGCTTTGCCGAGCAGTGTCTCCCGGTGCTTTCGGCTGAAACGTGCTCAGCATATACTCCAGAAACCAAACACACCTCTTCAGAGGGCCCAGGGCATCCTGTCTGTCACCCCGCAGCCTGCAAACCCCAGCCTAACTTGAGATGATGGCAGACAGCAAACCAAAAAGGTCACAAAGCTTTTTCCGTTATCGTGGAGGAGTCTGAAAGCAGCATTATTTAACTCAACCGTCTGCTTGTAACAAAAGGCACATTGTTTCTCTGGATGATTTCTTCTAGGAAAAGCGCGTGTGTGAATGTGAGAAACTTGGGGCTAGCAAGGCAGTGAATGTCAAAGTTTAGTCATTTTTCCTCAAAACAGGAATCCAACATCTCATAAGTTTAAAAAAAAAACCAAAAACACAACACCCCCTTTGAATTGCTCAAGTTTCACACTCCGTCCGAAACTAGGTAAGTGTCCTTCGCTTGGCCCTTAAATTCTTCTTAATCTCCAGAGTTTTGGATGGTCCTGGTCCTACACTGTAAGGGACCAGGTCCAGGCCTGAATCTCCACCTCCCTCCACCCAGCTAACGTGCTGAACCACCACATCCCTAACTAGTGATGTAGCCACTAACATTGTCCTCCTCCGCTTTAGGGTGTATCTCACACCATATAGCATTTCCTCCCGTTTCTTATCTCCTGCTTGAGCAGGATCACTGCAAGTGGGGAGAATTCGTTGGGTTTAACCTTGTTATTTGGGACATTGTCCTGTGGATGCTAATCAGCCAGCCTTGTCCACACCGGAGAGGATATACCAGTACGCTGCCAAGCCGCCCGTAAGGCAGGCATGCCTTGTACGGGAAAGGGTGGGGAAAAATGAAACAAGATGGGGCTTGCTCAGAGGGCATTGAAGTGGCATGGTACAGGATTACATTGGGTCAAGATAGGAATTAAGATTCTTGCAACAAATCCATAATTAAGACAGTTTTAATTTAACAAGGGCTAGCGCATACAAATATTTCAGCATTTAAACATCCCTTTGTAGTAACTGAAACTCCCAATATCTTTGTGCCAGTCATGGACCCTTGGTTAACACCGAAAGGCACCGAGGTGAAAGAAACTCTTCAGGGAGGCAAAGACAGAGAACATTTACCCATAGGCATAAAATGAACTACTTCCACTACACATAGTTGGGGGTTGAACATTATTTATTTTCAGTTCAGATGCTGTGGTGTTTGTGAAGACACAGCTGGTAGTGCAGTTGAACCTTATTTTTCCGGAAAGTTAGTTATTCTATTACTATTTATTCAATATCTCCGTGATTACCATAAAGCACACCAGGAGATTTGCAATGATCATTTGCTTGTGGAGAAAACTTAAAGCAGAGACATCCTATGATCGCATTAACCCTTGTGCAGCCAGATGCAATGCTACCTATGTGCCAGTTTTGGCACAACCTAATTGTAACAAAGTGTTTTAGGAAAGGTCCAGCTCTGTCTTGCATGCCCACGTGAAGATGACTCCCTTCATTTAGGCTGATGGGGTCTGTTAATTTATGCTCTGTGTACCTCATGCATATTAAAAAAAAAAAAAAAAGGTAACAAGGAGACCGCAATCAGAGGATTTTGAGGGGTTGTCTTTTCTCTCCTGGTGGGCATGGCAAATGTGTTGGCTCCCATCACTCAGGGGCTACCAGGTACAAAAAGGCAGCAGGATGGCAGCCCTCTGGGTCAGTTTGGAAGATCTGAGAGGGTCAGCTCCAGCCCCCTGTATGCAGAAAAGCAGGAAGAACCTAAGGACACAGACAAATAAAAAGTTCAATAAGATGAGTAATCCATCATCCAAGGTCCTGCTAGCTATGCAGCAAGGTGCCAGCACACACTAACCTGTTTCTAGGTCTGCCCAGACTTAGACCCCACAGTTAGTGGCCGAATCATTTTTATGTGTTCTTCCATCTTTTTAGCACAGCCCTGTCAGAAAACCCTTAGAATCAAAAATTTCTCTCCAGCTCCTCCAAATGCAAGAACAGGGTTTGGCATTAAAACCCCAGAAGTTACAATTTGCAACCAGACACCCCATTGTGTTCTCGTGGTGACCGGCTGGGTTTTGTCAATTTTGTCTCTGAAAAGAACCAGCTCCTTTGTCCAAATAACTGGAAGAATAGGGAGTATAACAAAAATACCCAAAAGACCTCCTGCCTCGGAGGTAACCCCATCCTCCTCTGGGTGCAGACCACCAGCCCTTGTCCCATGGCTGCCAAGTGGGCAGGAGGGCCAGGTCAAATGGGAGCTCACCCTTCCCTTGGCTGGGAGAGCACCAAAACGGTGCAGACCCCCCAGCCAGGCACCTCCTCCTGCAGGGAACTGGGTGGGCACTGGGGCAGGGGAGGCTGGCGGTGGGCACAGAGCAGCCCCTGCACCCGCTTCCCCCAGGCGAGCCATCCACGTCTGTGTTTCTAGCATTTCCTAAGCCCCGTGAGTTCAGGAAATCCCAATCGCTAACCAATCCCTCATTATCTTAAAACCAAAAATCCTGTTAATGGTTTTACCTCATACCCTGCAGCTCTGGAAACCTGCCCGGCTCCTTCTTGAGTTACTTACTTCAGCTGATGATTTTGGCAGGTTTTTCCCCCAGATCTTGGCTACCGTTCCTTGGAGAAACTGTGCCTAACCCTCTTGCGTTGTGGTTGTCCGTCCTCAAGCTTGGCTCCGCAGGGCCTTTACTCCTGCACCGTTCATAGACTAAAAACTGAGTAAGCAATTAAACAGTGCAATGCACAGAAGCTCACAGGCACCTAAAACCAATTAACAACTTCACCATGTGTTCATTAGTTAAGAAAACATTTCCGTGCATACCCATATAATAAAAATACTGACAGCGTTTAAACCTGCTTTCCATAGCCTAGCTTAAAAACTAAGCTTTATTGCAGCAGTTCTCCCATGATGAGGCTGAAAGGCACAGCTCTTGCTCCTGTGAGTATTTTATTAAATGAAGTTCAATAAAGTTCCCATTTACAAGCATCTCTTGTGCTGTTATCTGGCATGCAGTACAGAAGACAAAAGCCTTCTGAGCCAGCACCTTACCTTTTATTAAAAACACTGTTAAGGTTTAGTTTGGGGGTCTTTTGAAGGTCAGCAGGTTTTAATGACCATCCTTATTTCCAACACCGAAAGCCGAGCAGGGGCTGTGCCAGGCACAGCCATGGACAGCCAGGGGGAGAAAGCAGTTCCGAGCTTCAAGCTGAGACATCATCCATCCAGAAAGAAGACACGGATGTAGGACGGGGTCTTGATTCCCCAAAGACATGCATTTGTACCAGATAAAACATAATGGGCTTCTACAGTTTGGGCTCAAATCAACCATCTTTTATTAGGTGAAACCTTTGGGGAGTTGCATCCAACCGAAGTTGCCCGTGATTTGTCCTTCCTGGCACTAAGGTATAACCATGGAGGGGTTTCAGCCGGGCTCAGCATTAACCCCATCAGTGCCTGTTGCATCCTCAGCTGCATTTTGAGTCAAACAGCTCAAACAGGGAACTAAAATGCTGTTTTTAGGAGGGATGGACAACCTACAGGTGGGTGCTCCGTTGCATTAGCTACCACCATCCACAATGCAAAACCCACTGGCAATGGTGACAAGGACATCGGAGACCAAGCCATACCTCCTGAAAGAAAGAATACCGAAACATAATACTCTTTAGGGGGGGGCTCAAATAATTTGCCCCTTCCAAATTTCACTTGCAGACCTGTTCTTTACCCTACCACATGTCTCCTTAGAGGACCATTGCCCCAATGAGCCACGTGGGTTGAAGGACTCGGATCTCTCTTGGCCCCCCCTCACAGCCCATTGATATTTCCTCTTCATCCCAAGTTAACAGGACAAGCAAATCTGGGAGTCGTGCTCAAAGTACGCCAGCTGCTGCACAATGGCGTACGAACAAAGAAAACCCGTGTTCCCAGGCCTGGCATCTCCCAGCAGAACAGCCTCCTCTTTGCGGCTTCAAAGAGCCCAGCACTATTTATGGCACTTCAGTTTCTGTTCTTCAGCAATTTCATGTTCATTGGAAAACGACTTTCTAATTTTGTAATGCTACACAAAAAGCACAGACGGGGTGGATTTGTCAGCTGCTCCTGCCTGTAAAAAAACAATAATTTTACCACCAAGTCTTCCATCAGCAGACCATTCCTCCCCCTTCCCCAACACAGATCTCTCTCCCACCAAAGAGCTTTTTCAGGCTCTACCTTTGCAAGTGGACAAGTACCTCACCTCTGGCAAAGCACTTTCTCAAGGGTGATGGTCACTTCGGGAAGAAATGCACAGGGCAGGACTCACAGAAGGTCATTTTACATTTCCAGGCTTTTAAAGAGCTGTGAAGCCTCATTGACAGCTGGGGTTAAGGTTTTTCAAGACTAGATCAGCAGAGCTGTTGCACTCTTGGCTTGTCCCAGCTTGCCACAGCTCTGCTTACCCATACTTCTGGCCATACTTGTTTTACTGTGCACAGAGAGAGTATTTTGTTATGCCTACATGATATATAGGCTTGTATGACACCATCTCTGAAACCACTAGTCCCCACATACACAGTGGTACAATACAAAAGATGGACTTTTTTTCCCCCCTTCTGAGCTCCAGCTTATTGATTTTGGAGCTCTCAGTTTTTGTTCAGAGATCATGAAACTCTGTTTGGAGATGACATTAAGTGACATTTCCCCCCACCTTTTTAAGTGAAGTTTCTAGCCCTTCTGGTTGCAGGAGAAGTTTTAAAGATATGACACAAGTCAAGCAAATTATTAAAATGCCATAAGGCAAAGAAAAGAATAATAGTTTCTGAAGTCTTCTCTGAAATCAGGTTTGAGACAGTTTGGAGTCTCATTGATGTGTTTTGAATACTTGTCATAGCTTTAGCTTCCTAAAATGTTCACATCTAAGGAAGGCAGACAAAAACATAGATGTCTGTTTGACCTGAGTGAATCAGGGAGACCATCCTGAAAGATAACATGATTTTTGGCTAAGTATGTGTGTCCTCAGTGGTTTGCTATTTGACCTTTCTTACCAAACAGCACTTCAGTGGTAGGATTGGGAGCTATTCCCCAGCAACTTTTTGAGCCACTTTGTCATTATTGAATATTTTAATATCCTTTATATTTCTCTCCAGATTTCATATTATCTACCATGATGTGTTTGCTCCTGCTTAGTTGGGCATGTCCTCAAAGACTCCTACTTGCATGGGTGTCATTACCACTGAGGGGCAAGCCTTGGACCACCAGTTTCTAAGTCTTTCAAAAGTCTTGCAAAATCCGTACACACTGGTTCCAGCTGGGGCATTTCACAGCTGGGCTGCTGGAAAGGTCTGGAGAGCTTTCCCCACACACACACACTTCGTGATGCCTCAAAGTCCAAGGCATCTGATGGGGGCGGGGGGAGTGCTGAAGAAGGTGCTGGAGCATTTCTGGACTTCTGTTCACAACTGGGGAAGAGGAGAAGCTTGAAGCCGAATCTGCCAGCAGCCTCATGTTTCCAAGGCAAGACCATCATTCGTAGTGGACTTAATATCAGCTTTCACCAGAGATAATTTGGGATCTTGGTGTAAAAGAACAAGCATGTGGCATCCAAAGCTAGCATGTTATTCAGGCTCCTTGCAGACTCAGCACAAAAAGCTCAGCAAAGGCAGCAAGGTATGCCATAAATTAATGTATCAGACTAACTATCCAGAAAGAAACAATTAGATGAGGTGTAACTACTTAAAGGCACACAAGTGTGCAGGAACAGGGGTAGCAAAAAAATTTACTGGTGTAGATCACCTGTATGCCATACAATGGAGATGACCGGGTTCTCCATTAGCTGGAGTCCCCTTCATGTACTCTTAGCACTGTAATTAATGATGCTTTCCTCCTTCTGCAAGATTTTCCATGCTGCCAGAAACCCTTCCAGAGCAGGATATATAATTTAGCTCTGTCCCACCGGTGCTGCCCCATCTCATCAATGCAACAGCCACGAGTCCCGGTCTAGGACTTGCTGCAGCCTGGCTCGGATCAGGGGCAGCTCTGGACCAAGGGCTTACTGAAAACAGAGAGCATGAACAGACTCCAGCCCCTCAGACAGGGGCAAGGAGCAGCACTGCAGCCCTGCGATGCTGCTGCTTGGCCAGCGAGCAGAGATTGATAACCACCTTCAAGCTGGGGCCAAGAACCACCAGGAATCCCCCTTCCCACCACTCCCGGCATTTCCCAACAGCCACGTCAGAACACAGTTTTTTTAAGCATTAGCTAAGTACAAGAATACACGTAGCTGCAGTAACCATGACACAGATTTTTTTGTGCCTGACAGTATGAAAATCTCTATATTCAAATCTAAGCCACATATGCAAATGATGGAGCAACGAGCTGAACCGATCACCTGCTGTTTGCTTGGCTCAGTGCTTCAGCAGCAACAGAGCTCAGCCACACGCATCCCCCTCTCCCTCCATGGACAGAGAGAAGAAATCGAGCTTTTCACCTTGCTCCATGCCTCAATTTGCTTCCCAGCTGAGGATAAATCTTCCCACGAAGTCGAAGCACTGCCTGAAAGGAAGGGGACATTTCTCTTCCCCTGTGAAAATGCTCTGCTGTGCCCAAGCTCCGTTGGGTTTCGGGTTGTAAAGTCACAGGCAGTGACTGCTGCTTCTCCTGTGGTTTTGCTTCATTTAAAACCAAGTTCAGATGTTTAAACATTTGTCATTTAAACGGTTTGCAGTATGATTGGCTCTTACCTCAGTATAGTTTCAGATGGGGTTTATTTTAAAAAAGAAAAAAGAGAAAAATATGGCCCCACACTCATCTAACACTGATCTGGTGCACCTGCAGGTCCCTGGCAAGCGGGAAGAGGTGAGGAGTGGTCTTGCTCTTCCCGAGACCACCGAGCCACCCCCACAGCCCACAGTTAGACCAGATTTGGGGAGGGGGGGGCTATGAAACCACTCCATCCTTCCACTGCAACCTTGAGGACCCACTGTTCCTTTGGGAAGTCAAGAGGATGCTGCATTTCTGAAGTGAGCTAACCTGTTCTTGCTCTTTTCCAGAGCATCCCTGAGCTTCCTAAGGAGACTGTTCAACCCAAACATCTCAGCCCCGGTGGGACTGTTCTGCCCAAGTGTGCACTCCTTTCTCATGGGACTACATAAAGTGATAGATAGATTTTTTCAGCCTCCTTTATTCACACTTGTTGCGTGCTACAGCTATCTCCTTGATGGATGCAGCAGTTCAGTGTGAGGCAAAAAGAGACTAAGACATACTAAACACTAATTTAACATGTTTTTTTCCAAACCCAAGCCCTATGTTTGTGAACCCCTAAGACAAAATACTGCTATTCCCATTCAAAGTCAATCTGAAGCTAAATCTTACATTTCTATTGCAGAGGTTTATCTCCATGGGCACCATTAAAGTTGGTAAAAGTGGAATGGAAAGATGCCCAGCCAAGCCATGGTGCACATGTCCAGGGTGAGAAGATATTGGTTCCCTGGATGTAATTTACTGCTAAGTCTCCACCTTTTTTGCAAGGAAAAGAAATAGCTACAGGTACTGATTTTTCTATCACCACTAGTGACACTTTATGGGAGTGAAACAGTATCTATTAAGCACTGATTTTCAAATTTTTCATAAAAACTTCTGCATTGGAATACTTAACTCTTAAAAGCCCAGTGGTCATGGGGCACCTTTGAGCACTAAGGATACCCTTACCTTTGCTCAGCAGTGGACACCTCAGAAGGGATCCTTGGAGAGCAGTGGTGAGAAAGGCATTTCACTGGGGAGCAGGGAGGTGTTCGGGAATGGGGCTGGGTTTAGGTGCTGATCCTGGGCCAGCACTTCCCTCCAGCAAGGACCTCGGTCTCAGAGCCTAAAACCGGCTCATCGCTCTGCTTGTAGGCAGCTGCGGCTCCTTGTCTCAAGCATCGTCTCCCCCTGCCCGGTTTTGGCATCTACATCTTGCAGAAACAGAAGTTTTTGTCAGCGAGAGCAGCAATGCAGTCAGTAATTTAAAAGCCTTGGAAGCCTTTCCACGTGCTGGAGAACTTTTATGATCAGCTGCTGCCAATATTCGGTCACAAAGACAGGCCCCCGCCTCAGATCTTGGCTGCAGACCTGTGTCCTCGACCAGCCACAGAGTATGAGCTTGGAGCAGAAATACTGGAGGAAATCCTAGGGTGTACATTAAGCACAGAAAATCAGAGTAAATGCTCACGACAGTGCCTTTTAACGCTCATCTGACACATGAACTCAATCCAAAATGGAAAACTTCGATATGGCCTACAGGGGACTGAGAAGCAACTTGGCCCACACGCGGTGCACGGGAGCAGAATTTTGCCTGGGATGTTGAAATCCGGTTCTCAAAGTCAGCACGTGTTTTGGGGTGAAAGAAAGCCAAAAAGGGCTCTGAAGGGAATCACAGCTGGGGGCTGCACCCTAAAAGGGAGGAGGCACATCTCCAGTGAGTCACCTCCTTCTGGAAGAGGGATACTTGCTTGCAAGGCGTCTTTATTTCAAGCAAAGTCAGTCACTCCTGAGTCATGCCAAAGCAACATTTCACGGCTGATCAGGAGGAGAAAAATGTTCACGCGGCCTTTCCCAAGGAGAGGGGGTGGCAAGCACCATGCTGGGGCATGACAGTGTCCAGCTGCAGCCCCAGTCCCTTTCAGAGAGCCCTTCCTCCTCTCTGAATCCTAAAACCCAAAAGGGGACAAGGAAGAGGTGGAAGGGGCCTGGAGTTCAAACTGGAGCAGCTCAGCTCCCCAGGAAGGGATGCAGTCGCCCCCCCCCACACCCCCTTGCATTGAGTCAGGGGCCTGGAGGACACCCAAACTGCACCACCCCGGCTCTCGCACAGCTGCCGAGGCCGATCACTCCAGCCGCAGGAGAGCCTGCCAGCCCCAATTCCTGTTAGCAAGAGTAATTTGGGGGGGGGGGGGGGTGGGGGGGGCGAGGGGGGAGCATGGGAGGCAGGAGAGGAGACAATGGCGGGGGGGGGAGAGAGCGGAAAGAGGATATCTCCCAAGAAAGCCAGAAAAGCACCTACACATACTACATAAATAAATAATACTTTTCTGTCCCTAATTTTGACACACGTGAAAATAGACCCTTTTGCTGTGCCTGCTGATGGATCCGGGGGGGGGGGCGGATCTGAGTGCCTGCAAGGGGTGTCCCCGGGGGGCAGGCACTCCTTGGAGACCCTCTTCATGTCAGGATGGAGGCAAGGAGAGAGCTGCAGACGTCCACCCACTGCCCCTTCCCACAGCCCCTGCAGACCCAACAGCTGAAAAGCCCCAGATATTGGGCAACTTTAGCACTCCTAGGGAAAAGGCAGAATTCCTCCCCCCACACTCCTCAAAACTCTATTTCCTTCCACTGAAGCATCTTGTAGCCCTCAAGGTTGCAAGCTTACCAAAAAAACATAAATGGGAGGGACTGTTTCTGCATGGTTTATAAAGAGAGAATACCTGTGCGCACGTAGGAGGAGAAACCATCCACTCAAGCTTACTCGCCCAGGAAAAGGACCCATGTGAAGCTTATTATTTCAAACCACCATCATTTCCCTAAAATTGCTAGGGTTGATTTGGCTTGCAGATGGGGACTGCCAGGAGACACTCTCGCATGGAGTCAGGCCTAGGAGCTCGGGGTCTTTTGAACATCACTACACAACAGCCATTAACTTCAAGCACGATGCTGGCACTAAGTCACATCAGCTTCTCGTCCGGGTTGCTGAGGTTTCACACTATGGAGTCAGCAGCTTTCTCAGCTCTGGTTAAAGCAAGTAGTGAGCTAAATAGGAAAAAATTGTCTGAAGCCAAGTCTTTAAAAGCTGAAATGACTGTGGCTTACACATAATCCACCACTAAAGTATGTCTTGATTTTTATTGAGCTGGCTCTCCGGTGCACATTCCCACATCGACTGCTTCAAATTGCATCAGGTGGGAGCATCGCACTACGACTTGTTCGCAGCTTGGACTGCGGCTTGGTTTCCAAAGGAGCAAGGCAACAAGCCAGGTAGATTCAATCTTGCCGTGCAGCAACAGCCTTGTGTCAATATTTGGGTGTGGTTTGGGCAAGCTTCTGTTAAAAACAGTTTATTTTTCCCAAAGCTTTGGCCAGCAACTAAATATGCTAGAAGGGGCAAGACCCACAAGGCCTATCTGTCGGCTTTTTTCCTCTGGATGAGTGACAGTATTATTAACACTATAATCCATCTATGCAGCATATCTGAACATGATTCAGGATGCATTTCTGCCAGCCCTCCTTTGATGGTACCAAATGAGGGTACCCAAGCCAGAGGGCATGAGGCTTTTAGTGGGTTTTCATGCTACCAGTCCTACAATTTCCTAAACCCCTCTTTACCTACCGCTAGATGGAGGAGGAATGGTTTACTTCAGCTGGTAGAGTTTGAGGTCAAACTTCCTTTAAACCGAGAAGTTAATCCCCAAAAGGTCTGGACGCTGTACCCAACGACTTCAGCAAAACTTAGAAGCCATTAGTGATGCTCGCCTGAATCTGCAGGGAGCTTGACACAGCAGTGGACAGCCATAGCATCCCAAAACAAAGGCATCTTTGCTCCCTTTGGGGGTAACCAAGCGTCCTGGGGTCTTTTTGTCACACAGCCCAGAAGACGATGGGATCGCCCAGGTGGCAGAGGCAAGGTCCCATGGGGATTGCAAACAGAAGCAGCAGAGAAACACTGACCCCATGAACATGTATACACATACATACCATATAAATATATACCTTTTTTTTTCTACTTCTCCTCCGGTTTCATGAAATTAGATGAAGGCATCAAACTGGGCTCTGCATATAGGCTAGCAAATCACTCACAACATGAACTGGGGCTGTCTGGAGATTTTACATCTTTTTTCCATTAGGAACAAGAGACTGTTGTAATTCTGGCACTGAGATGAGCTGAGGGCATCAGTTTCCATGCAAATCCCTATGATATCAGCCTGATTATGGGGAAAATAGAAGTTTGACAACACAGCAGTTGGAGAAAAGCCAAAAAGTAGGCAAAATGAGAGGACGAGCCCTTGTTTGAGCAGTGCTAAGAGTGGTTGGTTTTCCTGCCTTCTCCCTTTAGCATGGTCACTTTGCAACCACACATCGCTACCGTATAGTAGTGTTCTTTCTTCATAAAAAGTCTACATTTGCAAGGCTGGCAAGTCTCTCAACTTGCCATTTGGCTCTCACAAAAGCCAGGAAAAATTAATATTTATCTTGAAAGTATTTATTACAAGAGGCAAAAGATACAATGGAACTGGGTTGGCTTTGGGAAATGGTTGGTAAACTGTAGAGGAAACCATCGGAAATGATAGCAGTGATTTAACAGACACATATTGCAAATGCATTTTTACATACAGATATAAAGCAGGAATTACACTTTTGGGAGTTTCCAGTCTGTTAGCATGGTACTGCACGCAAAGACACACCAGCTCGTGTAGCTCTGGCTCTGGAAGCTCTTCACCAAACTGTTGTATGGCAGAAGCTGAGAAAGAAACCATCACAGCCCAGTGGCCTTGAAATCCTCCCTGCCCTTTCCTTGCTTCTGCAGCGTCACCTCTGCTACCGAGCTCTCATTTTAAGGACCTTCACTGTCATATTTCAGGCCAAGCTTTTATATCTATATGTATGGAAACATATATATGCATGCCAAATCTCAAAAGGAAAGGCTTTCCTTGAGGAACTGGATGAGTGCAGAGTCTGTTTCCCGTTTCGGATATCGTCATCGCCACACCAACTGCTCACCCCTGGGTGGAAAGAGAGAAGAAGCCTGAGAAATAAGAGTTGCCTGAAATTTTTTTGTCAAAAGCTAGATGAGTCGTCACAGTGAAACAGTTTGAAATGGAGGCACTCTGAAAGTGAAAATATCTGCGTTAAAAAAATTGCTCAAGGAATGTTTCCAGAAATGTTTGAGTGTTTTTATTCTCCCCTCCATTTCATGAGGTGCTAATGATGGCATGTCACAAGATAGCACAGAAGCTCAACTGTCCTATTGTATTTTGAGTATCAGCCAGTACTCAGCACCAATTTAAAACACCTTTTTTTAATGTCAGGCTTTCATTACACGGGAGCCAAGAGACATTTCGAAACAAAGATGTTATTCAAAATGCATAGGGAAGACTGCCTCTTCGGCTTGGTAATGTAAAATTTATTTTTAGTCAAAAAGAAGTCAGTTTTTGGAAAGGTCACTGAGAAAGCACAATTGGCAGATGCGGAGGTTAGCTGAATGACTCCTTATTTAGCCACACAGCCGTGAGGACTAGAGAAGAGTGGCAGATGGCCCAGCCATCACTGGGAGAAAAGCTTGTTTTAGTCTTAAACACAAGTCCATAGACTCCGGAAATTAAATGTGAGCCATTGTGAATGCGTCATATCAAAGCAATACTAAAACAGATCTGACATTTTAAATATTTAAATATTTTCCAGGCAAGATTACCCTCTATTTTGGTGCATGTTTCCTTCCTCTCCATCCCCATTCCTGATAGGGATAAACAAAGCAGCCCATACACCCAGGGCCCATCCTCTGAAGCTGAGGACGAAGAAAAGAAAAAAATACAACAGACAGCGAATTCCAATAACTTGGTGTCAACGCTCTTAATTGTAGAAATCTGCGTGGGAGAAAATCCTCCCAAAGACACAGACTGAGCTGCTGATACTGCCGGCTAATTTTTTTTCCTAAGGGGTAAGGAAAACAAAGAGCCCAATAAGGGTAAAATCTGGCTGTCTTTAGGTGCACATTTAAGGTGACTATGTCTCACGATAGGAGAATTTAATGATCTAGGGAGAAAAGTAGGGTTTTTCCCTGCCACACAGTTCTTTTGGATTTTTTTTTTTTTTTTTTTGGTGAATTTCTTTGTGTACCATGGGAGTTTACAAAATTTTTTACATTTTTTACACCACCACATGCTTGCACTTTGCTCAGTATCATCACAGTTCTATTCCCACTCCGAACCATTGGCAATGCTTCGATGTTCATCTTCAGGTTGGAGGGATGGCAGCACTTTAGCATGAGCATTTCCCAAAGATATCTGCTCCAAGATCTGTGGGAAAATGTGATTTTGTGGCGCTCTAGCAAGGCATTTCACCCAAGGGTGAAGCAGAACTGAAAGGTGCTGCTAAACGTAGATGCTGAACAGAGATGATTTGACACTTCACCCCGGAAAACAGAGAGAAGGTAGCCTTATTGCTGCCAGCAATGAGTTTTTCCAGAATTGGCTCTTGTTTTGAGAAGTTACCTATTCTAGTAAGATGAGGCCAACTGCGTTCCTGCAGAAGTGAAACATCTGAGGGCGCTGGGATATTTAAACAGAATTTTCTGGTCTCATCCTCTTCTAGCAATGCTGGTGACCAGCTGAAGCTGAAGATGGGATTTGCTGGAGCTGAAGGAATGCCTCCTCAGCAGCCAGCTTGCAGGTCAGCTTTGGGAGACAACTGAAAAAGAACAACATGGGCCAGCATTTTTCGAAGACCCACAATTAACATTTATCAAGAGCTGGAAAGACTCCTCAAGGTAAAGAAGCCACCCAGGCATCTGCCTGTATGGGACTGTAGGGACTCTGGCCTTGTGGACACAGCAACGGTGAAAAACCTCCGTGGCAGAACAGCTCGAAGACCTCGGAGCCCTCCAAGGCAGCGCAGCACGTGTCGGCTACCCACACCAAGCCCTGCATGGCGGGGAAGGACGCAACAGCATCCTCGGGAGAGTTCACCAGCACCAGCAGAGCCCTCAGACTGCAGCTATCGGGAGGACCGGGAGATATAAGAAAAGCTACAGCAAGAGGTGAATTTGAAAGCACCCACGATTGATGTTTAAACTGACACACAGCAGGCCAAAACGGTACCAAAAATGATACCAGCACTGAAAGAAATAAAATGTAAACAGATAGAATTCAGGGTACGTATGGATCAGCTTATACCCATCAGTGTGCATTCAAAATAAAGATATGAGAGAATATTCAGCTGACACATGAGAGGATTTGGTGAGTATTAAACAAAATGGAAATGGTACTTTGACCGGTGAAAACCAACAAAATTGTGACCAATGGCTCCAAGCAGCCCTGTGAAAAGCCAAAAACACTAGACTAATGCGAGGCAAAAATGTTACTTCTCTGAGATGAAACAAACATGTTTTACATGCAAGGTTAAACTCAGCAAGCAGAGCAAGAAGGTGGCTGAGAAGATGGGACCGTGCCACCACGCCCCTCACTGAAGAGAACTCATCACAAGGACTCTTTGCAATCAGTTTTGCTCTTGTTAATTTTGACGCAGGTGCTTGGGAAATTCCAAAAGCTGCCAAGAAGCTGTGCATATTTCCCACATGGACATGCTGCTTTAGAAAGCAGGTAAACTTCCAGGAGAGACACTGGAAACCAGAGAAGACTTGTCAGCTCAGCTGCTGGACAATCCTGGGCAGACATGTCATGGACCAGCCTTTGGATACGATGACCACGGTCACTTCATAGAGGAGTCATAGAGTCATAGAAGAGTCGCTCACAGACAAGTCATAGAGGAGTCAGCATAACTACAGTCACTTTATGAAGCCAGGGTTATGCATCACCAAAATAATATTTTTCAGGCCAGCGACCAAATTCTGCTACCCAGAAACCTAAAAGCTGGGTTTGGTGAAGTTGATGGGATTCTCAACATCAATCACTGATAAATCACCAGCAAATAGAATTTAATTTACACATAGACTTAAAAATGTTAACAAGTTGGAGTGGCCGATGGATGTATTTTTCCATAGATTCTGTGACAGCAAAACCCTACATTTTTATCAAGCACATTAAACGAAGCATGCACCACTGGACATGCCAAGATTTCCTTCCTCTAACACAAGAGCCAAGTGTAAAACTAAACCTTTTCTCATCAGCATGAACGAACATGAATTAAAAACCCTGTGGTTAAAACACCCCGCAAAACAGACAGGGGAAACAGAAAACTACATGAGCCAGGAGAGAAAGGTGAAATAGGATCTTGGAAAACCCTTACGCATCAAGCCCCTTTCTTATTTTATTGCTCTGCAGTGCTCGATGCTGCTCTAATGCAGGCAAGGCACGTGCAAGGCTGCCGCTCAGCCAGACGTGCCGGCGGGGGGCAGGAGCAGGGCCACCCCACAGCCCCATTCGGCCACCGAGGAGGGATGTGACGAGGGAGCTGCCATCCCTCGTGACACAGCGAAGCACCAATGCTGCTGGGGAAAGCCACAGTCCAGGAAACAAAAGGCTAAAGGCTTGTTACGTATGCACGCTATTTACTCCTACACTTTTCCTATGGCTCTACAACTCAGGGGGACGGGGCCAGCCAGGATACAGGAGATTTACAATCCTGGAGAGATGAGCAGAGTCTCATTAGCTTGGCTCTGGCTCTGCCTGCTTTCTGCCTCTGCGGCCACAGGAAAGGGGCTCATGTCTCGCAGCACTTTCCCACAGAAGCTGTGTGAACGTTGAGCCACAGAACGGGGGTGAAGGAGGAAAAGGAGTCTGCAATCCCTGACTCTCTCTCCCTCCTTTCCTCCTGCCTCTCCGCAGACGGAACGGCTGCCGGGCGGGTTGCGATGCTCATCTTTTGGCCAGATTTGAGAAGGGAGCACTGGAGGGAGGGGTTTTGCTGGGTATAAAAGAAAGCAGAGGGAACAGAAGAGCTCATGGGAAGCATTTCACATTAAGAGGTACCTTGCACAATTGGTGAAGGTGTGAGGAACTGCATGGTTAGATTGGATGGTTGTCGTGGTTTAGCCCCAGCCAGCAACTAAGCACCACGCAGCCGCTCGCTCACTCCCCCTACTCCGGTGGGATGGGGGAGAGATTCGGAGGAGTAAGAGTGAGAAACACTCCTGGGTTGAGATAAGAACAGTTTAATAATTGAAATAAAGTAAAATAGTAATGATAATAATAACAGTATAATAATAATATACAGAGCAAGTGATGCACAATGCAATTGCTCACCACCCGCTGACCGATACCCAGACAATTCCCGAGCAGCGATCGCTGCTCCCCGGCCAACCCCCCCAGTTTCTATACTGAGCATGATGTCACATGATATGGAATAGCCCTTTGGTCAGTTTGGGTCAGCTGTCCTGGCTGTGCCCCCTCCCAGTTTCTTGTGCGCCTGGCAGAGCATGGGAAGCTGAAAAGTCCTTGACTAGCATAAGCAGTACTCAGCAACAACTAAAACATCAGCGTGTTATCAACATTCTTCTCCTACTAAATCCAAAACACAGCACTATGCCTGCTACTAGGAAGAAAATTAACTCTATCCCAGCCAAAACTCCGACAATGGTTTAGCTTGGCTATTGGGAAAAATTTCTTCATGGAAAGAGTAGTCAAGCATTGGAACAGGCTGCCCAGAGCGGTGGTGGAATCACCATGCCTGCAGGTATTCAAAAAACATGTAGATGTGGCACTTTGGGACTTGGTTTAGTGGGCATGGTGGTGTTGGGTTGATGGCTGGATTGACGATCTTAGAGGTCCTTTCCAACCTTAATGATTCCTAGTTTTTACTTTCATTAACAAATAATCAGCCACCAGGCCAGAAAACATGAAATCACTACTCTACCCTTAGTTGGTTTAGTGGTGGACTTGGTAGTGTTAGGTTAATGGTTGGACTGGAAGATCTTAAAGGTCTTTTCCAACCTAAATGATTCTATGATTCTATGGTCCCTAGTGAAATGTATTACTGAAATGCGTTACACCAAGCAAGGATACTAATGCTTGTTGGACAAGTTTCTGGAAAGCACTGAACTCCGTAACTTCTCCCCTGCAATCAGTGGGGCTGGAGCTGTCCAGTAGCAAGCTCAGAAAAAAACCACCAACTTGCTTCTCTTAATTTTGTTCAGCGAGGGCTCGGGAATGCCAGAGGCACTTGCTAGGACAAGGCATTTCCTATGAGATTATTTAAAGCTGCAGAAGTGCTGCGAGCAAGAAGCCCTAATCATAACTCAGCATTAATGCAGGCTTCGGACCACTAACACCACCGGTTTCCTTTGGCCAAGCCATTGGGCGAGTGCCAAACTTTCACCGTCTCCCTCTAAGTTAGGGTTGCTGCATGCCTGCTGCTCTAAAGTGGTATTTATTAGAGCATGCCAAAGAGCTTTGAGACAGCGATGTGTAGCTGCTACTGCGTAATAAACTACTGTTGTATTAGCAGCACATTGTACCAGCTGTTAACAAAATAAATTGTCTGGGATGCTATTTGGAGACTAAGAGCCGAGCTGTTCTGTTTGGCCTCTAAGAAAAACATGCATTTTGTTTCACATCATAAACTCTATACATAAACAAACATAAAGCTACTGCTTATAAATCAGTTTTCCAAGAGCATAAAGCTTTTGAACCATACACAGCCTTAAGAACCAGTCTAGGAAGACAGATTGCCAAGATCAAAGCTTACCACTGTGCAAGAGCCCACTGAAGTCACAGCCCGAAATTGTGGAATATTTGTGGGTATAAGTTCTTAGCACAACCCTGCTGCCAAGACCCACGGGGGAATAGCGACAAGCCCCACCTACCATCATGAACCACTCTACTTCTCAGAGAGACCAAGAAAAAGCAGGGGACAACATGATCACCCACTCAAGTTTAACCTAGATATTAAGCTGAAGGTCTCCATAGATGTTTTAAATAGTGTCCAGAAATTCCTATTTGCGTTGCATGAGGAAGCTGACCCCCCCCCGCCCCCAATTTGTAAGACTTTCTGGAGCACTGATGGAGCTGTCAGCCCAGCTACGTACTGACACAGAGTTAAATCCCAGCCCGCCTGCAAATTTTGCCATGCACTTCAGTGGCATCCAATTGGTCCTCAGCCACGAAGCCACTCATTATGAATAATTAACCTAGAAATTATCTGCAGTTGAGATACCCACTGGCACTGTCCTAGAATACATTTTAAAAAAAAAAACAACCAAACCAAAACAAAAAAACCCCAAAGCTTCCAGACAACCTGCTACACCAGCATGGTTGGCCTGACTTTGAGGACAAGGTGGGGTACGTTAGCTGGGCTGCTGACGCAGAGCACCAGCGGGGAGCGGCGCAAGAGGAGAGCACGCTCTTAGGGTGCCTAAAGCCAAAAAGCAAATGCCTGGAGGTCAGCACCATGGCACCCAAGCACCAGCCCGGGGCTTCCCTTTGTTACCCTGCCTGGCACGGGGTGGGGGACAGATGCCCCAAGTCACAGGGCTGAAGCAAGCTGCCATGCTTGCACAATGTGACGCAAAGCTTCAAAAAAACAGGTCACCCTGGCCAGTTGGGTAGTTTTGCCTCTGCTCTTCCAGCTCCACAAACTGTTACACTCTAAGGCCAGTCGTAGGCAGATTTATTTCAACACACACACTTATCTTTAGGCAGAAAAGATTAAGAAGCCCAAGTGAAAAGCCTGCTCATGCGCAGTCTTTTGCAATATTAGCTGTAGCAAAGGAACATCATCAGGGGATAATTCAGCCTCCCTCTCCTTGTAATGGCTGTTGAAGGAGCCAAGGGCAACATCCTAACTTCAGTGTTTTACCTAAGTGCGTAAGTCAGGTGGGATCGGTCCTGACCTGATTTGATAAGCTAGCAAGATTTTTTCTTTTTGCAAATGTGAAGACTGCATATATACCAAATTACTGTGGTCTGGTTTTTGAGACAAGGGCAATGTTCTTAATTATAAATACTGATCTGAAATACACTATAAACAGAACCAGAGGATGGTGGTCAGTATTACAGCCATACTCTATGGAGAAGGCAACACTCGCTTCCAGCTTGAAGCACATTTAAGCATCCGCAAGCCTCCCAGAGAAGCCAGTGAGTTCTGCATGCCTTGGGAGAACACAGGCACAGGCCTCTAGTCTGTAGTTTTTTAAGAGCTGAACTGACAAATGTTTTCATTTCCAAAACATAGACATGAAAGAGCAAGAGCAACCAAAGCACTAGCATCCCTTTGTATTGACTGGCCTTTTTAATCCCACAAGCCAATCTACAGCATTTAACTGATAGCCTTGAATCTGTAAGAAAGAAAAGGACCTTGAAAAGATTTGGTTTACAGCTCTAAGCCGATGAGATATAGCAGCCAGGATCATCTTACATTATTGTGAAGTTATTTAGACAGCTAGAGCTGTTAGCCAGGCTGCAATGAAGTCATTAATGTAGAAAGTAACATAGCAAACAGGAGTTTTCCCTGTTGAGAATATGGAGTTCGTGCTGTTAGTATGCAGAGCTGGATTTAGTTCAAGAGCTGCTGCTGTCATATTGGCTTTATGATTGGCTTTGCTTCCAAACATCACAATGTTGGAAGTTTCTCTCCAGCAGTCTAGCAGATGTCATGTCTAGCACGTTTAGGCACCTTCAGATAAATGAAATCTCACGTAACGTGGACTCCAGTGTGGTGCAGATACCTCTTGGATGGTCAACCGGGTCCATCTGAGCTGAACACCATCCAAGATGATCTGCATCTGAGTTCCCTCTACAGAGACCCACGCTGGGTAGACCTCTCCCACTGGTGAATTCTTTTCCCTTCACTTCAGCTGTGAAGCAGCTGGACAATGATCTAAAAGCAACAATTAACCATACAAACTAAAAAAATTTGTGTCTGCAGACACAAATGTTTCCCAGCAGGCAGAAGCGCTCTGTCTGGGTTTTCTCTTTGCAAGCATCCACTACTGCAACCAAGGTTTACATGAATCTGTGAAGCTGTGAACATGGTTTCTTGTCCCCCTTCTGATCCTTCGCATTAGGTAGCCCTGCTGAAAATCAGTTCCACGCCCAGCGTGTACTGCAAAGCCAATACCAGTAACGATGCAGGGGGAAGGCACTAGGACAACAGGCTGTAGGGGCTGGTAGGGGTTGAGTCCTTCCCTATAAGCAAACTCCATCACTGCAAACGCAACCGTTTTCCTCCCTCCCAAATACTCACCTGACTGTCAGTGCATCAATGGTGGCTACAGACACAGATGCAGCCAGGGGGAAAAAAAAAAGAAAATCCCTCCTTTGGCTCTTCTCTTTTATTAAGCGTTCAGAAAAATGAGCACTTTACCAAGCTTAATGAGTTATCACGTATCAGCCGAGCCTGGGTGACGGCACCCAGGACACACACAGTCAATAGCAAACCCAAGATAAGACACGTTAGCTCAAGCCTCAGTGATGGAGGTTTAAACTAATCCATTTAACCTTGAATTTACAACAGGTAAAGAGCATACGTGTAAATAATTGTTGCACCTCACCTTACATACGTTAAGCTGTGGCAATACATCTGCTTAGTCTAAGCTCCTTGTTTCCATTTCTGGATGCGTGGCATTGGCACGACAGGGCTGAGTCTCTTCTGAATCCAAATTCAGCATCACAGCACAAGAGGGAGGTCAAAACAAGGATTAAAAGGTCATGCTGGTCCATAAAGACAGTGCAGCCTCCAGCAGTGCTCACTGGGGATAGAGTATTGCAGGAACTTTTCTCAGCAATGCATTTTTCAGTGCCATATGTAATTAGACAATGAACTTAAGCCATAATCATACGCCAGTGAAATGACAGCTACATTACTGTCTTCCTTCTGACACAGCGAGAGGTTCAAAACTGAGCATAACAAACCGGAGGGAATTCAGATCAACAGCTCTGCAGAAGACACTCCCAGATTTTGCAGCTGATGACCTCCAGAACTGCTGTATAAGCAAGCAGAAGTCTCCACCTGCTCATGTACAAATAAGATTAAAAAACCCAAACAGATGGTGACCTAATCCCCAACTCCATCCCCAACTGACATTACACAAAATGAAGAACATGCCTTGCTTTAAACCTTTGCTTATACCGGGAAGATCTTCAAAATTGGGTGTCTGTAAGGACAAAGGATTGCCATTCCGAAGTACTGTACTAATTTAGTGATATCACTCTATAAAGGGAGACGTCCAACTTTACTGATTATAGGCCCAGAACATTCGACAGGATCAAGCAACAACTGAACATGCAGAGGGAAAGTGGAAAACTCATGCCCAATGCCTCACACAATCCAATCTGAGGAACAAACAGCTGTCCATCTCCCCCATACCCTGCGATCGCTTGAGGTGGTCTCTTCCAAAACTCCTGGCTTAACTCACGCTTAGTCAGGGTATTCTGCCTTCAGGACGGTAACATCCACCATTCACCACCACTCCATCGTTCACCCTACCAAAGAGCGTTAAAATGCAGAAAGCCAGCCAAACTGCTGCTACTATTCCAGCAGCTTTAAAAACATGCCTTATGCTAATGATGTTATTTAAAAGAAAAGTGTGAGCTCATCTCCGGTCTCCCGGTTCCCCTTCCGTCAGCTTCTACTGAAAGGCAAAGTGCCTCTCCCACCCCATGTAACAGCAAGTCCTACACCAGCCAAGGGAATCCCCCTCCCTGGCTTTGCACAGCCACACATCCCTTTGCATCTGGGACCCAAGAGAAGGGCCAGGCTCCCCTCTCAGTTTCACAGAGACAGCCAAAAGGAGGATCTGCTCCTGTGTGTTCATCATGTAGTAGCAGTGAATTTCCATAGTGCTCTGGCTTTGCCAGAGCACGCCTACCTTGCTGCTCAAAATGGGTTTCTTGCTGTGCAGGAGCCTCCGAGAAGGTCCCAGAGCATGCAGAAGCACATCACTGTCTCAAACTTGAACCATCCCACCTTCCTTCACGGACTTCACAGTTCACCTAGAGCAACATGAAGCATCACCCTCCTAAATCAGTTCACTCTGTTCTAAGGGACAACTTGCCACCTAAACATATGGTAGGAAACGTTGCAGCGAGTTTTTCCTCTTCATAAAAAATACTCCACCATCTTACATTGCCCTTCTGCCTGAAAGGAGGGAGAAAACCCACACAACCACCTCAAGATTGTTTCAGACTAACTGAAATGTACCCAGTTCAGAATTTCATTTTCTTACCAATGAATAAAACCAGAAAATTCATATAGTGTTTAACAAGATCCAAATGTTTTGGCCAATTTTTAGAAAATCCAAAGCAGGGAGATGGATTTGCACCATCCTCATGGTGTTCCCATTAGCAAATACACAGTAGACTTTCCCCTAGCTGCAGAAAATGGGTCCAAATCCATCCTTTAAGGTCCCTAAGCAACTGGCTGATAGCTGTGCCACAGGCACAGACACATCCTTCTCCAGACACAGACACACCAAAAGATGATAACAGACCAAGGGGGCACAATATCTGAACCACTCATGCAACTCCTCATTAGCCTGCTTTGGTCAAAATAAGACCTGGAGTTCAAACAAGCCCAGCTCGCTTGGTCTGAACAGATTAGAGAGCAATCACAGCACTAGCCCAGACAGCAGAGGCAACTGTAATGCCTGCAGCAGCTGGAGGAGAGCTCACATAATGACATCTCCAGTGCCTAATACATACGGAAAGAATCAGGTTCCTTGTAAAAATACAGCTTCATCTTCCATTCTTTCAGCACAACACTGATGACCAAGAAGTCTTTTTAGAGTGGTAGATTGTTTTGGACCCAAGGGTCTGGTATCAGAAACATGCAGACACTTAAGTGCTTTCTTGGTGATACAGGATTTCCATACCTGTAAGCCCATGGGCCTAAACATCTGACTTCCCAATTAGTACTTCATGTAGAATGGTATGTAATTTTAAAGCTAGCTTTTACACAGGGTTTGAAATAGTACAGATTTGAGCAATAACACCTAAGTCAGTGTTATTTCATTTGTATTAAAGGAAATCTGAAGTAAGTTTGACCAGTTTTATTATTTTCCTGATTGTCTTAATTTTACATAGTACAAAATTCTTTTATTTAAGCAATTTGAAAAGAAAAATATGAAGTTCCACATGAAGCCAGCATCACATTTTGCCTAAGAGGAAATACACCCTTATCAAATGTTTTAAAGCTTGATGTTTTCAATAAGAGCTTAATCTGTACTTATGTTTCAGAGTTTGCATGTTTATATGAAGCTTTCAGACATCTGGATTCCAGTTCAGGGTTTATTTGCATACAAAAATATATTATAATGGCAAAAAGCATTAAAAGTTCTCAACTATATAAAATTACAAATATATTTTCATAAATGCAACTTTAAATTAAAATTCAAGCTATATTTTAAAGCAAAATACAGCTGTAACACTTAAGTTATCTTATTCCATCTGCTGCGAAGTAACAAAACTGATGTCACCAGTTAAATACTTGTAGGAGTTTACAAAGGTTATGTTCAGAAGGTGAATATCTGGGGTAGCAGAGTTATCGGACAAGGGCAGCAGTTCTCAGTGAGAGATGTCACTTAGCCTTCAGAGGACATTCATAGGCAAGCACAATGCCAAAGATTCACTTCACATACCTGGAAATACAAAACAAGATCCTTAAGTTCTATGTTACTTAAGATTGCATGGTGTTGACATACCAGACACCCTGTCTATACCCAGCTTGCTAGACTGCCTGACAGGTCAAAATTATGCCCTTTTTTAATTAGCACAAGGGCCAAAAGGTTAGTGTGTAAAAATTTAAGGCAACTACTGCTCTACTGAGTGCATTAGGCTTGAAAAGACATCTGTACAAAGTTCCAGGTAACTTCAAGCATATAAATACAACAACTCCTTAAAAATGTGATGACAAAATCAGATGGAAGTTGGACTTTTTCCTCAGAATCTCCCTGCATGATAAAGATAGCGTATCACTGTAAGACAAGTGACACAGTGTGAAAAAGTGAGACGGCTGAAATAACTAGAGATTACAGTTGGGAGAAGGGGGGAGGACACAGACCAAAACAGTACAGCAGGTGGCAATCCCTGGCTTCACCTTAGATGTGCCTTGCAAGGGGACAGTGAAACCAATATACTATAGGTAGCCCCTTCAGAGCTAGCTGCAACACGGCTGTGCAAGATACAGCAGTGTAAGTATTTGGTGCTTTGGGGGTTTCATTGTTCTACACAAACCTTCAGACTCAAGTTTTTCAGAAGAGCAATCAGTCAGTGAGGTGTCAGTGGTAAAGATGGAGTTAGCTCAAGCATGTGTCCATGACAGAAGTCAGGAAACCAGAAATGTATTTTAAGTAAGAGAAGTGAAACCAGGATTAAATACAAGTAAACAACAGGGAAGTAGGAAGCTCATAGGGCAGCTGTCTTGAGTTAAGTCCAAGGCAGATGGCCAAGGCTTCAAGAATTACAGGGAAGGGAAAATACCTAATGAATACACAAAACTCTCAGTTCATAGGGCTTTGGGGGTTTTTTTTTGGGGGGGTGGGGGTGGTGGGGCGGGTGTTCACGCTGCTATTTAGGTCTAGTCCTACAATTTCTTGTTTTGAGCTCTATAGTCTGGTTCCATTAAAAAAACCCACAGAACAGTATCATGTCTGTAACAGCACAGGAAGAAGCAGAAAAAAATAGGCAGAGTACATGGTTGGGAATAGAAGGGCATTTTTTTGGTTTTGTGTTTTTCTTTAAAAATCTTAATGAAGAACCTGGAACTGGAAAATACAATTTCTAGATAGGGACAGAAAAAAATTATCTAAATTCCATTCCTGGCAAAGACAAGAACAAACAGGATTTTGACATTTAATCTAAGTCAATAGATAGGTATCTGCTCCTTAATTCTTTCATAAAGCAAAGTCTAGAATAAAAAGGTTTCCCTCACCTATGGTTACTCCTCCAGTTACTTAGCTTTATAATGAAGAAACAAAACCCTACTTTTTAGCTGAGTTTTGAGTATTTAAGAAAGCAATGTTTACTTGATCTACACACTGTCAAGGAGGGGTGAATTGCAGCTGCCTCAGAGGTAGGGACAGAAGTTCATCAGAGTACAGCCTTTGTCACACAAGCTAAACTGCATGCCTTGAACATTCAGGCAAAGACCAGAATTTAGTCTATTTTACTTCCTTATCCACATAACGATCCATGGGACTAGCAAACTAAAATGAAGCCACGTTATGTCAAACTATTACTACCCTTCCCTTCCCCCTCCTCCCCTTACATTGGCTTTCACTCTTTGACAGTACCAAGTGAGATGCAGCCTACTAATAAAAAAATCTACTTACTTGCTAGTGTCCTGTCAAGATCAGCAATGAAGGCTTCCAGTTCTTTTGTGTCTCCAAGCTTTGCTGCAAAATAAGAGACAGTCAATACCGCTTAGACATGACATCTTTCTCTGGCCAAAAGAAACATTGGAACCACACAATCCCCCAAGTAATTTTCAGTGGTATGAAACATGCTGTGGATTATTTTCAGGGAAGTTCAGTAGGGTTGCTGCAATGTCCAAATGCATTCTTAGAAAAGAGGGGAGACTGAATTAAAATTCTAGTTTTGATAGTTTTGCATTTGTCAGAAGCAAAGCAAAGCAATTCTCTATTTAGTTTCCTTAAAAAGCAGAGGCTGAAGTGGAGGAAAAAGCTGTCAACTAATCCATGTCCCTGCTACTGTGGGAGTCTTCCTTATTGCATGTATTCAGATATTGCATTCACTGCCCTAATAAACCCCACCCAGTTAGCTCCCAGTCCTACCTAAATCTAAGCCTCTTAAATCATGTCAGTATCACTGGTTTGCTGTGATGTCAGATATTTTGATCTTGGCCCATACACTATAAATCTGGATCCAAACATCCACCTAAATTTCCGCTCCCGAGAACACTACTGGTTCCATTCAATCTAGTTTTGCTGCAAGTGGCTTCCTTACCTCATTTCTCTGGTCTATTCCAAGCTGGTTCCAACTCTATTTTTCTCTTGTCTTCTCATCAGGAAGAACATCTTGACCTTTAGTGTAATTCCTTGCCAAGTATTTCCTGCCAGTTTAACTGAACGCTTTTTTGCTACTTCTTATTAACTATTACTGATTATTTCTCCCTAGTAGCACACTAATTAGAAAGAAAACATTTAACTTGTTTTTTGTGACTGGTCACTGTGGAAAAGGCATGAAAGCGTGAAAAGCTCTTGAGCATGCATCTGAGAAGACTCGTTGCAATGAAAACACTGTGTAGTACATATGTATGACTGTTTATTGATATGTCTACTCCAGAGTTAATCTAAGTTAACCTGAATGAAACAAGCTCCTGGGGAGTTAGATCAGCTGCAAGACAGAAGCCACTTTGAAACAGCATAGCTACAAAGGAGGAAGGAATTACTAATACATGGATTGTACCAGCCAGTGCAAGGTCTATATGGATCTGAGTAATTGTGTTAACTTGAATGGCAGCATACAGCTTCAGAGAAGTCACCTACTGCACCCCTGCATTCAGGCTACATATTTCTGTATATAGATGGGACACAAACTACTTAGCTGCTTCAGTAAGAACTAACACAAGTTAATTCCGAAGTGAAGTATTCTGTAAGGAATATCACAATTCCTGATCAAAGAACTCTGATATAGTTCGGTGTTTCAAAATCAAGAGTTGCTGGGTCACCTGTGAAGAAGTGTGGATGCAGTGTGCTATTGCTGTTTGTGATCAACACAATAATACTTGCATCTGTAGTGCACTTAACAGTAATCCTTAGTTTTGTTGTCATTTAAAAAAAAAGTCAATACATGCATGTGAATCCTGACTCACAGAAAGAAGTCTGTATGGTTGAGAACTAGGAAGAAATATCAACAGTTAAAATTAAGTTTACCTTTACAAGGAGTTACTGATGGAGATGGCAAGCTTGGAGTAGATGCAGTTGGAGAGTTAAGCTTTTCATCACTGAGGCTGAAGCTATTTCTGTAGAGTGAATCTGCACCTGTAAAAAAGTTACATTATAAAGTAAAATTAACACCTCCTGCAACTTTGCAATCGAATTAAAAAAAAAGAGAGAAATGGGCCATTTTCTACATGGGCTTCCACATCTGTAAAACTCAAATTTACAGTTTTTAAAGCCAGAGGGACAAATAAATAATCTATTATGTGAAAGCTGTTGTTCCCACATCTACTGTTAAAAAGCAAGCAGTCCTAGGCCCAATTCTCACTCCCCAGTAAAGAAAGTGTCAGCTTTCCCTGCAGTCAGCATCGGTTGGAAAATATTACAGGAATGGCAATTACCCCACATCCACTAAACTAGGCCTGATTCACAATATTCTGGCAAATTCTGGTTACCTGAATTTTTCAAAAGCTATTGGAAAAAGCTGAATAAAGAGCTCCAGAAAAAGGACAGTCCCCCAGAACAGAGAACATATTCAGTGTTGTCCTCATCCCTGAGGCAAACTCACCCATTTCTCCATCCTCTGCTGCTTTAGGTCTTGTGTTCTAGAAAAACTGTATGGCATCTTTCAATTTTCTTTTATTCTGTAACTCTCTGGAGTTCACAAAGCAGTAAATCTGTACACAAGATGTTCTGCAACCTTATCTTAGGTGGTCTTTCAAAGAAAGCTTTTATGCCATGGAAAGCAACGGGAAAGGTTCCGGTATCATTCTGATGTTCTTGGATTTTAGGCAAGGCCTTAAGTTTCAAAAGTATCAAAAAATTATCTTTATCTTGCCTCTTTTCATAGAAAGAATTCCACCATGCACAGTGCACACGAAGTATTAGTCATGGCTCCACTGGAAGGAGGAATTGTCATTGTGCTAGACACACTAAAACTGCTGGTTCCTGCAGTTTTGAGCCAGTGACCTGAAAACTGTTGTTCTACAAAAAGAAACCATTGTAACATGAACATGGCATTGGTGTCCATTTATTTGGCGCATTTCCTAGGAAATAAATTTATGTCTCATTATGGGGTGGTGACTACCACTGCTTGCCATTGAGGCCAGCAATTCTGCCTACCTGCAGCACACGTAGCATTTGTCCTTGGAGCCCTAGCCTAGGAGGTGGTTACACTGCATTGTCACACTTCCTTGAACACCTGTCCCATTTGCTATGCCAGGAGATGGCTGCCTTAATTTAATTAAGGGTGTCTTGCTGAATTAGCAAAAGGGGGCAGGACCACCGCTCACCTTGCTAAGATCTGCACATCTACACCTTCACTGAACACCGCCACAATGTTTGCAGATATTAACCGTAGAGACCATCCTCCAGCTGACTACTCCTCTACCATAAGTTCCCCCTATCTTTGGGAAGAAGAGCGTGTGTCTATACCCTGTCTCCTCTAGCCTGCAGTCCTTACCAGCATGAAACCACCTTCCACAGAACTACACAGGTACAGTGACAAATCAGACCAGACAGGACAACTGCATCTACTAAGCCTATCAGATATTGCCTCAGCCATAGGCTGAACGTCTAGTAATTTCTCCTGCACTAGCTTCCAAGCCTACCTCTGTTGCAATACACATTCAGGAAGCTTGTGTGAGATGCTTCAACCTGGAGTAGTTTCCTCTTTCACATGCATGTTGGCCCACCACAGTACTGTTACCTTTCCCAGTTCGCTCTGCAATCAGCTCGGATCCTGTTCCGGCCAACGCACACGCTACCTGCAGCACTGTGCAAATGTGAGCTATGACATGAATGACATCTGTTACCTGGGACTATTGCTTGCCCAAATCAGCCACCAGTTGGTATTTCTTGTTTAGAAAGAGGGGTATGCTTCTTCATGCTAGCTTTTTATTGCAATTTCTTTATCTTCACTCTTAAGTGCCTGTTCTCCTCTCTAAATGTGAGCAGATTAAAACCAATCTACCTGAAACTTCAGATACAAGAAAGATTTGAGGAATACAATGCAGAATTGAGATAAATTTAGATAGAAAAATGGAAAGTAAGCCTCTTTAAAAGTAGCTCCTAAAAACATAAAGAACAACCTGGGGAGGAGAATCTGACACTGCTCTGCAGTGATGTGTGTCACCAGTGTTGTACTATACAATACGAACCCTGTACATTAATGCACTGAAAGTAACAGTTAAAGGTATTACAAATTTCCTCTTGAAATCAGCTTACAGACCAACTTTCTACTAAAACCACATTTCTTTTCAGCCAAGATGCAAACCCTGGTGACCAAGAAACTTCGAATGGAAAATTCTAGCTGTTCAGGACAAAACCCCTACACCACCACAAAAAAAGCCAAGTAACTCATAACACCTCACATGACCAGTCCTGTAGCCAAGAGCACAACTCACTGAAACACTGACAGAATAGACCAAAGATAAAACACTGTCCAGGTCATGTATTTGAAAAGACCAGAACAAGAACTTTCAAATGATTAAAGGTTTTGGAGCTGGCTGAATTAATGAAAAATAATCCAGAGAACAACAGTTGTAAAACTGAGTGTACTTTTAATGTGGAGTCTATGCTACTAGTGTCCAGACACCAAACATAGCGATGCTGGGAATTTACATTACAGACAAATCCTTCTTGTACACCAAATCTAAAGCTCCAGTTGCTCTTATATACAGCTGGAACAAAATGTTCTTTTTGTGAATGCTTGCAAGGGCAACTCAAATTACAAAAGCTTTAATAAGCCATTTAAATTGGTTGCAAACTATTCACACAATTCTTTTTATTTATATCCATGTACATATCCAAGCTAGCAGTCACCTTAGATTCTTTCTGTGTTTTTTTCTCTCCATATTCCTTCTATAAGCAGTTGAAAGTACTGACTGCTCACCTCGTGATGTACTGAAACCAGAAAATGTTATTTCATACTGGCTTCCACAAACCGTATGCTGGGAAATATTTACAACTGGGCAAAGAGAAACTAAGACAGAACTGTTGCTTTAAATACCTGAACATTTTTCGTCCAGTTTCAAAAGGTGAAGCATTTTCATAAAACAGTGTCATATTCTGATAGGTTGTAATATTAATAGTTTCAGGAAAATATCTACGTTTGTCTTTCTCAAAAAGCAAAGACATACTTTAGCTACTGGCTTTGGCTTACACATGCCACCAAGCCGCAGAAATTCTGGTGACAGGAGAAGAAATGCATTGACTTCCCTATCAAGGTCATTATAACTGCTGAAAACAATGTACTCTTAAAAAAAAATACTTGTGATATCCATCGCACAAAAATATCTGCTTTGGAAGAGTGTGGCTGTAGGGCAGAAAGCTCTGGGAAAAGGACACTTCAGTCCTCCCTCTCTGCCAGCTGCCACAGCCAAGATTTGCTCATTCACCTCCAATAATGGCCCTTGGAAGACTTCCACTGCCACACAAACACAACATCCCCTGCAACCCAATAACCAGAGGCTGAGCCAAGGATCTCTCATTGCTGCTGTCCTTCCTCATCCAGCCCCTTCTCTCCCACTGCAATGCAAGTTTATCTATCATTCATTAGTTATTTTTCACTTTGTATTTTGAGTCTACTGCCTGCACACTTATAAAAACTATGCCCTTTTGGCTGTTTAAGGAAAAAAAAAAACCACTCAAACTGTCTCTTTAAAAAAAGACCTTAAAATCTGAGAGTTAAGCTACTGAGTTGATTTACATGAGTCAAACTAAACTAATAGCTGCAAAATTAGGGGGTTGGAATAATATGGGTGTATCTTACTTTGGCAAAGTAATCTGTAGTTAGTATTGACCTTTGCTGTTCCAGTATATGGTTAAACCACAAAGAAAAACCACAGCAATACCATGTAAATATAGAATGTCCCCATGAAATGAGCAATTGAAAGGTTCTGGGCAGTAATTAACTGAAGGAGGAAAACCTCAAACTTTTCATTTAGAACAGACAATGGAAAAGTTCAGCTGTCTGACTTCTTTAATATTATGCTCTTTCTAGTACCATAGTTCAGGATACAATTTTAAAGAGCACTGGAGTCAGTAAAATTTTTACTGCAGTCTTAAGTGGGGAAAGTTTTAGAGGAAAAAATAAATCACAGCCCTAGGGTTTTCAGAGAGGAACTTGAAAATTCCACTTAAGTCTATGAGCCATGAATTTATCATAAAACAATAGTTCAGCATTTAATGAAGAGACTGCACAACTCATTCCTAGTCAGAACATAGCCTATTTGCTAAAATAGCAAAAAAAAGAAAATCAGGAATTTCTAATGCCAACAAGAGAAGTGAGAAATATTCCTGATGCAAAGAGCTTGTTTCACAATATATATGTTGCAGCTTCCAAGGATAGTGTTTATTTTTATCACAATCACAGTTACACTTGGCTGCAGTGTTTATTTTCTGCCTAGCTGACAAACTTCTATTCCAATGCTGACAAAAATCACACCTTTTTCACTATCTACATGTCTAGGCTTCATGATTTAGAAGATTTCAAATCACATAGTTACAAGGAAGTTATCTAGGAAGCCTGAAATTCAGATGTACAAGCGTGCCTTCTCATTATATACAAAGCTTACCTTTCCACTCCCCCACCACACTTACTATCTGTGAGGCAGTGTTTCCAACTCCAACCTTCCCCTTTGCT
Organism: Pelecanus crispus; assembly: GCF_030463565.1. Lineage (NCBI taxonomy): Eukaryota > Metazoa > Chordata > Aves > Pelecaniformes > Pelecanidae > Pelecanus > Pelecanus crispus. The sequence goes on along the minus strand of NC_134643.1, from coordinate 192,153,357 downwards.
AATGCTTCCTTTCTGAAGTGTAAGGGAAACAGGTATGCTGGAGAGGTAAGAACAGGAAATCTTACAAAAAAGCACATTTCTCATTAAATTGAAATATCTGGAGAGAAGCCTATACACCTGAAACTTCTGGGTTTTCTTCCTTTTGAATGTGTAAGTAATTTAATAAAACATTATTTCTCAGATGATTCAATAAAAGGTTATTTCTTCATGAGAGTCTTGCTTCATTTTTTCATTATAAATACTGTATTGCCTTCTTGTTAGAGACAGGGCATTAGAAATTTGCAGAAACAATCCACTTCCTTAACATGTTCTCCTCTTCATCATGTCACACTGGGATTTGCTGCTAAGACCAAAGGCTCACCTACCCCACATTCTATCTCTCATAGTAACTCATAGCAGATGCCTACAGAAGAGCTTAAGAGTGGTGCAGCCATACACTGATACTTTCAAGATAAACTCTACCAAGTTCTAGCGATGCACAGATCAATATGTTTTCTAAGACAGCAGTAGTATCTTAGCCTACAGCAGTCCCCAATGGCCACATCCCTCCCGTTGTGATTTTATCTAGTTATTTGAGTATGTAAACTTTTCACATCCACGATACCTTAAGGCAATATATTTTACAGTTTAGTAATACACCATAAGAAGAAATAACTCCTCTTATTTCTTTGAAACATGCTGATTTAATTTGATTTCTTCATACTGGGTGAGGTAGCAGTCACTTTCCTAATGTCACTTAGGATTTTCTGGAAGACTAGCTTGTCCCCACCCAAGTCATCCCTCCTTTGGGGTGACAGTCCCAGTCTATTTAGTCATTTGGAAACTATTTTATTTCTTCAATCATTTCTGTCGCCTTTTTCTGTAGCTTCTCTAGAAAAGATTGCAAATATAAGCGGGTTTTTCAGGATGAGTGCTGCAGCATTAACAGTGGCTTATGCTTCATATCTAGATAGTGGAGGCATTAGCACAACCACACAGAGACATGCATGGCATGTAAACACAAATGCTTGCACAACACCAAGCATTGGGAGCCAACAGATACTGTGCAACCCCTAAGTAAACCTGCACCTACTTGATTTTGAAATTATAAAATTAAGAGTTCTAGATGCACTCGAGGTCTTTTGTTGTGTTTAAAAGCCAGGAGGTATTTGCAGAAAGCATTTACACACTCCTAAAAATAACTACGAAGACACACTTCAGGCTGTATGAGTGCAAGAATTGAATCGATACATTTATTTTGCAATGCTTTTAACAGAGAGGCTGGAAGCTGAACCTGTCTCAAGGAAACACACCCGGAGCTAAAAGTGTGAAACTCTTCTGAGAGCACAGCAACAGATTATCGTTTAGCTTTTTGGTGGTGTTATAGCTTTGGCACAAGAAACGTTAAAGTGCTTCTCTTTACAACCTCTCATAAAGTCCAACTTTCTATTCATTATCCTAAGCCTAAATTTGGAAGGCTGTCCTGACATTGCCATATACTGTACTAGCACAATGCACTGAGTGGACATACAATTTATACAGGCAAGCCTGCACTTATCTTTGCAAGCTTATTCCAACACACAAGAAGCAAATGATAGCTGTAAAAGTTTGTCAATATAGCTGCATCTACACTAGTGGCTTTTGCCAGCACAGCACTCTAACACCAATCCTATTTTATCTCAACCCACATATGCTGTAAATAGCAAAAAGTTATAAGGTATCCCTCAACTTAGAAGTTTCAGCGTGATTAATAAAGCACGAAGCTGCTATACTTTGATTCGGTTGAATACATCAAGTTGAAACATAATTGGTACTCACTCACAGTCCAGCAACTGAAGAATGTCTTTTGGAGTAACTCACCGGTTGCATCATGATTTCCAGCACTGACCCAATCAGCTGTTGTGGTTAATGTAATACTTGTGGGCCAAGTACTAAGATCATCATGAACATCTGCACATGCAAGCCTTTCTATTACTGTAAGGTCTAGAGTCCATTGTGTTATGTACAATACTTAACCACGGCCAAGACAGACCTTGTCCAAAGATCGTTTAGTCAAATAACAGGACAAGATGTGGAAGAGCCAAGTACTATCATGCCCATTTTCCACAGTAGTGTCTTCAAATTCTTATTTTTTCTTAAGAGCCTGAAATATGTAATATAAGAATTTCAATGAGTACTTTTGGAGCTAAGTCCCTCAAGAGGAGATTTTAAGGTTAAAAGCAGTATTTGCAGAGTTAACTATGTTGATAAAAATCTTCTGTAAATACTTCTGTTAAATTAAATGGGCTCATCCTCATGGCAGAATCCCCAGGAAAGGAACAGCTTTCCTTGCCCTACTACAAAACAGTATTGTTCGAATAAGACCACTTGATACTGGTTACTGGCTTCTTGTAAAGTTGAATTCAAGACTGATTCAGGGCCCCTGTAACAAACAGTTGGAACAGTTTAAAATGTTACCTCCCCTTACAGTCCCACTCTAGACTCAAAAGATACCACTGCAGGAGCGGCCAAAAGATACATATGCCTAAGCTTCAGCCACACCATATCAATTAGGCAGATTAGATTAACCAACAAACAAGAAGAGATAGCACTAAAATATGATAGTCTGAACTGTTCTGTACATACATGACAAAGTGTACTTGGAATAGTCTTGGTAATGAATAACAAGATTTTGCAAAGACATAAAGAGCCTTCACGAAGAGGAGAATCATTCAAACTACCTGCAGATAGTATTGTTGTAATTTCTTTGCTACAGATTGGTTTTGTCAGAACTTGCTCTTTCAGCCCAGTTTCTCCTTGATCCTGCAGTGATGTTTAACTTAAGCATTGCCACAGGAAAAGCTACGTCATGCATTCAGCACTACATTTGCACTAAATGATAGAGACCAAAGGAAATATGAACCTAGGGGAAAAAAAACCTGTGAGTTTGAACAGAAAGAGCCTGGGTAAGTATTCTATTCTTAAAATAGATGTAGGGAGTGTAGCTGTATTATATCAGACACTGGAGCCTGTTTTATAAAAGGAGCTCTTTATAAATCTGCAATTCCTCTCCAATCCTACTGGAACTTCAAAACAAGAAGTTGTCCGCACTGAACGATGCCTTTAGGAATAAGGGGTTTACTGGGCCTGTTCTGAGAAGCAAGGAGAGCCAGCTCATTTACTGTTTCCCATCCCTTAAATGTATCCTCATACGCTTGACACCGCTGGACGCCAACAGGTCACTCTTGGTGCACCTCCTGGTCCAGTATATGCCAGTTTCCAGAAGACAGTGACTTCCGATTTCTCTGGAGCCACTTTTCACATGATGCATCACCAAGGGAGGAACCCCAGCACAGGATGGGATTTGGGAGTCTGACAAATTCCTCATACAAGATCCTTGATGACTTTGTATAGAGCCAAACCCTGTCTATCCTGTTAATGTCTTTAGCCTAAATCAGTGCAGATTTCTGACACCGATTTTTATTTCCCAGATCTTCCTGAAGATCTGGTATGCCAATTTGCATGAGCATGCTATTTCTCACCAGGCCTCCTGTCCTGTCAGAGAACACCATCTTCCTCAAAAGGCCCTTCCTGTCCATCCTAATCTAAGTTTTCTGAACCACAGCAGATACACTAAGCAACTACAGATGTCTTTAGCCATGCAAGAAAAAGAAGTTCTTGATACTGTTTGGTTTTTTTTTTTTCTTGTTTTCTCAACAATAGATTATTTCAGTAGCTAGAGAATCTTTATCAATTTAAGTTCCTCATCTGTAGTAAGAGTATATGAGAGGTTAATATATTACAATACTGAACACTGCACAAGAAATAGTTACACTAGGGCCATGCTGCTGCAGTTAATAATAGACTTAGATTTACAACACGGCTCACATATTTCATCAGCTTGACTCAGTAAAGGCAGACCTCACCTTACACAACCTCAGCCATCCAAAAGGCTACTGCCCAGGCTAAATCAGGTGTGCATTTCTAAACCTCCCTCAGAGAAAGATACTTGCAAGAAGTGGTTCACCCACTACATTATGCAACAGAGCAGCATCTATCTAGATCCACATACCTCCATTGACTACAGAATAAAAATAACCCTCAAAGGTACTGCTAGGCAAGGTATCCAAGTTCAGGGCAGGTAAAGCCTTACCAGTCAATGAAATGAAATTAATCCTACCTGTGATGATGAAATAAAGGGCTCTGATAATATGGAGAGCTACGCTCCCACAGCTTAAGCACTAGGAAGATTATATTAATGTTTTAGCGCTAAGTCAACAGAACTGCATGGTAAATCGCTGAACTGATAAAGACGCACAACAGAAATTAAAGGAGCAAATTTATTTTAAGTAACTGAAAACCTAATAAGCTTCTTACAACTGCCTGTACAGTTTAGGAACCAAAAAAAACCTGGGTATAGCTTGTTTAGCAGAACTTACTTCTGAGTCTGCTGCTCCCGAGGAGAACAGCAGTTCCCAGCCTCACTGTCTGGAAGAAGACTCTCTCTCCCTGACTAGCAAAGAAATAAGAGGGGTAAAACTTTTTTCCAAGTTAACTAGAAAAAACTTAGTTCCAATTCTATGTTTTCTTCCTCAAAGCAGGTCATGAGTCACTATCTGCTTCCCACCCTTCCTGTGCTATGTTCTGTATGCACCGTTCATATACATCCAGTATAGCGGGGTGCAAGTTAGCTTAAAATTACCACCTCCGCAACAGTGATAACACTAAACCAGAAACCTGGATGAGTTTCTTCTGGAAAGCGCACTTTAGTTCTTTCTCTCTCAACTGATACTTCAGCTTCTGAGATGCAATGGACTGTCCCTGTTAACTTAAGAGAGTTTTTTTTGTTATTTATTTAAGAGGCCGGGATGCCTCGGTGTTTCAGCAGCCGGCTGGCAGCTCGACCTCCTCCCGCAGGGAGTTTTTCAGCCTTATCTGCTCAGGACCTACCTTGGTGTGGCTTCCCTCCAGCGACTCTTGCCCGCGCTCCCTCCCTCCCTCCTCTGCTCTTCAACACCAGCAGAATAAAACCAACGGGGCCAGACTTCGCACCCTTGAGCCTTCTAATGCAAAAAGTAAATGAAAGCGCGTTTAAAAAAATTAAAAAAAAAAAAAAAAAAAAAAAAGCCGGGTTTCTCGTTTGGGGATCCCTGCCTCTCTCAAGGAGGGGGACGCGCTGGTTCAACACCCGCTTTCCATTCCTCCCCCCCGCCCCCGCCTCAGGGACGGGGCACGGCCGGGACAGACGGCCGGCCGGGACAGACGGACACTCACTCTCCGAGTCGCTGAGGCCGCTGCCGTCGCTGGCGCTGGCGCTGCTCCGCCGCTTCATGCGCTCCAGGTGCTGGCCGTAGTGGAAGCGGCGCCGGCCGGCGGGGCAGGAGAACTCCTCCAGCACCGCGTCGAACTCCCCCAGCGCCTCCGCCAGGCCCCCGCCGCCGTCCTCCCCCAGCGCTGCCGGGCACCAGCAGCAGCGTGAGGGCCGGCCCGGGCACTGCCCGCCCCCGGACCCCCGCGCTGCGAGGGGAGACCCGCCGCCCGCCCCCCAACATCCCCCGGCCTCCCCAGCACCCCCCACCCCGGCGGAGGGAAGGGGACCGGGGCCCGCCTCGCCGCGCCCCGCCGCTCCCACCTTGACCCGCCGGCCGCTGGGCCTGAGGCGATTTCATGGCGGCGGGCGGAGGTGCCCCGCCGCTGCCGCCCCTGCCGCCCCTGCCTCCCGCCGCCAGCATGGGCGGCCCAGCCGCCTCGCCACCGCCTCTTATAGCCCGCCCGGGCTGGGGGCTGAGGCGGAGGGGCGGGAGGGGGAGGTGGCACCGCGGCCCGGCCCTGCCCTGCCCGCCGCGGGGGGCCGGGCGGGCGGTGCAGGTGCGCCGTGCCGGGGGGGGCGGGCAGCGGCGGGGCCTGCGAGCCGGCCTGGGTGCTTGGCCGGAGGCTGGGCTTTGCAGAGACCCTCTAACAGGTCACCGCTGTCCCAAGTGGGAGGTATCGCCTCTCGTCACTCCCGCCAGCGTGATCCTGTCTTACTCCGGCCGATTTCGGCTTGCCGATCCCAACTATTTACGGCTCAGGAGGGGATGGCTGCACTGGCTTCGTGCCGGGCTGCTGCTGGAGGGTACAGCGAGGGTCAGAGCCAGCTGCGAGGAGGGAGTCACAAAAACGCACCGCGGGATGGTCCTTACCCAGCCCCATGGCTGCTCGCCGTGGGCGCAGAGCGGGACGAGGAGGCAGCAGCCTGCCTTGCCTTGCTTGGTTTACGCTGGCAGTGAGCCCGCGGCTTTGCGTTCGGCAGCGGTGCCGCTTCAGCCACCGCCGGCAGCCCCTTCCCCATCGCCATCGCCATCGCCGCCGCCCCGCGTTGTGCCGGCATCGGTCTGCGGGTATCGCTCAGCTCGACCCCGTAGCGAGGTGTGGGCACAGCCACGGGGGCAGCTGGGCCGGTTTGTTACGGAGGGTGACCTGAGGAGAGAGCAGGTGGCCGGGGTGACACGGGGACATGCTCAGGCACAGGGAGCCACGGCCCCAGCTGCGTCGGCCGGGGCGTTCTCCAGTGGAGAGCTCTCCTGATTCTTAGCAGAAAGATATTAGCACTTGTCCTGAAGTCAGGTTCACCTGATGTTTATACATGCCATGGCTACCGAATATTGCTTTTATGCTCTCACTTGTTTTAAATAGAAGCTGTCTGAGCAGCTAAAATACCAGTTCTGTTAAATACCCATTGGGGAAGACTCTGTCACATTTAGTTACGGCCAGTAATACTGAACACAGACATCAGGTGCTGTTCCATGCGTATGTGTCAGGAGCTATGATTATGTTTGTGTGTTGATGAGAATATCCAGAATTAAAATAGAAGAGTTGAGGGCAGGGAGAGGGAAGAAAAAAAATCTCTCCGAAACTTCTTGACATTTTCAGACATGTCGTCATTGCTTCTGCAAGATATAAAATGAGAAAAACAATATGCTAGACAATAAACCATCTGTATCTAACAGATTCGTTCACCTCTCCTTACCGGCTGATATGGAGGCATTTATTTATTTTTGCAGTGGATCAAAAGAAGTTCTCATGGTGAAGTTCAATCGTTATTTATTCTGCGGCTTCCTCCTTTCTTGTGGTCTTCGTCTGTTTTTCTTTCTGCTAATAAAAGTGGCTACAAACAATCCTTTTTGAAGACAGTAGTGACATAGATGGAAAGCGAGGTTAAAAAGTAGGGAACAAGAAGATACGAGGGCATGACGTCAAGAGCACGAGCAGATGAACGACAGTAGACGCAAGGCAGAAAGGAGAACCGTCGAGTACGTGACTAGGTAGAGCTCACAGCCCAAAAAGACAAGGACCTGGCCCTGCAGCTGACGTCAGTTCTCTTTTGCCCAAGCACCTACGCATATGATCAACCCTGCTGACCGCACATGTCCCCATCAAGCACTGGTTATTTAGTCCCACACTTGTTTGTATAGCAAGACGTGACTTAGAGGCTGAAGACGTTTTAGATCAGGCTTGAATCTATCTGTTTTGTGAGGAATAACCGGCAAAATAACCAAAGGCTAAAAATCCTCCTGTGCCCTCCCTATTATTTCTCCTGAAGATGGTCAAGCAATCTCACAGCTGTCTGGGATGGGGTCACGTCGTCATGTCGAAAGAGCACACACGTAGCACGTGAAGCTGTAGAATAAGGCTTGAGCTGTTTGGGGGCCTTGCTGCCACAAAACGGGGAATGACCTGTCCTACTTCTTCCTTCTCGTACGCCTGGCATAGACCTCCTGCATGTCTTTTGTAGCAGGTTCCTCTCATCTTCTGCTGAGCCAGTTCAACACATTAGAACAGCAGAAAAGTGTGAGTTTGAAGTGAGAAAGTGAGTAGTTTTCTGTTGGACTGAGTTGAATGGACTCAGCTCAGGTAGGTGAGCTCCAGGGCTGGTAAAAGGAGAGAGCAGATGGGGACATGGGTAGGGGAAGAGAACAACTGCTTTCCTGTAGTGATACAACAGTTTATCCCTGTTCTTCTCTTTAAATTATTATTTTACACTCAAATTCACCATATACTCAGAATAATTTCTAGGCACGCTGGAGAAATGATTCCATAAAATTCCCTTCTTTACAGCCATGTGTTTGGGAATCTTCTTCCTTAAGAAAACTCGGGCTTAAAAATCCTTGGTCGTGTTTACTGCTCCATAGACAAGTCTCTTAACATCTGTTCCAGTAAGTATTCATGTTTCCTACTGCAGCTCCTTCTTTCTCCTACGCAGCCTGTGATCTCATTGAATGCAGCTGAGATTCAGCTGGTGAATTTTAATCTTCTGCATAAACCATTAGCTTATACATGAGGGAATAAAGGTTGATTATGCCTATCAATCCTATGTTATAGACCATATAGCCATGCATCTCCATAAGTATTCTTGAAGGACCCCAACATGCTCTCCCACTGAATTAGATGCATTTTTGCCATTGATGACAAGATCAGCCCACATCTTGCAAAATGAAGAGGTCACTTTTAAACGCAGTGCCCTGAAACACTGCCGACTGATGCGTCAGGCTGCTCTTGTTTATACAACACAACGCAACTTGTAATGTAAACGTCAGCTACTGAATCCCTCCCTTCTTCTAGGCAGCAGTCCAAGGTGTATTTAAAGTGAATTTCTTCTTGACCATTCGACACAGTGTCTCCAGATCCTCCTCAGCTGGTGATGCAATGTTTACAGTGGTTTCTGGCTGCATTTTTAACTTCACAAACTTGTGAGCCACATAGATATTTAAACCAAAAAATCCTGCCTGTAAATATGCTTCAGGGAAAGACTTTTAAAACATTAGCAGGTAGTCTGATATAGCCAAGTGGCAAGGCTCACGAGGTACTAGTTTTTTAAGTGAAACGTGGAATGATTTGGGACACAGAACCTTGTGTTAACTTACACCAAAGAGAATCCTAGGATTGGTTTACACAGGCATTGGTGCTGCAGGTTGGCTAATCTAGTGGTTTTCAAACCACAGCCCAGAGATGGCTACAGATCCATGAACAACTTCTGAGGCATTCATGTAAGACAGGAAAAAGAAGAAACGCAAATTTACTGGAAGTAGGTTAAAATTCACAGTACATATGCAGCCCCATATGCACATATGCAGAAACTGGAGCTGCAGAAGTGGGGAATTTGCAAGTCAGAAATGGCTGAAAAGTTCTGGTCTAATCAATCATTTCTTTTCACCACTTCAAAGATCAAGAGTACCCCAAAATATCAATCCTGTTAAGTAAGCACCATGTTCCCACAGTTAAAAGCAGATGTTTTGTGAAATCTCATCCCGTCTTCTCACTGGTATTAGTGCTAGACAAAAGCTGGAGTGATAGATCCCTGCCCATGGAAGCAGCCTGGAGTTTTGAACATAGACTTTCCATCTGCCTTATAATATTTTTCAGTCTGTGAAAATAATAATTCTTTAGAAAAGTAGCAGTACCAAGTGGCTAAAGTAGACGCTTCATTTAAAACCTGGGAATGACCAATATAAGCCCATCATTGCCAAACTTCTAGCTGAAGGAAAGCGAGGGAACCCAACATTTAGACAGCTGTGGAGAAGAAAAATGAAAACTGCTGGAGGATGAAAAAGCAATGGTGCCAGCCAGACTGGCATGGGGGGAAACCCAGTTCCTTGAGCTACGGAGCAGGAATAGACCAAAACATCATTGGTGTAACTTGTCTCCCTGTTCAGTGCATTGCAACCCTGCCCTCGGGATGCTCTTTTGAAGGGTGAGACAGTGGTTAACACTCCAGTCTGTTTTATCCTTCACACTGCAAGTGGAGTTGCCTATGTGAGTGAATTGCTAAACTTGTTCTGTAATGAGGACAGCTGCCTAATTAAAACTTGGCTGAGATGAGCCATGCATTTTACATAGGCTACCTAACTACCGTCAGAGGCATAACAACCTGTGTTTGTTGCCAGCTGGGCTAAATACAAGCCTGTGACCTGTACCTCAATCCACGACACCAGTGGGAAGGGTGAGTGACTTGCAGCAATATAATTAATCTCAAAAAACTGCCAAAAAAAATTTCTCTTGCCAGAGATCTTTCACAGCACTTTCCTCTTCTCCCAGCCTTTTCTGTAGAGCTTAAACCTGAACCTGGGCTTAGCACAAACTGATGCAATTCCTTTTGTTTTTCCCTCTCCCTCTGACTGACGCACAGTGGATGCAAACTCACGGACCAGCTCACCGCCACCCGTGACTGTGGTCTTGCGAGCAAAGCATACCTTTTCCTGCTGAATTCTGCCAAAACCTAAACCCACTTTCTCCAACCCATTACTCTCCTAAATTTTCTGCTTATCAAATTAACCTCCTGAACGCGAACACAATATAGCCCATGCAGTTTTCTCTTCCTGTGTCTTTCAGTAACGAGGCAGAAGCTCTTGGAGTTTTGAATAGATATATTTAAGTTATTTACTCTGAAACATGTTTATGGCAGTTTAGCTGTAATCACTATTGTTGCAGCTGGATTAAAAGTCATTGAAACTGATAGGTGTAATTGTAACCTATATTGACATCGCTGGAAGGGGCAGTTTAGTGCAGGCTTCTGTCCACAGCAGAGAGATATGCAAAACCACTCAAGAATTTGAAAGTTCTGGGTCAAGGGACTTTGGCTGAGCGTTGCATGGGAAAGGGAGAGGAGTTCAGGTAAGGAGAGGGATGGTAGTGAGTAAATAAGAGATAAGGAAGTTTCAGAATAACTCAATCAGATTTTGTTTGGTGCCTTTTTGAGAGAAGGTGAAAGGAATTCACTTAATGAAAGGTATGTTCGTATTATAAAACTGACTTGAGGCAATAGTGCAGAGCTGCTGTTGTCCTCAGATGCCTTCTGGTGGTTTCAGTTTCTAAGCATTTTTCTTGTGTATGAGCTGACTTCTCTTTCAGAGGAAACTTAACTGGAAGACCAGCCCAAATGTACTCCAACTCTACAGGAGGCATACAGGCCGCAACCAAAGGCCTGGACCTGAAAACATGAAGATGGTCTTTGCTTGTTTGATTCTTCTGTACTCAGGAAAGTACTCTCTGCACGTTCTTGGTACCACCTCCATTTCTTCTTCACATGGGTGTAACTTAAACCAAATTTTAGCTGTTTGGGTCAAAAGAGACAACTGCTGACAACCTAATTCCTGATCACATTTGAAACACTTCTGATATCAAGCTGTGTGACAAGTCCTTTTCTTCTTTTCCTCATCAGTCACCAGGTTTTTCCAATGATGCCTATGTTTGTTTTGCTAGTACAAAACATTGGTGATATCCAGAAAACAGAATGTCTACGACCAAAGCAAACTGAATGGAGTGCATTATAAAACCAAACACAAGAAATATTGGGCTGTATTATGTATTACAGCCAGGTTTTGGGAAACCTTCAATCCTGAGTTCACTAAAAGTCACAGCAAAAGTTCATGTCCATCAGAAAATCCTCAAAATCCAACTGCACAGAGCATGCACTGACTATAAAGTATATAGGCAGTACATCATAGAATCGTAGAATACCTCAAGTTGGATGGGACCCATAAGGATCATCAAGTCCAACTCCCTGCTCCTCACACAACTACCTAAAACTAAACCATATGACTAAAAGCATCATCCAGACATTCCTTGAACTCTGACAGGCTTGGTGCCGTGACCAGTTCCCTGGGGAGCCTGTTCCAGTGACCGACCACCCTCCTAGTGCAGAACTTTTTCCTAACTTCCCACCTGAACTTCCCCTGATGCAGCTTCATTCCATTCCCTCGTGTCCTATCACTGGTCACCAGAGAGAGGAGATCAGCACGTCTCCCTCCATTGCCCCCCTTGAGGAAGCTGTAGGCTGTGATGAGGTCACCCCTCAGCCTTCTCTTCTCCAGGCTGAACAAGTCAAGTGACCTCAGCTGCTCCTCATGAGTCTTGCCCTCGAGACCTTTCACAATCTTGGTCGCCCTTCTCTGATAGTAGATATCCATAGATAATGTTATAGTGGCAGTGGAGAGATAGAAGCTCTTTTTTAGAGTGAGATCGCTTCAGATGTAGGAGAAACCAACCAAAACACTGATTGAAAGCTGTACGAGTGTTTCTGGATCTTAATGCAAGGAGATGGATGTTGTCTGGTAGCTTTTTCCCTGTAGTGAGAAGGACCAACCAGAGAACAAGCAGAGAGAAGTGGTCAAAAAGCCAAGAAGACAGCAAGAGAAACGTAAGCAAAGGGACCATGGCTGTAAGCCAGGAGGGGGAAAGAGCCTGGCAGCTGGAGTGCTGTGTGGCAACTGGAAGTGAAGAAATTGCCTCCTTTTGACTCTATTTTCAGGAAAACAAGGCCGTGCACGTATCCTCTGCATGGGCAGATTGCACACCAGACTCTGCATAAGACTGAATGAAGGAAAGCGTTTATTCTTCTTCGATTTAGCTCTCCCCCGGCAGAAATCATCCAAAAGAGTCCAGTCGCAGTAAATACCAGTTTGAAAGGGTAATGTGAAAAAAAATGGAAAAAGCATACATATGAATGCAATGTAACAACTTCATTTTCTGTGTCATTATGTTCTGGGCTCTAGCTCAGGGCAAACCACTGTTTCTACCTCTACCTGGTGCTACTGCCACCATAGTAGGTTGGTGTAAGGAAATGTGCTGGATCATGAACTGCAGAAGCTGAGTTCTCTTTCTGCCAGTTTTGCTTCAAAACTTTTCATGACTACCACTCCATCAAGAAACTTGTACCATTTCAAATGCAACTGAGAAACCGTTGTTGTTTTCCATCTGCTTTTGCTCTGAATAGTTGAGAAATTGAGGAGTTAAGGTGGCTGGATGCTGTGCTACTTCAAAAAAATGGTAATTTTGTCAAGAGGAGAAGGAATGTTGACTCAGCAGTGGGTGATTATATACAAGACACAAATGGGAATATAAGACTTAACAGTCTTGTATTTCATAAAAAATACCTGACACACAAACCACATTGGAAACAAATTTTAAGTCTTGTGAAGTGAAATATAAGTGACTTCTTGTGTATTACAATAATAAGACATCTCTCAGTTCATCTCCTCCATTAGAAAAATCAAAGGCAGTGAAATTTTCAGGCAGATGTATTTTACATCAACGTTATTTACTCTGACTAAAAATTATGCATTTTGTACTGTTTCTGTTATGATATTTCACACAGTCACATACACGTAGCCTGTTTGGCTCAGTCATCTTGTACTTTACATCCAACATTGTTTGGGAACTGTGTGTTTCCAGAGCCTTAACCCTGTCCCAGAAATACAGACTCTAAACTGAAGTAATTAATAATTACAATGATAATAAAATATACTTATAGCCAAAATACCTGGCCAAAAAGATACTAAACATAACCAAAGAAAGAAAAATATTCCTTGCCCAAGAAATTCTTACTAGATTTTCCTGGGAACACTGAATATCCTCTGGGTTTTGTGGTGTTTTTTTTTTTTCTTTTTAAAATTTTACATGGGTTTCCCATTTTGTCTGTTTTACTTACCCTTGTGTGACTAGACCAATGCTTTGTTTTCCTATGGTCCAGAAGCATCTTTCTCTTGTATTGCACCAATCTCAAGGTAACTCAGACCAGTACAGCCACAAGAATAGGGGAAGTCAGGAATGGCAGGGGGTGCAGGATGTCATTCCCATCCACCCTACTGAAGCAAGCTATCGAAGTAGGCTGAAAAAATCAAGCCCTACTCTCCCTCCCATGCTCCAATGGCATTAAGGCAGTAGGACGCAAAAGGAGAAGCCAAGACCGCTTGTTTGCTGAAGGCATGTGGTTGCATATGTTAGAACAGAAGTGGAGCTCTTCATTTATTTGTGTTGCAGTAGTGCCAATCATAGACCAGGACCCCATTGAGTCAGTCACCATACAAATGTGGAACAAAAGCAGTAATCCTTGCACTTTGGTTAGCCAGTAAATCACCCTCCTTTAAGGGACGGGGATTTGCATATTTATGGTTGGGAAATAACCATGCTTTAGTCCATTGGAGCCTCTCTTGTTACAAGCGCGCAGGGGGTTGTGTAGATGGGAAGAAAAGAATCAGTGTTACAGTCAGTGACCACGTACTGCATCCAGCTCTTTCCTCTGACTGAGACAACTGCATTTCAATTTAAGCATAATTATTAAAAGCACTGGGTTTTTTCCATTTTTCTCGGCCTCGAATAATTTTTGTGACAAGCCGTAGCAACATCCTGTCTTCCTCACAAATGAAAGTAAACCATGCCCTAATTCTCCCAGCCAGAGGGAGGATCTGTGACAACAGCTTCTTCCATTTGCTCATTTTCTATTTCCAACTTTCATTTCATAAATAACAGGCTTTCAGAATTGCCCACTCCATACTGCCCAGCACTGATTTACTAGCTGAATTTCTACAGCAGAGGATTTGCATACAGAACTAGAGTCAGAGCATTTACACAAGAGGACTGCAGTTAAAAAAAAATAATTGAACATAAAATACCACTGAAAGACACAGGCTTTGCCACTGTAGACACTTAAATACCCAGCTCTGCACATCCAGATTTATCCTGCTATGGTATTGAAAAATATGTGTATTATGCCGTTGCATCCAGGATTACTTAGGCCATGAGTCTTCCTGAAAGGACACCTCAAAGAGCACACACCAACTTCATGCTTACATGGCATTGTGCCCAGCTTAGCATTTGACACAGGCATGAATTTCTTGTTATCAGAGCAAGTTTACAAGCCCTCAGCAAGTAGGAGAAGACAACAAAGGGAAAGAGGTGGTCAGGAGAGATAGAAATAGCTTATGTTTTTGGAGAAAAAAGGTAGTCCGATCTCTGCAGCCACCTTGTGTCATGGTAGGTCATGTACCTGGTCAGGCCAGCATGGCCACCAGCTATTGTGGTCCTCATTCCTCAGGAAGGCCAGGGCTTCTGTCAAGATGGGCAATGCTGACGAGAGGTTGTCTAATAGTAAACAGCCAAATGCAGAGTCAACTTTCTTTTACTCAGTTATTTGTTGCTGCCATTTCTCCAATGCCCCCCCCCGGCCCCTGCCTTCTGCTCCTCTGAGATGGCCAGTATTGTAAGATTGTCCATGAAACATGCTAGGAAGAACCATGCGTGGCCATAGCCAAGCTCTGTTTGAGCAAACCCAGAAGGAGCACAGTTTGTTTCTTCCAGAAAAACATACCTCCTGTGCTGGGAGGTAATTGAGAGGAATTTGTACCTTCCATGAATGGAAGGCCATGAACAAAATATTCATAGCCTGATACAGCTATGTGTGGGCTGCTCCTCAAATATTTGATTAGACATCGGTGTCTTTTCACTGTCCATCTACATATAATTGGGAGATAACCAGCCTACATTTGCCAGGTTAGGTTCCTGCTAAGCTGTTGATTTGAATCTGTTCACAGAAGCGAACAGCAAGTGCCAGAGCCTGAAGCAGGGAGAGAGGCTGGAGGAGAAGTACAGCGGGGAGAAGACAAAAAATTTTTAGCAACAAATTGTCAGATAAGCTCAAGAAATCCTGTGGATCTACATGTTTCAGCACAACGTGTTAGAGTCTAGGTGGTGCATCAGAAGCAAAAGGATATCAGCCTTGCAGATCTCAGTATTGCAATAACTATTTTTAGATGCTTGGCATCCTGAGGTGCCCATAGCTTTGAATTGGATATAGGGGTTCCCTGACAGCAGAGTTGTCCAACCTTTTCATTTTTGAAGAATTCCCTGCTTACTAAAAAAGGAAGTCTCTAGTGAAGCTGTGGGCTCCCAAAGAGAAGATTTACACCTAATGATGTCACTACAGGCCTGTTTGTTTCTCATCACCTCTGTGTCCCGGGGAAGTGCCTTGTAGATACTTGAGCATTCACAAATCAGACAGCTGAGTGCCGTAGGCCTGAACAGTGCAGTAACACTAAGGTACCTGCTGACGTTTCTGTACCGGTTCACATCTGGATGCTCTGCAATGCCTGAGCTAACCACCAGTGCATGTCCTCACCATCTGGATTAGCACTCTAACCCCTGAACAAATGAACGGTCTCTGGGATCCATACGAGAGACCATAAGTAATAGATTTATCCATAGCAAATCTAACTGCTTCAGTGCATTGGTTTGAATTTCCCTAGAAAGACTAAATTTAGACATGTGGCAAATGTTATTACAGAAATAGAAGTTCCTCCAACTTCAGGTACTCTCTGAGCTCATTTCACATACAATCAAATGTGTGGCTTAGCTAAAATGTGATTAAACACCTCCAGTGACAGTTAACAGACTCCTTGGGTACCTGATGCCTTT
Source organism: Pelecanus crispus (assembly GCF_030463565.1). Classification (NCBI taxonomy): domain Eukaryota; kingdom Metazoa; phylum Chordata; class Aves; order Pelecaniformes; family Pelecanidae; genus Pelecanus; species Pelecanus crispus. The sequence continues at coordinate 192,137,172 of NC_134643.1, read as the reverse complement.
TGTGGATCCCTGGATATCTTTTGCACTATTTACAGAGGCAGGCCTCAAGCAGGTATAGTTTGCTTGCATTTATAGGTAGGTTTTATGACAGTTTATTACTTGTGATATAAACCCTTGTCTTGAACTGGGACTGCTCTGTGCTAGGCACTCTAAGACAGCTCCGGCTCTGGTCCTCACTTCCTGGTTTGCTTTAAGTTTGACCATTTATCATATGAAATCAGTCCTGGAAATACTGTGTATTTCCTTCTCCCGCCTTACTGCATACCTAAAATACCTCTAGGAACCTCTCAAAACCCAAACGTCCTCGAAAGCTTTAACGGCACGTTCTCAAATAGTTTGTCTAGACTTGAAACACGTTTAAGCAGCGAAGTCTGAGTGGTGAACAGACAGCATATTTAGTCCATGATAAATTAACTGGAGCGAAGGCTAATCTTCAAGGCCAATACATTCTGCCTCAGCCTACAGGCAGCAGAGAAGGACTACAGCTTCTCTCCAGAAGCCTGAGAAGAGTAAGACAGGAACCGAGTTGACCGATGCTTTCTGCATATGACATGGCATCTCCCAAAAGGTGCTCCTGACCGTCTGTGGGCTCAGATAGCCTCTCCCAGTGTCTCTGTTCTCAGCTGGTGAGAAATAAGTCCAAGCAACTATGCTTTCAACTTCAGATGCCCAAATTAATGCCTATGGAGAGCTGGGTTATATGAACACGAGTCTAATTCAGCCATTTAAGCACATACAAAACACTGACGATCTCTTTCCAGTACCGGAAAGAACAAAGAATATAGGCATTTTCCTAGTGGTTTACAACCAGAAAACACATGAAAATAAACAAGACTGCAGCCTTTCATTGCTGTGAAAATATTCTGGAGGCAAGGCTTCCCTCTAGTGGAAAATCCACGAACCGACAACTTTTCATTAACGCCAGCAGTTCCAGACATGAAAAAACAAATGCCAAAAGTACGTACAATGATGCTGTTGAAACGGTAAGTGGTAAGTGCATTCATGTATGAAAACATCATTACGGTTGAATCTTTTGTGCCACACTTAAAGCTCGACCCCTTCCTAGTGTGGTGGTGCATCCTTCCCCCCCCCCCCCCCCCCCCCCCCGCCCCCAACTCCTCTTTCTCTTCAATGGCTTTACGATCTCAGGAATTCCAGGCCACTGCTTTTGTGTAGCGAGTTGGTCAGTTAAGCGCCCCTTAATTGTACCAGAAACTCCTACATGGCTGGAGCAGAGAGCGGCTCTGTTCTTATCAAAATCTCCATATTATGGCTAATGAGGGGAGCAAGAACAGCTACCCCTGACAGCCTTGAAACAGGGTGGTATCAGCGCTGCTGGAATTCCAACAATAGCCGACCCGAATTGTGGCTCGGATGAAAATTTACAGGTGATTAAAGTCAATCATCTCACAATCCTATAAACAGCAGTCCTAAGTGAGGCCTTTTGAGCTCTTCTGGACCGCCGCGGGCTGCACCAGCATCTCCCTCTGATCAAAAAGTCTCTCAGAGCCAGCGAAACTAGCAGACTCAGAAAGTCTGGTGCTACCAGAACTCCATTGCCGAAGATCGACAACGGAGCCTGGGCTGCTGATATTCTTCACTCCTCGAGGCTCTGCTCTCGCCCGTTGAGAAATGCCAAGGCATTAGACGTGAGTATTTCACTAAACTCGAGGGGAATTTTTAACAGGTATACCATTTTCATATATGCATTCATATTTGTGAGTATGCATGCGTGAATCAATTTTAGTTTGTAGATATGTGATTTCATTTCAAAGGGAGTTTTATACTGCTGCATTATTATTATAGCATTACTCTTATAAACCATTGACCAAGTCTGAGACTAAGAGTGGGCCCAGCTGCACCTCGGCTCCTCTCTGAGAAGGAGTTTAGAAAGCAAGGGGGTCTATTCTAAACCTCGTGACTCAACAGGAGGGTCCTCCTTATCCCCTATATACGCAATCCCTTTATGAATCATTCCAACTCAGTGTGATTTAATTTTCTTTTATGCGCTTCCATGTAGTAATAGAGTGAAACTTGCCAGCTTCGAATCTGTAACTAAGTCACTGTTTTGATCAATTTTGTCTAATCACTTTATTAATCATTGATGATTGAGTGCTATTAAAAATATAATCAAATTCTGTGATTTGCTACAAGTAAATTCTAACTGTTACTAAATTAAACTGTGTAAAGTCACTCATTCATAGTAAATTGACATAATCAACAGGATTCACAAACCTGCATTCGTGACACCTAGCTGAGGGATTCATTATTTGGCAAGCGTGGAGATGTTACGAGCTGAACAGATGTGAGAAACTGCCCCTTCCACCAGAATTGCTAATTCTGGACTAAACTTTTGTTATCCATACAAGTATCAGGTACAGGAATTTCCATTAGGGCCTGGGCTTTTACAACAGACTTATTCCCTATGATAAGTTTGTCACGGGGTATGCCTCTCTGCCTGCCCGCTTGTAGGAGCAAGAGAAAGAAAGGTGGGGTACTCATGTGAGACGGCAGCAGTACTGCAGGTCCCTACAGAGACTGGATGCTGGGTCAGTGAGTTCTTGTGACGTTTATGTGGTTAACACAATTATTTGGTCTGTGCAGGGGTAAGCAACAGGGATTTATCAAAGAAACCCACAATAAAAGAGCTCAAAACAAAAGGTTTCCAAAAGATCCACAAAAAAAAAGAGCTAAGTTAACATTTACTATAATTTATAGCAATCAAAATTAATGCATCAATAGTTTCACATCCAGACTACGTAAGGCATTTTGAAGATTTTGCTAAGATAGGTCACAAGCAAATTAAGCCTAACTTACTTATATATAAATATATACACACACACGCACCATAGCAGAATACTTCATGCAATCATATAGGTGCTATATGAGCACATAGCTGTGGAACACGTTGGAGGTTGCAGCAAACGCAGCTAGCCCAAGTTCAAGTCAGAATTGTGCCCATGCCTCTCTGTTGTGTACATAGTGAAGTTAGTTACATACTTAAGAAGCACTGCTGCTACTACTGTCTTCTGCAGCTCCTCCTAAAACTGTTTCAGAGGCCTCGAGGAAAGGCACAGCCCCAGCTGCAGCAGATCTGGACTGAGATGCCCAGCCATGATAGGCAGCTTCCTGCCGCTGAAAGAGGTGCAAGATTTTTGACATCCGGCTAGTCAGCATGGGTAAGTCACAAGCAACGATGGCTCATGGTTCACATCTGCTGGCAGCGAATCCCAAGAGGCACATACGCTACCCAGCGACACACTCGTGTTGCAATTGCAGATGAGCTGGTCTGTCTCAGATTGTTCTTTCACCTGCTGCTTCCTCTACACTAGTTCTGGCGACTATCTGATGAAGTTTCATTAACCACCAGAAATTATACCAGTCAAAAATAAAGCGAAAGGTTTCTTTCAGTTCAGTGAGCTGAATTAGCTCTGCCCAGAGGGGTGGTGGAGTCACCATCCCTGGAGGTGTTAAAAAACCAGGTAGACGTGGCACTTGGGACATGGTTTAGTAGGCATGGTGGTGTTGGGTTGATGGTTGGACTGATGATCTTATAGGTCCTTTCCAACCTTAATGATTCCTAGTTTTACTCATTAAAGAATAATCCAGCCCCTAAGCCAGGAAACATGAAATTATTGCTCTACCCTTGATTGGTTTAGTGGTGGACCGGGCAGTGTTAGGTTAATGGTTGGACTGGATGATCTTAAAGGTCTTTTCCAACCTGAATGATTCTATGATTCTCTAAATGATGCCCTGAACTATCTAATACTGCCAGGCACATCAAGATAAGCGAGGTCCTGCATTCCACAGGCAGCCTTTTCCTAGACTGTTGCTGCATTTGCACATTTTTCCTTCTGCCTGGACAGCAAACACCACCTTAAGGTAGCTGCAGGTTGTTAGGGCACACATCATGCCACGCCTGTCTACAACAAATATTAAACAAGGATTGTGAGAATGCAGTGCAAGGTTGTGAAGCATTTGAATATAGTATTGATAAAAACTGATTAAAAAAGTGCAGTGATATATTGATAAAAAGTGTTCCTTGTTAATCTATTAAATCTGGCCTATATAGAAATGTTAATCTGCCAGAGGAAAACAGTGTGTTTTCTTTGATTACCCAAAGGCTTCTTTCTTTTTAACAAAAAGACCAGGGTAAAAATACTCAAGCGCATTACAAGACCTGGAATTTGTTTTGGTCTCTAGCAATCCTTCTAGACTTTTCAGGTTTGAATCAGGAACAAGTTTTTAAGACTTAGCTATAGCTCTAGTTGTAGATGATCAGGGCTTCACTCCTTGTCTACACTAGCAACTTTCCCTCAGCAGAACTACTGCTACAATCCAACAAAACTTTACCAGTCGTTACCACAAAGACTGCCTCCAAGTGAAGTACGCTATACATAAATAGCTCCATTGACACAGGTCTGCTTGTGGGTGGCCACAGAAGCATCTTAAAGCAACTTACTTACGGCCTGATGAAATTGCTGCCTTGCTCTTTACTCATTAATTGACACCAGGCCAGAGTTACATTAGAAGGGAGATGTGTAGCGTAAGTAGGTCACTCCTTCCACCTCCCCATGGGTCAATGGAATATGTGGTGCTGAACATAGGAAATATCCTAGTATCAGCTATTCTGTGTTCTCTCGGCTAACCTCATTTGACAGAAAATAGCCAGTCTCAGATTTGAGACCTGAGAGGGTCAGGTATAGGGTGCAACTGTGCTGGGGCAAAGGAGATCTGAGGCTCTTCGACTTCCGAGTCACCCCCGCAAGCCAACTCGATCTGGATCCTCCACAAATCCTTGATGCAGCCAGTTATTTTGGTGCCAATGGACTGATAAGAGAAGCTGCCTCCTGTGATGTCACATTTGCTGGAAGAGGAAAGAAGGTTAGGGATGGGAGCAGAACAAGAGTGACTATAACTGACTGTCAAAGTGGATTAAATTATTTTTGAGATGACAAATTGGTCAAATTGCAGAGCAAAAAAAAGCAAGAACATAATTAAGAAAACAAGAATGAAAAAGACACTATGAAAGAAAGAGTAGAGCAAGACCAGCTGATAGATGTTTAAACACTGAAATGTGAAGCGCTGATTCTATGACATGTGAACACTGTTAGTGTTTATATATTATAGCACATTTCCTCTCAGACAACTTAACAGGCATGTTAAGTTTGATGCCTTTTCTAATTCAAGTTACTGAAAAGACACCAAATCTTTTTCAGAACAGTTTAAAAAAAAACCAAACAAACAAAACACACTTTTCCTTGACATCTGTTCTTCTCCATTATTTTTGTTACCCTTCCCATATCGCCCTACTCGCTCTCTGCAATGGCCTAGGAGATTGCCAAGTATTTATTATCCCCAAACAGTTCACAACTGCAATGACAACCCTGAAGAAAACTCAGCAGCTTATGCTTCCAGCAGTTTTAAGAGAAAAACAAACCGCATCCTGCGTGACAGAAGACTCAATTCTTATAGTTTCAGAATTCTCAAGAGAGTTCCTACAATTCTTAGTCTGGAAATCAAAACTATTCATCTATTTTCTCAAGGAATAAACTGCTGAAAAGATAGCCCAGGTATTTTTGCTCAAGTCTGATTTGAAGTGTCAAGCTAAACAGATACCAGAGGACTGTATGAGCAGTCTTATCTATAGCACTGCAGCCTTCTTTTGAAGGCCTGAATTAAATCTCCAGCAATCTAAGTGTCATCACTATAAAAGACAGAAGACCACCACAGCACTTCATGTCTTCAACCTTATGTGGGCTGATGAAGTGCTTCTAGCATACTGCTGGGCCAAAACAATCCCACTGGGGTCAACTACCTCTCCCTGCTTGAGATGTCTTTGTGCAAGTTGTTCCACAGCAAATGGCACATGGTGGATATGTGAAGACAAAAACATCTTGCCATATTTCTCAGGGTAGTGTGTTACTATATAGAGATACACATGTCTCAATGTGCTAAACAGTGCTTTTTTTTTTTTTTCCTTAACTATTACAGAGCTCACTTTAACCCAGCAAATATTGCAAGTGAATGGGAAAAAAACCCAATGGATGTGATGGACTAAAGTTTGACATCCATAAATACACAAAAATTCCAAACCAAAGGCAGGTGTGTACAAAATAATTTATTACAGCATAACATATGTTGGCAATATTTTACAGTGAGTTTTCCATTCAACAATTTTGAATCTAAACAGATGACACACAAAGGAGAATTTTAATTAGAACAGTTTATTTGTCTTAATAAAATCCCCTCTTCATGAACTTATATTTGCCTTTGAGGGGCTAGTTAATATTACTGAAATTATTTACATTGCAGTGAAATAAAAACAAACCAAGATTGAATGATTCCATTACAGTTTCCAGAAAATGGATTTTCTGTACAAGCCACAGTATAGTTATGTTTTGATAGCAGTTCTTATAAAATGTAAAGCTGTCATACGTAGCCATTTTGTCCAGCAAGACTATGCTTTAAATAGGTATATTAGATTCAGACTTCCATTTTGATGTGTTGTATATTAAATAGTTAATGCACCAGAATACAAAGTAAGAAAAAGGTTCGTTATGATTTGTAGTCAGCCTCTTTGTGCTCCCTTGAATAGTTTTTAAATGTAAAACATACCCCTCGCATACTACTTGCTTTGCAGCACCTAAAGCAATAGTATTTGGGCATGAGAAGTTCTGGAGTATTGGCCATAAGTGGACAACTAAGACTTTTAATGGAGGTAATACAGTAAACTTACCAGTGAATTTTTATGATGTAGAGAAGAGCTGTATTCCCCATTACTGTACCTTCTGCATTGGCCCAAAATTGGAGCAGCTTTTTCAACTTAAGTGTCAATAGGTGAACAGATGGAAAGAAACCAGGAATAAGAGGAAGATGGAACAAAGGACAAACAACAGCATCAAATTCATTGTTTTCATAGGGAATTGCTTCAGGATACTGAAACTTAAAAATGTGAAACTGACCATAAACTTAAGGAAACAATAACTATGGAACACAAGGTAGAATAGTTTTCAAAAATCCTTAGATTTTTGTTTGGTTGGTTTTTTTGTTTTGTTTTTTTTACACAAACCTAATCTTCATATCCATCAACACTGGTTCCATGTAAGACACACACCTGACAAAAACATGCAAACCCCCAATGCTTTCATTGTCACTGTGCTTCAAAAGAAACCAAACTGACCAAAATTAAAAAAAAAACAAAACCAAACAAAACCAAAAACCACCACCCCCCCCAAAACAACAAAAAACCCCACCCAACCAAACCAGAAAAAAACCCTAAAGAACCATAAAAGACAAAGAGGGCAATTCAAGCAGCACTTCAGTCTTAATCTGCTAAAAACACTCAAATGGTAATTTATTAACAAGATATGATCACATTTATCTGTATACGTAACAACACTTATGTGAAAGCAGTCTTTAACATCCATATTTTTTGTGAGGGCGGGCTGATGGATTATTAAAAGACTTAAAACTGTACAAGTATAAACATGAAAAATGCTGATTAAGGATAATGTTTACATAAATATTGGCAGCTTTTGTTGGGAGAAAAAACCTAATAGCATACTCCATTTCATTTAACTATCCAAATATTTTGTTTTATACCTGTTAAAGATATTAAAATACAACCTGGAAAAGTAACCCTGATCTGTATCCAGCCAGCACATAATGAGAGTCAGAGTTTTGTATACATGTGTGCATGTAGGTATACACACACACATGCTTGCACACACTACTTCAAATTTCATTAGACAGCAAATCATGGTTAATGGCTGTGTGGTTCACAGATGCAATGCTGCTATCGTCCTCGTTTGTGGCAGGCATAAAGGCAGACGTAAAAGGAAACAGTTTATGACATGCTGCTTGATATTCTTCACATTGAGTGTGGCAGCTTCCAAAACTGCCGTCAAGCAGTGCCTCAAAAACCTTTGTTAACGTCTAAAGAAACAAAAGTAACAGTTAATAAATGTTATTTACAATTGTTTTATTATTAAAAAGATGCATGGTTAAACAGTACTAATCTGAGCAAACACAGGTTCTCTGTTGATATTCAGGTATCTTACAGTTACTTAAGGGAAAAAATTTGAAACCTTGTTCTTTCAAATAGTATTAATTCATCATGATACACAAAGCATGTACATTAATATCGTATACTTAACTGCAGCATAAAGCCAAAAAGTGTGTGGGATCTTAAAATACTGTATATTTTACCTTCACATTTTTGTCTCTCATGTTTTTATCCAATCTAGTAGCAACAGCAATTGCTTTTTCTTGTCTTGATTTGTCCAGGAAATACATCATCTTTGCACCTTATCACAAGAAAGAACACAACATTTAGATAATAGTGTTTCTAAATGCAATACCACATATACAGACACACAGAATCTGAAAGCTTACAATCAACGTGAATTAGGACTTTTTACAAGTTATAATAAACGATATTTCCCTCCCTTATTTATAACTTAAAACTAACGAAACTGAAGGTATTTTGAAATTTATTAGAAGCATAAGGACTGAGTAACACAGGAGATTTGCTCCTGCAAAAGTTAAATGCCTCACTTGACTGAAGACCTGTCAGTCAAGAAACACACATGAAGAGTACATTGATGGCTAAGCTCTTCAAATCAGCAGGCTAAATGAAATCCATCCTATAAATGTAGAAGTGAATAAAAGACATTTTCTCAGAGATACTCTGTATTCTTTTGAAAAGTACTGAAGGCAAGAGAACAATACAGTTACTAAACAATTGTGGAACACAGACCACAAGAAATTCAGACCAGTGTATGAAAATGTGTCCGTATGGCAGAAAGTAAGGACAAGCTGGGCTACTAACCTGGAGCTGAATAAAATAACTTAGGTACAAGGAAAGTGTAATGCAACTTTGGTGTTTTGCCTGGACTAGACTACATTGGTGAGAAGTAAGACACTGTGTTAACGTAACTAAGCACCTTCTTGGACCACAAACAGTTTATCAAAACTGGTCTGGCCATCTCTGCAAAATACTGTGTTGCTCCTCATATCACAGCTGCCTTAATTTAAAAATCTCATCTTAATGAACACATAGCATTTCATATACCTTCCTTTTCCCAAATACAAAGTCCAGACACACCTCACTACATAGTCTACTACAATGAACAAAAAGCTTAAGAAATCATTTTACTGAAGTTAAACCCCCCCACACATTCTGAGTGTATTGTCTCTTCTTGCTCAACTCATTTCCTCAATTATTAAATTTGTTTTCCTAATTAAAGTTTCCTAGTTATTACTGCTTTTTGTATCCAGAAGGTTTCAGAAAATAAATTGCTAGACTGAATATATTTGGGTTTGAGTCATCATTGTCAAAAAACTTATTAAACTTAACCTAGTTACATTTGCTTAAAGTCAGGGAGGCTGTGGTACAGAAATTGAAAAGAGATTAAAATTCAGCTTACAGTTTTTTTACTAGCAATCATTTTAAGCTAAGAAAACACTCATTTGTACTCTCAGACTTAAAGTTTAGGTCTTTCAGACCTTTACATTTTCAAACTTCGATTAAAGACGACAGTTTAAGAGTTTCTAAATTGTACAGTAGGTAAGTCAATCACTTCAAACCTTTTTCAGCATAAACAGAAGACTGACATGTAGGTGAAGACCTAAAGCTACCAAGGACATGTCTATGGTTAGTTCACTCCTGGTTTCACTTCAAAATCTTAATCACACATTTGTTCCTGCTGCCTGTTAATTGATACACTGTTGGATCACAGCGATCAATGGACCCTAAGGAGCTTTTACTCATTTAAGCCCCTCACCTCCACTGAATGAACAGACTCACCTTCTTCAAAGGGGTCCCTGACATCTCTCTAACATGGGTGCCACCACTGTCAATGATCTAGCTTGGGTTCTTCTCAAAGGCACAAAATATGTAGACAGTGTGAAGCCAAACTCAGAAGTATGACAACCTTAGTCTGTACAATTGCTCTGACAAAGTGACTGTACTATTTTCCATAATAATGGAGGACCAGAAAGTAGAACCTGGAAAACATCCAGTTAGATGCCCAACAATGACAAGAGAGGAAGAACACATCTGCAACAATCAGGAGCAATTGCCTGCCAAGATATCCGTACTTGACTTCCCAAATCTTAGGCCTGCTCACAGGAAAGGGGTACAAGTATTTCTCTCAAGATGCTGTCCTGAAACAGGGATCTTTTAATGGCCTCTAAGTCTGGGGTGAGTTACCTAACCTTCCTTTAATGGAGATGAACAATCCTCTGAAGCTAACTTTCTCCAGTGATTCTGGACAGACCCTGGCTAACTTTTGCAAACTAGGTGAGATTAGTACTGTTTTAAGTACTTTAAGTGCCTGATAAATCTACATTTATTTTTGCTTCCTAACTGCTGCTGGAGTGCTAGCAGGTGACATAGTTTTTATTCTAAAACTTCCTGTACTTAGCAGACATGACAAATTCCAATTCCAACTTTGACTTAACTCCAGCAGCAACTTGTAGCTCTTCTACACAAATACCGTAAGCATGTCATATTTCATCATTTTTATTGTTGACCATGAAGCAGAAAAGCAAAAGTAGCATAACAAGTTTGACATTTTTATTGATGCTGTTGCTACGTGACAAAGCTATGAGTAGGAACAGAGACATTCCAGCTGATAAGAAAACAGGGAAAAACACTACTTCTAATACATAGGGGTTTTTTGGTTTATATTTTCTAATCATTTCAAAACTAGAAGCTGCAACAGGAGGCATGACAGTGCTTCCATACTTGAATATCTGTGGTGGTTTGGTCACACTTCTTGGAGGTAAGAAGCAGGTTCCTTATGTATCTAATAAGAAAGTGAATGAGGGGTTTTTTTAAACATGGTAAAAGCAGGCAGAAACAAACAAATGTATACACGTGAACTTCTGTCTCTGTACATATGAATTATGGACTGCAGATAAAGATTCTGGATTTAAATCACTTAAACCATCTCCTTTTCAAGAGCATTAAAAAGTTGAACAAACCTGACAGTTGGTGCTGAATGGAGGTAGCATTGTGTTTGAGAAATTCTTCATTGAAACTTTCCAAGTTTTTATTAACAAAGATTTTCTGCATTTCTTGAGTTAGGACCTTGCTCACAATTTCTGGGAGGTTACTATGGTCAGATACTAGAAGGGGGAAGGTAAGAGGAAGAGAAGCAAAAAAATGCCATTTAAACAACTGTAGAAAACAGTGTGAAACCATTAAACATCACTGCTAAAACTCCCATTTTTAAAATTTGGGCACAGAAAGAAACACAAATTTCAGTTCAAAACAGGTCACCACAAGCATTACCAATGCACTTATAGATGAAACATTCATAAAGGGCGCTCTGTCATGTAAACTTTCTGCTGCAAGTTCACAACATACACTTTGCTTCAGTCAGAATCTTTCTCCCATATCTGCCACTTACTTTCTTAAAACATAAGAATTTCAAGGATCTTTGGAACACCTACTCTGTAAAATCTAGCCAAAATGAGTTATTGGGTCCACCTGGTGGATTAATGGAGGAAGGAGTATAATACAATACATACAGTGCCCTGCGTAGCACAACCTGTTTTCTTGGGTATTACCATGGAAAACAAGCCATTTATTTTTATTTGTCTTCCTATCAGTTTGTTTCAAGAGTATTTATACATTACAAAAATGCGGTTATAACCTTGCACAATATAACTTCCTCTGTCCTTATACATACATACGTACTTCCTACACACATACCAGCTTTAGAGAATTTAATCAAGCACTCATGTAGCCACGGGTTATTACTGTTGATAGCAAAAGCTCTTTTGACAGACTGTAACATTAACAGAAACTTTCCTGTGGGAAGGAGAAAAAACAAAAACATACCAAGATTAAGAATGCAGAATTTTCTCTTTATATCAACTACTGTTTTCTTTAGTAAATCTAGTACAAACATTAGAAACATCAATGCCTACACAGATTTAGAAAGGAGATTTATTTTTCCCATCCAAACTGCCTAATGAAATAAGAAATGTCTGCTGTCCAAACTCTGGCAACACTGCACAGATGATGTTACTATCTGTTTGGCTTTGTCTTCCCCTAGATCATTAGATATTTGCAGTGTGATATTTTTCTACAGCATTTATTAGTATATACTACAACTTAATTTGCTCTTTGGGTTTTTGGGTTTTTTTGTTGTTTTTTTTTTTTAATTTTTACTTTTTAATTGTTTAGGTTGGAAAAGACCTTTAAGATCATCCAGTCCAACCATTAACCTAACATTACCAAGTCCACACTAAATCAATTAAGGGTAGACTAAACCGTGTCCCAAAGTGCCACGTCTACCCGTTTTTTGAACACTTCCAGGTTTAAGGGTGGCTAAGCAAAAAAAAAATTTCCCCTATTATTACTGGCTATGACACAGACTCCAACTTCAGTCAAGTAAATATCTATTCCAGACCATTTTGGGCTACAGTCAGATAACACAGGCTGCAGTGAAGGGGTAAAATTTTGTAGAGCAAGAATAAAATTATGTAGTACTTTACCTTTTCTAAAGTATATTTCAAATGCTAATAAATGTGTTTCTATGTCATCTCCAATAAGATTCTTAAGTGGTATAAGGAACTTAATGGCTTCTTCTAATGGATTTTCTACCTGTTTTAATAAAAACACAATGAAATTTAAAGCTTAAAATAAATGTCAAATAAAACCCACCAAGAACAGTTTCTGTTATTCAGAGCATTTAAATAATCAGAGGCCAAAGGTAAACTGTAGATAGCTTTCCGAATTAAACTGAACCACAACATTTTTATTTGAACAGCAAGATTTAAAAGTGTTTATTCATTACTTCATGTGACAAAGACAACATCATTCCTAGCTCTGCCACTGCTTAATGTACACAGTGTTGTAATTTAGCATTTAGGAAAATTAAATACAACCACCTTAGACAACAAGCTTAAACTTCTGAAGTTACTGTGATAAAGGAGATAGGTCTCTGTGCTTAGAGAAATACTGGCTCACGTCTTCAAATTTGTGAACTGCAATCACATTTCTGTTAGTTTTTCTCTAGCACTGTATGACAACCACAGTTCTTCAGGCAAGAACCAGCTTTTTGTTCAGTATCTGTTTTAATGAAGGATGGCCTACTGCTTGAAAACCCCCAAAATTTCAAGAAAGTAACAGTATTATGAATATAGAATCTAGATTTATTAGAGAAAAAATATTACTTTTCTTTAGTGTAAATATAATACAAAAAGGTACCTTTGTATGCAGAAATGATTTTATAAAAAACCCTGGATTGTTTTAGGAGAACCTGCTAGTAATCCCATATTATAGGCTTTTTATGATAATCACATGAATTTAACATGAAAGACCATGCTAACCCTTTCCAGTTTTTCAGGAACTAGCTCTTCCCTGGGTCCACTAGTTTCCTCCTCTTCTTCATCTCGCTTTTTCTTTTGATTCTTTTGTAGTCGCTCTCTTTCTGCATGTTTTCTTTCCTCTTCAAGCTTTGCTTTCTTCTGTGCTCTTCTTTGCTTGCTAAGCATTTTCTTCAGTTCTTTGGCTGAGAGATTTTCTACAGATTAAGGTAACGAACAGATAACTTATATTAACAGAGTATTTAAAAATCTTGTGTCTCTCCAACAACACTCAGACATGCCACTATGCCCCTCCCCCATATCACAATGGCATACTTTTACAGCAATTTCCATAAATATCAGCACTTGCCAGACTATCATCTCTATGTAGTCCAACATTACCACTGGATTACTATTTACAGCATAACACAACACTTGATCTTGTACATTTTCTCTTAGACAGGTGTTATAGAAACCTCAACTATTTGAAAAGTTAACTACATAAAGTTGTTGCATCTATGACAGGTTTTACCTTAGAAAATGGGCAATGGTTTTCAAGGGTGGTACTAAGCTCCCATATTGACTGTAGCTCAGCTTCTTTCCAATGCTAACTAGAAACACCAACAGATTTACACTCCATCTTAAAACAAGCTTGTTATCTTTCATTAAAGTTTCTGAACAATATACAGCCATGATAATTGCATTGATTTTCTGGAAATGCCATGGCAGAGCTAAATGGACGCCAGCAAAAGCTGATATTGTTTGGGGTGATGAAAGGCAAAATATTCTGGTATGTATTAGCAGGACTATTATAGGAATCTTCAGGCTGCTTGCTGTGTTCAGATTTTTAGACTAGACCAGCATTTAGATAAATCAAGAAGGTTTAACAGTTGCCTGAAAAGCAGAACACACAAAACATGGTTTCCTACAGGTTCACATAGAAGTGAGGAGCCTTCAGCCTTTCCATTCACCCCTCTCTTCTTTGTTCCCTGTCCTTGCTGTCCCACTGACCTGACCAGTTTAGCCAGAACACTGTAGTTTCCACTCTGTTTAATGCAGTGTATCACTGACAACTGGATTTGTGCTAATAACATGGCAAGGAACAGAGGAATGGCTACTGAGGGACTAACACATCTTTTTTGTGGCTATGGCACCATGACCTCTCTGCTGTGGCCAGCCACCATTCCGAGATAGGGAAGCAAGGACAAGCAAGCGTTCTTTTTACCCTGTTCACACAGTGCTGTCTTCCCCTGCAGATGAGCCTACTGAATCCCAACGCACAGCACGCAAACGAACTGACATGACTTCTTAGAATCTTCCCCACCTTAGGTTCTATGACATACTGCTATCAAGATCCTCTGTCACACACTGATCTTATATTATATACAGAAACAAATTAAAACTGGAGGGAAAAAAGATGCAAGTTGAACTGTACTGTGAAACGTGCCTCTTTTTGTGCGTACTTCCTTATACACAGGCAGATATGGAAAAACTTATTGTTCACCTCTGAATGAAAAGGTAAGACTGTACTGGCAATATTAAATAGCATTTTTCGTCTAGTTTAACTCCCCCCCCCCCCCCCCCCCATGTCAACTATTCTTCCCTTTGCAAAGAGCTAGACATTAATTTCACCCCTTTAGTCAACAGCTGCTGCAGCACTGACAGTAGCTGTGATTCTGCAAAAGGAGAAGCAAATATTTATCTTAAAGGAAAAACTTCTAACCCCTTTGTCACTGAACCCTCATATTTCCAAACCACACACCACTGGTTTCCTAAGGAAGTCTGCTTTCCATTTAACACTAGTTTTAACTTGTTTCCTAAATTTATTAATTTTGCTAATACATACTTATACATGTATTCATAGAATCGTTTAGGTTGGAAAAGACTTTTAAGATCATCCAGTCCAACCATTAACCTACACTACCAAGTCCACACTAAACCAATCAAGGGTAGACTAGACTAAACCATATCCCAAAGTGCCACATCTACCCATTTTTTGAACACTTCCAGGGATGGCGACTCCACCACCTCTCTGGGCAGCCTGTTCCAATGCTTGACCACCCTTTCCGTAAAGAAATTTTCCCTAATATCCAATCTAAACCTCCCCTGGCGCAGCTTGAGCCCATTTCCTCTCGTCCTATCGCTAACTACTTGGGAGAAGAGACCAACACGCACCTCACTACAACCTCCTTTCAGGTAGCTGTAGAGAGTGATAAGGTCTCCCCTCAGCCTCCTCTTCTCCAGGCTGAACAACCCCAGTTCCCTCAGCCGCTCCTCATAAGGCCTGTGCTCCAGACCCTTCACCAGCCTTGTTGCCCGTCTCTGGACACGCTCCAGCACCTCAATGTCTTTCTTGTAGTGAGGGGCCCAAAACTGGACACAGTATTCCAGGTGCGGCCTCACCAGCGTCGAGTACAGGGGGACAATCACCTCCCTGCTCCTGCTGGCCACACTCTTCCTGATACAAGCCAGGATGCTGTTGGCCTTCTTGGCCACCTGGGCACACTGCTGGCTCATGTTCAGCTGGCTGTCAAACAGCACCCCCAGGTCCTTTTCAGCCAAGCAGCTTTCCAGCCACTCTTCCCCAAGCCTGTAGCGCTGCATGGGGTTGCTGTGACCAAAGTGCAGGACCCAGCACTTGGCCTTCTTGAACCTCATACAACTGACCTCGGCCTATCGATCCAGCCTGTCCAGGTCCCTCTGCAGGGCCATCCTACCCTCCAGCAGATCGACACTCCCGCCCAGTTTGGTGTCATCTGCAAACTTACTGAGGGTGCACTCAATCCCCTCATCCAGATCATCGATAAAGATATTAAACAAGGCTGGCCCCAAAATGGAGCCCTGGGGAACACTGCTCATGACTGTCTGACAACTGGACTTAACTCCATTTACCACTACTCTCTGGGCTCGGCCACCCAACCAGTTTTTTACCCAACAAAGACTACGCCCATCCAAGCGTGTTTGGTCCTGAAGTTACATGAAAAATTATGAAATGCAAAACAGTGTTAACTAGTATTACTAAGTAATAAATTAAATACACTAGACCAGAATTAAATTCTTACAATTCAGACTGCTTTCCCACAAAATCTATCCATTGTTTCATAATTCATCTGCTAATGACGTTTATCTTTTGTTTAAATGGGTAAATGGCTGAACTGAATTTGATTTTTTCCTCTTAATATTCCGAAATGCCACTCCTCCCAAGTACTCCAACTATAGCTAGGTTCATTCATGTACTAGTTCTACAATATGATGAGATGAGAACAGAAAGGAAGAAAGCTGTAGCATGTTATCTGTCATCTCTTTTCATTATCAAGTCGTGACAGAAAAAACTAGTGTATGTTACAACTCATTTATTCTATACCACATAGCTTAGCTTAATAAGCTTCTATATGTATCATACACGTATGTGCCTCCATTATGATCTAGATACCTGAATTAACTTCCTGTTCTTTGCTTTCATTGGTAAGAGGATTATCATGGAGCTTCAAGTAGATTTCAATTGCTGATCGAGCAGCCTCGAAGTAGAAGGCATGTTTCCTGAGCACATCTTCTAATCTCAAAAGGTCTACATAGGCACGAAGAGTCATCTTTCTCATGCAGTATGTGTGGAAGTCAAATTGATCATCTGTTATCTCAAAAAAATGCTTCAAGAAAAAAAAAAAAATCACACAACTCTTATGCACTTCCCTTGCTCAGTGTATTTTTTTTAATTAGACGGAGATGAATAAAGTTACAACTGATTATTTACAGGCAATATTTAACAGGCATAGAATCCTTCTCATATTGACTGTCCAAGAGAACCTGTCAGTAGGGAAAAAACCCAACCAGAAAAATCTCATTTTGTTAACAAAAACTATAATGTGATTGTTCAAAGCTTTAGGCACTTTATTTTAAAGCCAACTGAAATGTGATTGTTCTGATTAAAAAAACAATTGGCAAAAAAACCAGCATAAAGTTAATGTACAAATAATTGTATAGTTAGGAGACATAGTGTTTTATATTGAATCCTTTTCACTTCAAATAATTGTTTTTCACATAATGGCTAGGGATGACATCTTATCTATTACAACAAATCATCAACTATTACCCATTTTTTAAAATCATTATACTAGAAACTTTACACGCAAAGAAAGTCATGCTGATTACATCAGCAAATGTCTTCATTAGTGTGTGAGAAATATTGGGAAAGAAACTGATGGTGTTTGCACCTACTTACCCTTTCTACTTCATGGCATTTTTTCAAGGCATCACCATACTTCCCTAGCCTTTGATAAGCTGCAGCACATTCAGTCTGGAACCACATGCACTGCATCTCATTTAGGTTTTCCATAGCAGAAGTTCCTTCCTGAAATAAGTGTCATTATCACTTTTTGCTACTATAATTTACCAGCGGCTTCTTTCAACTATGGCTGGTTTCAGGCTAGGAAAATTGGTTGTAGGAAACAATCAATTCTTCAACTACTTGGAATACAAAAGAAAATGAACACAACCACCCAGCTGCTGAGAACACTACTTGTGATACCCTATGCTCCCCAAGATAGAAAGGAATAGATTTAAATAATTTAAAAAAAATAATCTGAACAAGATTAGCGTCTCAACAGATTTTTAAAATTAACTCATGCCTGTATACACAGTCTACTTTTACAATTTGGGGGCAGAAAACAATACTATTTTTAAAAATCTTAAAGTTCAGCAAATAATTTTCATGTTTTTTTCCCCATCAGGTAAGTGACTCTGGGAAGACCTTATTGCAGCCTTTCTATATATAAAGTGGGCTCACAAGAAAGACAGAGAGACTTTTTACCAGGGCCCATACTGACAGGACAAGGGGCAACAGTTTTAAACTGAAAGAGGGTAGGTTTTGATTGGACATGAGAAAGAAATTCTGTGAGGATGGTGAGACACTGGCACAGGTTGCCCACAGAAGTTGTGGATGCCTCATTACTGGAAGTGTTCAAGGTCAGGTTGGATGAGGCTTTGAGCAACCTGATCTAGTGAAAGATGTCCCTGCCCATGGCAAGGGGGTTGGACTGGATGATCTTTAAGGGTCCCTTCCAACCCAGATCATTCTGTGGTTCTATATAGTTATCTACCACTAAGCGTAAGAGCATTATCTTAAAAATGGACACTAATAAAAGTTATTTTTTTTATTTTGGTCAAAAGTTACACAAGTGAAAAATAAACTGCCAGAGACAAACAAAATCTCTCTTCATTAAAGCAATATACTTACCCTTGTGAATTTAGAGCACATCTCCTCTGCATCCTTCACCATATTTGCTCGCAGCATGTATTTAGCACATTTAGAGTTGATAAATCTGTCTGCAGTATCCAAAGACTGTGCTTCATCCATCCATTTGGCAGCTTCCTTGAGGTTACCTACATGCTGTTATGGAGAAATTAAATAGCTAATTTTCCAGTATAAACCTGATATTGACCAGCTCCTGAACGCTATCATTACTGGTATTTCTTCCTCAGAAATAACAAAAGGCAGTATTCTTGTTCACTCCCCCCTGCCCCCAGATTTTTTCAGAATGACAATTTGCCGTAAATTGTGACTTGGTTTGCAAAACCTAAACCAAAGGCTTTTCATTTTCTTCCTGACAGAAGAGTGCCCAAAAAGAGACGCACATGAAAACCAGTGCCCATAACCATTGCTAACTGAAATACTATCCACACATTCATGCCAGTTTGATTTTTTTTTTTTAATGAACTAAAGTACTCTACATGTCCAAATTCTCTTTTTTACCTTGTAAATTTTTGCTTTTAAATAGAATAATTCTATTAATGTTGGAGTGCTTGCAATTGCAGCATTAATGTAATCCAAGGCCAAAGAACACTGGCCAAGTTTGTCAAAGTGCTGTGCCAGGAAATATCGAACCCAAAGCAGTGTCGTTGGGGGCTCTTTCTCTCCATTTTCTGCAACAAAATGGAAAAAGTTACAGTAACCAGTAAGGTTAAAGACTGCATTTGAAGAACAAACAGAAAAAACAAAGCTTAGCAAATTCGGCAAATATTTCCTGTAATGTATTAATTTACTAGAAGGTATTACAACTCTTTTCTTGCAAAAAGTATCAGCACTTCAACAGTTCTCAATAACTGCCATAAACAGTAGTAGGAATTACAGTGTAATTAATGTAAGACCACAGAAACTTACCACATGTACTAAAAAGGTCACAAGTTTTCAAAGAGGCTTCATAACCAGTAACAAGTTCTTGGATTGTAGAAACCTGCATATAAAAAAATATCAGCCTACGTTATGCTTTACTGTCATGTTCACATAAATTAACACACTGAAAAAAATACTTGGGCAAAGTTAGAGAAACTATACTGAGATGATTACTTAATTTGGAAAAAAATGGATGTATCCTCATACAGTTTACATCATTGATTTTAACTAGTGATACAGCAGGGAAATGGGTGTAATCTTTGGCAGCTTACAGCAGAAAGTAATCAAGTACATTTGATTAGTATCTTTTAAGTTGTATTTTGGAATTTTTATTTATTTATGCTATTAGTTTTTAAGTATCTAAACTGAGCCAACTCAAGAAAAGTGCTTTGGAAAAGACTGCATGAACTTCTCATAACAATGAAGATACAGAAGAGACTTCTGTGGTTTTCTGGCAGCTGATATCTACTGTTAAAGATTTTTTTTTTTGTTGTTGTTGTTAAAAAGGTATTGTTGCCTAGAATATGGGCTGCATCTTTTTAAATAAAAATCTATATATAGACTGATTTAACACTAGCACTTTCCAAAATCAGACCTTGTCAACAACCTTGGAATAAACAACAATATTGAAGACTCAAAATTCACCCATACAGTTCTGAACTCACACTACACAGGTTTGACATGTACAATACATACAAATGTTCGTTTCTGTGCATTTCATGACAGTGAACTACTCCAATACCAGGTCCATGGCTTACAAGTAGTAGTATTTCTAAGCATTTAATGAAATGCTCAACCTGTTTTGTAGCTACATTCTAAATGTGCCTCCCATATCCAGCAAGTAATCAGCCTCTTAAGGAAACAAGAAAAACACTACAGAAAGAAAGAAAGATTATGTACATATACCCAAAACACAGAAGGGACTTAAAAAAATAACATCTGACTGTAAGCATAGCAGGACAATGGCTACATTCACCAATTAGGTGAAACCTACAGATGGTAAAAACCTAAAACTCCTATGGTTAAACAAGTAAGATGATTCTATGTTAAAAAAAAAAGTTGGCTGCAAGAGTAACATAGAAAATATCATGGAGAGACAACAAAATTTAAAGATGCAGGATTTGACAAAGCATGCATCCAGTTCAAGATACACTTTGGGAGAGGAGGGGGAGTAAACCTTGTTCTAGAAGATCAAAGTATACAATTTGAAGGATACTACTTTATTTTACCTAACTCAGCACAATAGGCAAGAAATGCCAAACATTTTGTTTCAAAGCAAGCAGAAGGTGACACACCCAAGTCATATGCAGCCAGTGTAAATGTCTCAAAAGTGTA
The DNA here is from genome assembly GCF_030463565.1 of Pelecanus crispus. Classification (NCBI taxonomy): domain Eukaryota; kingdom Metazoa; phylum Chordata; class Aves; order Pelecaniformes; family Pelecanidae; genus Pelecanus; species Pelecanus crispus. The sequence goes on along the minus strand of NC_134643.1, from coordinate 192,116,342 downwards.
GTAAAACATATAAACACACACACATTCTGGAAAGCTCTGGGCAAGTCTCATAAGAAATGGTTTCTGGTAGCAAAATCTCATCAAATATAATAAAATGTTACTAGACTTTAAATAACTACAAAGTGATAAGGAATGTAAAGAAGTCACAAGTAAATGGACAATGGCAAATAAATGCATTAAGCTGTTCTCTGGCCCCAGACATCTATTTACCAAAAGAAACCTTCAACAACCACAGAAAAATCTTTCAAGATTCTCTTCTCTAAAATTAGTTTAAATGCAGAAGTAAGCATCTGCTTCAGGTAGCAGGCTTGCAGTGTATATGTGCAACAGCGTGTTATTTTCCTGCTGCTTTTCACTGCAACTTCAAAGTACTCCCGAAGTTATTCTCACCCGGCTGTTAGTAAACCCAAATTCCTCTGAGACCAGCCAGCTTTGCTAGACTGCAAGTGAACTGTGTGTAAAGGGAGAAAGACCCCTTCACCTCTTTAACACACACACACACACACACACCAAACTCTACTAAATTTTTTCTACTGCTGCATACTTGGAGTATGGCTCCACAGCTGGACAAAGACCACCAAAAAGAAGAATGATGCTACCATCCCCGAGCTACATGTGCCTGGTCCCTGCTTTGGGTCAGTGCTAGTGGCTGTATCCAGGCTTAAAAGTGATTTACTCCCTGTTCCACCTCACCATACAGATACCCAATTACTTTTTCCATCATCAGGGGGAGCTGGCAGTGGACAAATCTGGGGCAGCGAGGCAGTAGGAAAGCCTCTCCTCCTAGCACGAGGGTCTTCAATCAGCTTACAGCAACAGCAAAATCAAATCCTCCGATCTTGAGGTGATGGAGAATACCAAACTGTACCACGTTTTAAAAGATGCTAAGTTCTTCCAAATTCAGAACTCTGCAGTGGTTTTGGCTTCTACAGTCCAAGAAACTACACTGGAATTGTCATTCTGAAAACTACTCTGAAGAACCACATTTAGAAACAAGTATTCGTTGAAAGCAACAACTACAGAAGTAATGCAAATCAGGTAGTTAGGTTATTGCAGACATTCATGATGAAAATGACAGTATCTTTGTTTCTCATGACTACTCAGAATGTTTTTCCTCCCTTATTATGCTTATGCTTCAGTCTCTTGCTAGTAATTTAGGAAAATAATTCCAGGTTCATGTGCTGCTTCAGGTAACAAACGACCTGGAAATATGAACTCTAATTTCTGTGTCCATATTAACTGCAAATTTAGTAGTAAAATCTGTCTCTTGGATTTACTACCATCTATTACCTGTATTCTAGAGTCACTATTTCTAACCACCACAGCACTCTTCATAAAGATCATTTTACAATTTCTAAAAATCAAGCTGAGGTATCTTGAAATACCATTATACTGACCATGAGTTAATTTCAAATGGTATAATAATACCACCTAGGAAAAAAGTTTCTGTTATTCCCTTGCCATAGATCTGAAAAAGCTTAAGAAGCATAACTGAAGTCATCAACAAAATCTCAGGTTTTGTTATGACAAGAATGGAGCCAATTCCAGAACTGGGGCCACAAGTTTCAAAAGCCTCTTAATCAAAATTCAAACCTCAAAACTTTTCACAGGCCACTGCCTACAACTTTAGCACAGACAAGTGAAGTGCTCCTTTTCCCTCCTACACCTTAAAGATTAAAATTGCACGTGCTCACAAACCAGTACAGATTCTTGGCAAGCGTAATAATGTTTAAAGTTAAGAAAGCATCTTCCACACCCTGTACTACTTGAGGCAAAGACTCCATTAAGGCCTGAATGGTCTTTTTTTTTTTTCCCATTCCTGTGCAGTTTGTTCCCACTGGAAAGGATGGTTTCATAAGTAAACTTTTAGTAAATGCCTTAAAATGAGTATTTGAGAAATACAAACTGAGACTGGAATAAATATCATGCATACACACCTTAATTTCTTTTTAAACTGTAAGCAACAGAAACACAATTCACTTGAACCCCAATTCTGAAGTAATTTTTCCTGTGAGCATTAGTTTTTATGTATCTGATTATACTGAGAAGTATTTTGTATCCTCTTTTGTAAGGGACAGCCTAAGGGAAAGTTACTGTTTTCCAGGTAAATGGCCAATGGCTAGATTCTTTTATCATCACTTGTAGCTATTACAGTGGCACCTATGGACCAGTCATTAAATGGTAATCTGTGCTGTATGCTATGCCATATACCAAATGACTCCTGCCACAGAAATTTTTCTTTAGATAAAGAGCAAAAGACAACTATCAAAGATAAGAACAATAATACGAGAATCCAAAATGGGATGTTAGGGCTACAGTAGCCTAAATCCTCATTTGATATCCCCCCGCCATATTCCATGAGGGAGGTAAGTTGAATGGAATGACAAAGGAATAAAAGTAAAGAGAAAAGCAATACAGAAAGGTTTAAGAAACATATGTAACAAAGGTGAGGTGAAACACGTAATGGAAGATTAAATCGACAGCTCACTAGCACAAAGCAGGGATACAAATTTTTCAAATAGAAGGCTCAAACTCTCTGGTTCATTACTATGGAAGTTAAATTACTAAATTGATTGTATATCTTATTATTACAGCAGTTGGGCCAAATATTTTATAATAGACTTCTGTTTCAATGACAACTTTCAAAACACTAATACTGTATTTCCTTCTTCAATGAAAGAACTGCAACACAAGTAACTTAATTATCAATACCAATCATATAGAAATATCGTGATGTACTATAAAGTGGTTAGACTTAAGCTGTGTCAATAGCTTTTTTTTCTGAAGGATCCAGCTTGTTAATTTATCAGTCTCAATCACTACACTTAAGTATTCTTTTTTTTTAGTTGCTGCTACTATAAATCAGTAAGAAGTTACCAGCATTTCCAGTGCACAAACAGATCAAAAGCTACTGTAAGCAGTTTCAGAAGCAGTCCATATGTTTAACATTTGGCACAGGTTTGAGTCCCTGCCTTTTGAATTCTTGAGAACGTGTTTAGTATTATCTACCCTGTTCTCAAAGGCAAACAACCAAAAGGGAAAGTCTGAAGACTGCTACTGAGATACAAAGTTTCAAGGTGCATCTACAAAGCTGTCCAAACGAGAAAATATACGACTGACCTACAGATGCAACGGTCATCAAGTTAAGAAAATTTAGTTATGCATTAGTGAAGAAGAATTTTCAGGCAAATCCTAGAAATACTTTAGAAAGATGTGCTCTAGTATATGCTTTTACTAAAAAAAAAGATTTAACTGTTACAAAATTTATACATATTTACACTACTGAGACACAGGCAAGGGGTACATTATCTTGCCTTGAACACCATCAGCAATGAAAAGGATACAAAACAGTGGGGAAGAGTAAGACAAGAGCAGACAGAAACAAGATCACACATTACTTGGTACAAGTACGTGCAGAGTGACTTTTAAATCACTAAAATAGCCCATCATCATCATGCATCAAATGAATCACCTCTGGGAATGTCCACACAATAGGAGACTGATGCTTTGGAAAACCACTTTGACTGTTTCCTTATGGAATGCCTAATAATCACACACACCAGCAGGTAAATATTTGCATGGTGTGGGGTTTTTTGGTTGTTTTTCTGGGTTTTTTTGTTTGTTTTTAAGAGAACTGAAACTTCTAACAGACTAGGTATTCACAGTTCTGTACTGCATCCAGAACAATTTCAATTGCTCAGTTAATGACAGTAACTTTTTCTTCTCCTTCAAGCAGCTGCTCAGTCTATCACAACTCATTCCAAAACAGTAACTGGTGTCTTTTAAGAAGAGGATGTTGCTGTCTCAGAAAACAGTCCAACCTCGCCCCACTGTCAAATCTACAAGCTTCTAACATTTCAGTGCCTCAAGTTGTACCTTGTTCTTCAAGCAGAATTCAATGGATGCTAGAAGTTTGAGACCCCCATGACAGAGCTAGAGACATTTCCATGTAGGAACACTCTGGCTAATTCCTTTCATAACCTTCCACAAAGGGCTAGAGCAGAAAAATTAGCCAACAGCTCTTCAGCTTCCAGCAGGTGACCCAATGAGGCTTAAGAAACTTTGAGTATTGACTTCTCAGTAATTACAGCAGATAAGTATAAAAAATAAATAGTAATTTCACAAGAATCTCACCTATTCCAATTCATCTCTCAAAGCTCTTGAATTAAACTGTAAGAGAAGGATGACGTAGAAGGATCATTCTATATTCAAAACCCATCTAGTTACCAGTACTTCGACTGAAAAAAACAAAGAGCTGAAAGTGTGGGTGCTTCTTATTCCACATGTACACAAACACAGTCTCGCACAAACATGCACCTCCTTTGACACACCCAATCCAGAAGCAGTACATAAAACCTTTGGTTACAGGAAAAAGATTTGTAACATGCAGGTATCAGAACTGCCTTGATATCCTCCAAATAGTTAGCAGCCTGAAAGTTCAAACACTAACTGTATTTTGGCCCAAGTATCAGATATATCCTATAGAGGCATTCCTTTCATTTCAGAGGCAGTCATTACATGGAGCATTACCTTTCAGAACTTCAGTTTGCAGACAATTTTAAAGACAAGTATAGCCCTTCCTGAGGAGGGGGGTGGGTTGCTGCCAAACTTTTCTCCCTCCTTCAAAATAAGGGAGTAATTTCACAGAAACATCTTCTCTTATACTGACAAAGCACTTCCACCATTCTAGCAAAAAAATGTCTACTGCAGAAGGGCTGGGGGTGGGGGGGGGGTGGGGGTAGGGAACAGCAGGTAGAAGGGGATATCCTTCATGAACTTGCTCATCTTCCACAGGATGAAAGTCTTCTCTGCTGGAAATGAAGTAGGATGTTTCCTAAGACAGATGTTCTCAATTCTGGAATCTGACAGTTTGGCTCAAAAGTCAGACAGCTGCATTTTGTTATGATTCAAAGCGTCAACATGGGTGCCTTTCACCACTGGAAAGCTTGATTTCTCAGCTGATTCTGAAAATCTAGAGTGCAAGAACCAACCTACAAAGGCAGTATTTCTGCATGTTGCATTTTCACTTAGGTGGAAGAACACGTACAGGAAGAAAAAAAGAGAAGAGCATGTGTTCTTGCCCTTCAAAGAAAGGTTATGCTATCTGTCCTTGAAACTTGGAATTGAACAACCTTTCTTAAATAGAGAATTCTCCACAGTAGTTTATTTCCTGAAGAAAACTTGTTTCTTGCAGGTAATGTGCATGGTGCTGACAACAACGGCCCTGCACATCACAGGAGCTGGTCCCGAAGCACCACATGATTTGCCATCAACGAACTGAACATCTATCGAATACTTATTTGGGAAAAAAAAAAACCCCAACCAACCAACTCCTAAAGATGCAAAATTTCCACTTTAATAGCAGAAAAGTATGTGTCAAAGCTGACTAAGTCAATGCTTTTGTTTTCATCTCAAAGTACAATTGAATTTTGACAGTACTTCCCATCACCAGTACGGTTAAGTAGCAGTACTTGAACAAAGCTTTCTAGTTCCCTGAGTAAGAATAGTTTTCTTTATTCAGGAGAATGGGATGTAGTTGAGACTGATGCGCCACTTTTCCAGCACAGCAGAAGAGGCATCCACTAGACTTGGTAAGAATCCTTATGTCTGCACGAAAAATTGAAAAGTAGTTGTACTTTTCAAGATATCTAGAAAATTGCTTTGCTACAGAGTACCCAAAGGAAACTGCTGTTGTGCAACTTCAGAACAGTCCTCATTGTCTAGAAAAGATGGGATACTTAAAGATTGAATGACAAACTAAGCCTTTCAACAGCAGCCCTGGCAAAGCGTTTTCCTTGGGCCAGAAGAAAACTATGTTAACATTAACAGATAAATTTCTTGTGGACAAATTATTAGGAGTAGCTTTCACAATACAGAAAGAAGTATCCAGTACATACTCAGGAGCAATACTCTAAATGTCTCATGGGAAATGGGGAAGCAACAATGAATACAGTCTGTAAGAATACCATATCACTACTTGAAGTCTTTACTACGATGAGATGTTATCTAAGAGAGGTAAGAAGGTGCTCACAACATGCAGAAGCAGTATCAATGGACCCTGAAAAATATTTATGAATTTAGTACCAAATAAGACAGAAAAACCAAAAGCAGTTGCTGGCTCAGTTCTGGAGAAGGTCTTCGATGACAACGTTTCAAGCAGGGCTTGGGGCTGGTCCATGGCACACAGTAATAGTACTAAACCACCCCTTTCTTGAGTTGTCTCCATTATCAGTCCATTTCTGAGATGGGGGTAATCATTCACACACGCACACAAAACCAGGCAACACAACAGAGCTGAAAGCTGGGGAGCTGAACCCACAAAGAGGAATACTATAAAGAATTGGTTCCTTGCTTTTCTTTTGATGCTATGCTCTTCACACCATTCTAAACAGAACCTTCCCCAGAAACTGCTTAGCGCTAAAAAAGCTCCAATACAATGAAGGCACAAACAAGAACATCTTCCAAAGTAACATTTCTTGAATAATTCTGTTTCAAAATTCCCTTTGCTCACAAGAGGCACCTTGACAGCCTCCCTGAAAAAGGTTACTTGATTACTTGTGATGGATGACACAGCCATACAGCTTGGCAAGGAACTTGCACCCCTTTCTCTAGGTCCTTAAAGACACTGTACAGGAGGATCCTGGGTTCAGAGTCAGTTAAGCTCTGCCCATGTGGTAAATTTGCAACCTGAAGTCCCCATCTCTACAAATGCAGACGTTTAAATGTGAACTTTCAGGCCTGAAAAATATTTATGAATGGTAGCAGAGGCACACTTCTGATGATCTATTGTATCTAGCACAGCCCTATCATGTCATTAACAGTACTTCAATCCAGGGCACTCTGACCATACCTTTCTGGATGGAAATACTGATGGGAAGGAAGTTTCAAATAAAGAAGCTGCTAGACTCAAAAAGAAAAAAACTCATAAATTCAATTAACCACATCAGGGGAAAAAAAAAGGGGGGGAGGGGGGGAGCTACACATTAGAAAAAAGGTTTTACTACAGCCTAACAAAGACAAGAAGCATCTTCATCTATAGCCAAGAGGTGACTGGCATGAATTGAGATGTCCTTTTTATTGAGGCAGCAAAGAACAGAGCATGCCAAACACATGAGCCAGCTGGCACACTTGCACTGCCCAAAAGGTCTGAGTTCAGGCTCTTCCAGTGTATCTACACAGGGAGGTGTATATGGGCAGCCACCTAAAGAAGTTCCATTTCCTGTGGCTTACTATAAATTTAACTAAAAGAATATCTAAGATAACAACCAAAAGAACCAAAAAACCTCTCTGGCAAGGCTCACACTGGTTGATTTTTTTTTTTTTTAAAGCAATCTTCCTCCATTATTTAAAAAGTGTCCCATCTAGCTACTTTGAAACATAAGATATTGACAGTCAGATTTATCCGTGTAAAAAGGAAAAGACATAGGGTATGCAAATGACTGAATATTTCAATTTTTACTCAAGGCAGCTATATACTCACTTACTTAAAACAACTTACTTTGTCTCTCTTGAAAACTTGTTATATAGCTGATACGGATTTACCCCACCCAATAGGTATAAACCACAGAACAAGCCCATAGAGAATGTTCAAATAAATTACTCCAATTGTGAAAGGCTATTCAGCCTCATACACGAATTTCCATTGCTTACATTTTAGTATATGGCTAACATCTGAATGCACTAAAAATCACAATCAATTAAAAATTATTTTACCACCTCATGCCGTGAAAGTAGAAACAGGAAAACATGACGAGCAGTCTTCTACTTGATATAAGTCTCCTTAAATTTCTTATATCTCTCTGACATATACAGATGCCAAGTTTATTTCTGCAAGAAGCTTTACTATTTTGTATAACACCCAGTGAAAGTGTTGCTTTGAAACTAACAGCAGTTCAGATGCAGGTGCATCTCTAGTTTTAGATTTATTCAACTGAGCCATCAATACTCACTCCTCCTTCCCTAAGAAAAGCACTGTTAAATGTGTGCATATGCTCATGCATACACAGGGCAAGACAAAGAAATCTGTCACTTGCAGTAAACCACACATCTAAAGGGAAGTTCCACAGTGATTTTAAGTTGACCTAAATAAGAGTCAAATGCCAAAAAAACCAACCCACCAGTGGGTTTTCATTCAGATGTGTTCCTTGATCTAGTTTGCTAAGCAGCTGCACAGAATCTTGCACCCCCTTTCAGAGGAAACCTAAGGCATTCTACAGTCAACTTCAAGTACCTGTAAAAACACCTTTCCAGTCAGCTTGCAACTGGCCATCTTGACCCAACTAGTAGAAAATTATTATTTACTTTTCTAGAAAGCTAATCCTATGGTATCATGGTTAGTAATTAACTTCAGCATTTCTCAGTGTGTGGCAGCTAAGCAGACATAATTCTCAAGAATTTCACCAAAGAGCTACCAGCTTATGAGGACTAGCTAGCCACAAAGCATTAACCTTGCAGTACCATATTTAAAACAAAACAGAGTAAAAAGCAAAAAAATAACCCACCCCACAACCCTGGGAAGTTACACATTTTCTTTGTTCCCTTACCATCTAAGAAATCAGTTACATGTTTTGTAAGCAGTAGAGAAAGTAGCCTTCTATTAGACATGTTTCTTTAGAGCTGATCTGTACTCTAAGGAGGTTCACACATTTTGGTTTATTGTGTATTTTCCATGGAAAGAATGAGATACAAGGGCTTTACTAGCTTTTTTGTTTTTTTTTTTTGTTTTGTTTTTTTTTTAACACACTTAGTTCCTTATGACTAAACACCTCCATTAGTAACTTGTAATCACTTTCAAACATGAAATACACTCAATGCAGTGTCAGATACGCTCAAAATTTAAAATTTGCTAGAAATCAACTATTTGCTCCTTTTTGCCCTGGATTAGGTTTGGAGGTGTGCCTTATGATACACATCACTGCTAGTAAACTGCACATCTTCCTGAACAGTACAGCTGCATTGCCATAAGAAGTTTGTGAGTAGCATGTACACACTTGACTATACACACCTCTCTTGCCCAGAGAGGTAGTGGAGGCCCCATTCCTGGCAACATTCAAGGTCAGGCTGGATGGGGCTCTGAGCAACCTGATCTGGTTAAAGCTGTCCCTGCTCACTGCAGGGGGGTTGGGCTAGGTGACCTCTAAAGGTCCCTTCCAACCCAAAGCATTCTATGGTTCTATGAAAGACTCACCATCAAATCCTACTCTGATTTAGCATCTCAAGATAATGCTAACTTGCTGTGTAAGTGAAGATTGCTGTTTCTGTCCATTGCTGCTAGCACTGATTAACAGCTACTCCTAAAATAAAACAAGCAATACTTTTTTCTAGTGTCAACACCACCAATGAACACACAGGCTATTTGAAATACTAAACTCCAGAAGAAAAGCCTTCCTCTGTTTATCTAATGAGTTTAGTTTCTATTTGTCATTCAAAAAGTAACTTGTAACAGTATTTTGTGTACTTGCTCTGCTGAAACAGCGTTATTTCTTTTTTAGGGCATGCTATGTACAAGCATAATGAATTACAAAGCTTATAGTACAAGTAGCATTTGATAAACATCGCCATTGTTCTGCAATTTTGACTGAACCATGCAACATTTCTACTCATATGTGACTGCATTAACCAGTTTTAGTCTCAAACACCTGTACTGGAAACATATTTTATCTCATATGTAACAGGCTTTGCACTTTGAGTTATTCTTGGAGGAGAGAACGCTCAGCTAGGGGAAAGCTGCTCAGTACACCAGCTTTGCAGAGAACAGACTACTCAAACAGAATGGCAAACGAGTCACAAGAACATTCTTCACTGAAGAATTTACTGCTGCTTTGGAAAGGTCTTGCACGTGTGTTTACACATTGAAAGTACAACTGCACAACCTCCTTTGGAGCTGTGCAGCAAGTTTAGAAGTACAAGATTAGTCTCATGTTAAACAAACCAAACTTTAAATAGGATGACTAAAAATACAAGAACCAGCCATGAATTTTAAGTGTTTGAAATGTAACAAGTTGAATATTAAAACAACTTCTTAAAAGTTATTTTAAAAGCAACTCCTTGAATATCTTTATAAACAAAACTGTTAGGGCATCTATTTGGGACGGAAAAGTGTAGGATTCAGCCAGGCTTGGAAATGAGGTCTTAGCTCTCAGCCTGCTGGGAACTGTCAGAATTGCTCAAATCTTTTCCATAAGCTGTAGCATCTTTGCGTTGAGAAAATAATAAAAGTATGACTGGAGTAATTAAATAATTTTTCAAGTTCAACTACCCCTCTAGCTACGCATCAATAATATAAAGTTTAACTTCCCTCAAAAACTGAAGGAAACTTCAGTGAAAGTGTATATTGGCTATAGGTGCAGCAAATACACTGCCTACAGTAAAGCTACAGAACACTTCGAAGTACAAACATTAGTGTTCAGCTGTATCAAATATTAACTAATTTGACTATGATGTTCATAACAGATTTTTACATAGGCTATCTTTTTTGGAAGTGAAAGCTAACACAGATCAACAGTTTACAAAACTGTAAATGAGAAGTTACACAATTTAGAAAACTTTTGTGCAGGAACCTAAAGTTCAGTAGGACAGCAACACCACAGAACAGACTTACTGTCCCAGGAAACTCTCCCACAGTGGTCAAGTGGTAAAATGTACAACAAAATTAAAATAAAAACCTAGAGACTACACAAAAGACTATTAAAGGCTCGATTTAAGTTTCTTTCCTGATTTTACACTTCCAAACACTGATCTTTCACTGCATTTTCAAAATTAACTATAGAAATCTAACATGCCAGTCTACCACTGAAGTCTGCATATAATTTAGAGAAGCCTACTCATTTACCTGCTGTTTCCAATTACACAAAGAGAGACCTCTAGAAAAAGCTTATTTCTTAAGTGTACTAGACATCTTCCATCCAGGAATTAGCCCAAAAGGATAAGCAGACTATAAATGGGATATTATTTTTCCCCAGACATACTGTTACAGACATGACAGAGCCTTATGAAACACTCTTACAGTTAGTCATAAATCTGAAAGTTGTGCTAGGAGGACTCCTTCATATGGAAGACTGAGGATCTGAAGTTCACCTTTTTTTTTTTTTTTAATTTCACTCCACCCCACGCCAAATTAATCCATACTTAGTGAGCTGCAAATATCTGATAAGTTAAAACAACTAACATTTTCTTGATGTGAGTGCAGTACAGAAGAAAAACAATACTAAAATTCAGAGATCACTGGCTAGCTCAGACATTGTTCTAACAGCAGTCACGTGTCTAAATTACACTAAAGACAACAGGTTATAAGGTACAAATCAAGGAACCTCTCTAAAGCAACAGAAATACAGATACCAAGCAACGTGATATCAAGTATTTTGTTATACATTTTTTCCTGAAGAGTGCTTGCCTCATTTAACATACAACAGAGAGTGAATGAAATGGGAAAAAAATGGGATAGTGTTCTATGAAAGTACTGACACCCACAAAACAGATTTTTGCTTTCATTTTCATATTGCCTTAAAACATCCAGAACCAGATTGTCTAACATGCTGAGCATTCCACATCAGCTGAGGTCAGTGAATGCTTCTGCAGATAAACGTCCCTGAAACTGTAACTCCTGGACTATATGATCAATGCTTGCCAAATTTGGCCTTGACATCTTACTGCCTGTTTTAAATGTGTCAAGTATGGATAACACTTCCCCTCTTTATCGTACTGTGTCAAGACTAATAACTTGTGAGATGTGACCTAAGCCACAGCATATGACAAAACTGGCAAACAAAAAATTTGCATTATACCACAGTATGTAAATACACTCAGAAAAATATTATTCTTCATTTTAGAGCACTTGACTTTCTAGTTTTACTGTTACTCCTAATGATCCAGTCATAAAACTGTTTACACAATGGAATAACTTAACAACAGCACTGCAAGTTTGTACTTAAAACTTTAAGACACTCATAAGAAAACAAATTTAGAGCAAACCAATGCTTTAGGATGTCACTGTGGTCATCACACTACTAATTTCATGACCAAGTGGTTTTTTGAAAGCTTTTGGACAAGTTCAGGGACCGCACAGAAGAAAACAAGTAATTTCATATGAGCAGAGCATCAGTAGGAGCAACTATGAGCAGAGATGTTGACAGCATTTCTTGAGGGTCTTCAGATGAGTATTTGGAGCTGTTGTTCCCAAAGCAGACCACTCAGACTAAAAAAAGCTCTCTTGATAAAGTAGTTTGTAAGGGAGCTGCTATACCTGTCAGCTCTTGGCTTAAATGTTACCTCAGGGACCCAAATTACCAGCCATCAACGTTGTTTTACACTACCCATTCTCATTACAGAGTGGAAGCAACTTATCCTGCCAGTACCTACAATGAAGTTTCTCATCCTTCTCCTTTCTCCACTTATTTTAAAATTTTCTTATTCCTCCTTAAGATACAGTTATACAGCAGAAATGCCATCTTTTGCTAAGAATGTACCAGTTGTTAAACAGATCCTGAGCAAGTCCATTTACCAGATTTCCCCTCCTGGAATTTTAACTCAGAGACACTACTACTTTCTAAAACTTGAACTGATGGAGTCAGTATGAACAAAAGGCTGTCCTTGGTTGATCTCGCAGAGTTATTTCTTCTTAAAATGCAGGGATACACCTAGTGGAACTAATGTTTTTTACTTCCTTACATAATCCACCAATAGTTGACAGAGGACATCTGACTACAAAAACAGTTGCACCTTGCTTTAAATTCCTTTAGCTTTCCACATCAAGGAGGGAAAATGCCTTCTTTCTTGAAAGGGTTAAAGAAATATCTTCACTGGAGACAGCCTACCTTCCTGTGTAGACAGTCTTACACCTTTTTTTGAGACTGTTGTTTCTGATGTTTCTTCCAGCCAGACATTTTCTCTCATCCAGTATTTCCTCACAGTCTCCATGTTTTTAGTTACTCAGAAAAAGGGCACATGCGCACTAATGCCGAGCTTCAACGGAATCAACCAACGCACCTGCAACACAATCGACGCAAACCTTGATGTTGACTAATTGAAGATCTTCACTCTTTGGCTTTTTATCTCTTGGATATAGAGACCAGCACATATGGGGAACCAAAGAGTATTTCTGAATATTACTCAAGTACAAAGAGAACTTTTTAACGGGAAGTGGGGGTAGCATTTCAAGATCCCTCTCTTGTGAGGAACAATAACAAATCCGGCTGTTCACAGTTATTTTTAATACATCTGGACAGCAGCTTACAGAATGTGAATATTACTGTATCCCATGCAATTGCTTATACTTCAGGTTATTAGCTTCTGGCAGAATGTTTCTGCCAAGAGCCACAGCTACGTTCACCCTGAACAGTAATTTTGCATGAACAAAACTCAATAATGCAGCAACACTCCTAAACACAAGTTTTTGCTTCTTGAATATTCCAAAAAGACTACAGCTTCTTCCCAACAGAATATTTATTGTGCCAACTGTGTGAATTTTATTCAAGTACAAAGATATCAACCTGATAAATGTACTTTAAATAGCCAAGTATACTTGCTATTTAGAAACTAAAAGAAGCCTGATAAAAAATTTAAGCCTCTGTGTTATACAGCAGCCTTTTGAAATTAAACATTTAGCGTTATAGAAAACTCAAGGAGAATGGCTACTTTGCTGATACCCATTTTTTAATAACAAGCTTCAGAAACTAAAGCACTAAGCAAAGAATAAAAACTATGAAACCACTTTTAGCATAAAAGAGGCAGAGCCCAGTAGCTAGACAGTAAGTCTTCTATACCAGAGAAAAGGATTAAGATGCCTATAAAGTATTTCATGGACACACAGACTGCATTGTGTTGAGATGTTTTCCTTGTAAATGCTCAAAGTTTCTTAGCATGTAAATAAAACACATACACAGTCACATTTCAAAACCTTGCATTCACATAGCTTGGTTATTCCAAAAGGCTCCATAAATCATGAAAATGAAATTTTTCATACTATTTTAGAAGTATCAACCATAAGTAAAAAATGCCACTATATTTGTATTTTTTAAAGCCATGTTTTGTTTAGATAACATTGCAAAGTTCTAGAGGAAAGCAGGGTCTGTTGTTAGCAATAAACCCCCAAAAAACCCCACAAGTTTCCTTATGTAGGATGAAGCTACCTTTATTAAAGCTGCCCCTGCTATCCTTCCATATATCCCACTTACTTAGAATTAACTCATTTTAGTCACCTACAATTCTTACTACTTAGTCCATGGTTAAAAGTGACAAAAACAGATTCACTTTAAAATGCAAGTTGCCTCCACAGAATGGTTATGAATTGATGATGCAGAAGTGTAGTATTTTATGGCAAGATCAAGAAAATCAAGTCAGTCAGTCTCCAAAGACAGTACAAGAAGTACATGTTTTAAGTAATGTTAAGAAACTACTTTTTCCAGAAATAACTACAGTTCTTCAAAACACACTATCAACATTGGCCCCACTACACACAAGCACCTCTCTCGTAGCATGTAAATTTTTTCTAAATCATGCGGGTGGATTTTTCAAATAAGGACAGCTAGTGGTCGTCCCCCCCCCTCCATGTTCAATCCAACCATCTTTTAGAGATTGCCACTGCAGAAATGGTTTATTGAACAGCTGCACTTTTAGCTAAATAGAACAACATTTTTAACAATAATATTAAGAAAACCAAAACCAAGTACAAATTTAAAGCTGTACAGATTCAGAAACTGGTACTCAAGCACCTGCACTGTTCCTTCAGCAAAAGTGGCAACTGAAGGAGAAGGGTGGAATGGACAATTACGAACGTGAACCAGTATGTCCATGAGTCAGGGCTCTTAGATAATCCATTTTGAATTGCATGACACAGACACACACTCATGAATCGGTTCCCCGAGTGGCATCATTTGCTGGGAGTCCTACAAATTCTGTGCCTGTTATTCTCACCTTCACCACAGTACACAAAGATCACAAACTTTTCTGGCACAGAATTTATAGAAATTAAAACTCCAAGATGAAGACAACAGATCATGGGACTTGAGTTATCACCTCTCAGAGCAGACTGTTTTAGGGTAAAAGGCCATTTTCTCTTTAAACATATGCCATTGCAGTTGTCACTGTAGCATATGGGAAGGCAATAGGTACTTGGGATAATGAGTACAAGTAAAAGTAATTAAAAAGTACTGATCTCCAAAATACAGCACCTCATTTAAAGCCTAGCATAGGATATCTGTCAAACATTAGAGACAACAGCTCCACGGAGCATGTCCCAGCAGTTGTGCATTAACACAGGAAGTCAAGAGCAGGAGAGCACAGCACCCTCCGACCCCACCAGTGTCACACCAATAGTCCTCGATGTGTAACATTACAAACATCAGCAAGTTTGCTGGAACAAACTGTCTCCATCAGCAGGCAACCACCCAAGGTGAACGTGAGCTACCCAACCTGAGAAATAATCTGGACGCAATTATGACTTTACTAGAATTTTACCAGTACCTCTTCCTCCGCTTTTCCTTCACCAACTAGATAAGGGCAAACTCAACTTCAGTGAACATCTACATCAACATGTCGGCCAAGTGACAGCTGATTTCTAAGAAGTTGGAAGCATTCTTTACATAGCTCTTTCACTTTACTTGAGATTACAAGCAGATGATCACTGACAAAACACCAAATGCATGACTACATTATCTGTTAGAATTTGCACTGTGGAACATTGCAGAAATAAAGAGGGATGCTCTATGTGCCACTTTGTGAGCTCCAAAATCAAGAATGATGTATGGAGGACTGTACTTAAACAATGATTAGATCCCTTCATATCTATAGATAGCATCCTCAGCCTAACCCCATTTCCCTCTTGAATTAAACAACCTGCTCTTTTGGCAAGTGTCTACCCTGAAGCAGCAGTTATAGATGCATTACTTGACATGTGGTAAACTGTGCACGTTCTCACATTTAACCTAATACTAAAGCAAGTCTGCAGTTATTCACCTGTGTCTTGAAGTTAATCCATTTCTAAAAGGCAGAGTCTGTGACAAGTGCCTGTTTTTCCCTTTGTGAATGGTCTGAGAAGGGAGAAGCAAGAAATTCTAGGAATTGATTAGGAGGGCTATGATGGCAAATGGATATAAAAAACACAACTAAAGATTCCAAATCACAGTAACCAAATTAGCGATCTCAATGCTTCTGTATATGGGCACTCATTTATATAGTCATGTTTGTCTTTACTGTGCCTTTCCGCACTGTTTGCTATAGGATCTTAGTGTTGCCAGACCTGCATAAAACACTTGTCCGAGTACTGAAGTACCACTTGCAGACTAGCAAGTCAATAGCTACAAGCTGATCCTAGACTTGAAGGTGAAACCCAGTAAGAAGATACTATCAAAGAATCATTAAGGTTGGAAGAGACCTCTCCAGCGTGCCTAGTCCAACCCCCTTTACAGGGTCAGCTGAACCAGGTTACTCCTGGCCATGTCCAGTTACATTTTGACTATCTCCAAGGAAGACAACTTCACTACCTCTCTGAACAACCTATTCCCACATTTGCCAGCCCCCATGACAAAAGTGTCTTTTCTTTTGCTCAAATACTCTCTTGTATTTTAAATTGTGCACATAATACCTTGTCTGTTCACTGGGCACCAGTGAGAAGCATCTGGCTGTCTTTTTTTCACTCTTGCCTTCAGATATCTATACACGTAAGATCCCACCTGAGCCTTCTCTTCTTCAGGTTAAACAATCCTAGCTCTCAGCCTCTCCTTGTATGCCAGACTCTCCAGTCCCTTCATCAGCTTCACAGCCTTTCTCTGGACTCTTTCCAGTATGTCCAGCTCCTCCTGTACAGGGGAGCCCAGAATTAGACCCTGCACTCCAGATGTGTCTCACCAGAGCTGAGGAGAGGATAAGGATCACCTCTCTTGACCTCATGGTAGTGCTTTTACTAATGCAGCCAAGATGCTGTTGACCTCCTTTGCCACAGAGTACATTGCTGGCTCATGTTCAGTTTGCTGCCTATGAGAACCCCCAGGTCCTTTTCTGCAAAGCTGCTTTCCAGTTGGTCAGTCCCCAGCCTATACTAGAGCATGGGGTTATTCCTCCTAAGGTGCAGGACCTGGTATTTCCCTTTGTGAAGCTTCCTTTCAGCCCACTTCTCCAGCCCATCAAGGCCTCTGAATGACAGCACAATCCTCTCGTCCATCAGCCACTCCTCCCGGTTTTATATCATCTGCAAGGTTGTTGAGGGGTACACTGCCCCACCAAGTCATTAACGAAGAGATTACATACTACTCGCCCCAGTGTTAACAGCTTGGGGACACTAGTGGGACTTCATGCTGCTGATCACAACACTTAGCCTGGCAGTTCAGCCAGTTTTCAGTCCACTTTACTGTCTACTAAGCTGTACTTCAACAGTTTGTCTGTTTTACAGGAGACAAGTGTCAAAAGCCTTACTAAAGTCAAGGTAAACAGTATCAACTGCTCTCCCCTTGTCCACTGAGGTAGTCATTTTGTCACAGGATATCAAGTTAGTCAGGCATGACTTCCCGTTCATAAATCCATCCTACCTACTCCCAGCTACACTTTGTCCTTTGTGTAATGGTTTCCAAGATTATTTGCTCCATCAGCTTCACAAGGATGGAGATGAAGCTTACTGGCCCACAGCTCCTCAGATCCTCCTTTTTGTACTTAGAATCCTAGAATCGTCTAGGTTGGAAAAGACCTTTAAGATCATCCAGTCCAACCATTAACCTACACTACCAAGTCCACTCTAAACCAATCAAGGGTAGACTAGACTAAACCATGTCCCAAAGTGCCACATCTACCCATTTCTTGAACACTTCCAGGGATGGAGACTCCACCACCTCTCTGGGCAGCCTGTTCCAATGCTTGACCAACCCTTTCCATAAAGAATTTTTTCCTAATTTCCAACCTAAACCTCCCCTGGCGCAGCTTGAGCCCATTTCCTCTCGTCCTATCGCTAGCTACTTGGGAGAAGAGACCAACACCCACCTCACTACAACCTCCTTTCAGGGAGTTGTAGAGAGCGATAAGGTCTCCCCTCAGCCTCCTCTTCTCCAGGCTAAACAACCCCAGTTCCCTCAGCCGCTCCTCATAAGACTTGTTCTCCAGACCCTTCACCAGCCTTGTTGCCCTTCTCTGGACACGCTCCAGCACCTCAATGTCTTTCTTGTATTGAGGGGCCCAAAACTGGACACAGTATTCCAGGTGTGGCCTCACCAGCGCCGAGTACAGGGGAACAATCACCTCCCTGCTCCTGCTGGCCACAGCATTCCTGATACAAGCCAAGATGCTGTTGGCCTTCTTGGCCACCTGGGCACACTGCTGGCTCATGTTCAGCTGGCTGTCAAACAGCACCCCCAGGTCCATTTCGGCCAGGCAGCTTTCCAGCCACTCTTCCCCAAGCCTGTAGCATTGCATGGGGTTGTTGTGACCGAAGTGCAGGACCCAGCACTTGGCCTTGTTAAACCTCATACAGTTGGCCATGGCCCATCGATCCAGCCTGTCCAGGTCCCTCTGCAGGGCCATCCTACCCTCCAGCAGATCGACACTCCCGCCCAGTTTGGTGTCATCTGCAAACTTACTGAGGGTGCACTCAATCCCCTCATCCAGATCATCGATAAAGATATTAAACAAGGCTGGCCCCAAAATGGAGCCCTGGGGAACACCGCTCGTGACCGGCTGCCAACGGGACTTAACTCCATTTACCACTACTCTCTGGGCTCAGCCACCCAACCAGTTTTTTACCCAGCGAAGACTACGCCCGTCCAAGCCATGAGCTGCCAGCTTCCCAAGGAGAATATTATGGGAGACTGTGTCAAAAGCTTTGCTAAAGTCCAGGTAAATGACATCCACAGCCTTTTCATCATCTACCAGGTGGGCCACCAGGTCATAAAAGGAGGTCAGACTGTTCCCTCTGAGAAGAGCTTCTCTAAGAGTCTGCTAGCTGTTTTAGAAACACTGAAGTCAGCTAACTGACAAACCAAGTCAAACACACTGTCCTTACAAGACACTAAAAGATCAGCTGAGAAAGATAAATATTGAGCTCAGAATGCAGGTCTGTTCCTTAAGACTTGTATCACAAGGTCTCAGCTCTTGTTCAGACCAGCCATTCCCTCTCCTTTCTCCAACCCTAACAGGCAAGTGGAGCCTGATACAGTACTTTTTACATTTGTGAGCTTTGTCTTTTATGTAACCACACTCGCTTTACACTACTTCATCATGACCAAGAGTTTTCACATTTAAGAAGCCCAGGCTATATTTACAGCAGTCCCTAGACACTGCCATATAGCAAACAGAAGGAAGACATAGCCAATTTCTTCACAACATACAGTGGTTACTTCAAGAGTCATTTGAAACAAACATACAATGATGAACATTATTCTTACTAAATGTTGTTTTTTAAAAAGAACAAAGCCATCACAACAGTGTTTGTGAAATGATTTCTCTAAGATGTTGTAGGTAAAAAGTTATCTATGACTAAGTATCAGCAATGAAGTACCACTGAACATAGTCTCTATAGTATTACAAACTTGGTCTGAATGAGAGACTCTGGAAAATACAGTGAGACTCAGTCTGACAGTCTCTATCACCCTCTAATGATCTTTTCTTCAGTTTGAAAGACATCAAATCTGGCTTGCGTACCAATGTAGCAAGTTAGGAAGTGATTACTGCATGCCTTTGGTATCTGCAAACACGGAGCATAATAACAATAACTTGAAAAAGAACTTGAACTCTTTACATAACACATCCTTACTCATCCACATTACCTGTAGAAAAATCAATTGCCAATATGATAGAAAATGATAAAACAAACATCTCCTTTTCAGCTGGCCTTTGTCCAACATTTCCTCCTGCAAGTCAATGCCCCTCATTTTCTTCTTATTTCAATATCAGAGTAATATTATGCTACAGCATGGTAGAGAAGTGCACTCAGGATACTGAACAGCTGGCATGATTTACTTATACAGTATTTTAATAATCAAAAGCTCTATCCACAGCACAATACATTTGATCACATTTAAATGGCAGTACAGTTTCTAAGCAAGACATTTGTTAGCTCCATTTCTTCAAGCTTCTCACCCTTCAGTCTCTACTACTTATATTTCCTCCAGTCTAGGTGGCTTGACAAAGAAGAAAGTCAAGTAGCATGTGAACTGTTTTTTATCAGACCAGCATAACAGCACAAAACCTTAAGAATCACAACCTCATTTGAAGAATTTTGAAGGATTAAACAATTTATCAGATAACTCCCTTCTAAAATGAGGGAGAAAAACATTAGTCAGATCACTGCTTTGCAAACAGTAAAGGACCATAGGATCTGCAACAAGTTCCAGTAGCATGTACAATAATTTACAGCAAAGCAAGCTTAAGACTTTCTCCCCCTCAGCTTCCAGAGTTATTTTATAGTCTGCCTTAAGTACCTCTGCAACATAATTATCTCAAATCTCAGTGGGTTAACAACTCACTCCTAGAAGCTAACAAATAATATTGCTGAGACTGATGAAACATCCAGCTAACTTGCTTATTCCACGTTTCACCACAGTTACCTTCTCAAGCATCCATGTTTCAAGCAGGTAGCAAGTCTTCAACAGCTTCCTTTTCAACCCAGTTGTGCAGTCAAATATAAGCCTCTGCACATTGCAAACTGAACACAAAGCCAATGTATATATGGGTTTTTCTGCTCCAGAATTTTAGGGAAGATACACTGCATAACATATAAAGTATACTTTAACTCATTAGGGACTTAAGGAAGATTTTACCTCAAAAGAAGTCTTTGAGAGTGCCAAAAAGCAACAAAGCTATACATAATCTTTCTTTACTGAACAGATTTCAGATCCTCATGCCTTTGGTTGCTCAAAGAAAATCTCTTCCAGCAATAACCTTAAGATTTTTTTTTTTTTCATGAAACAAACAGATTTACATTATTGTACTATGGTGTCTTTCCCACTTACGGGACCCTTCTATGACTTCACGCAACTGATCTTAAACAATAGTTCTACTTTAAGTGTGAAGGAAGATCAAAAACATCTTTCCACCTTAACCAAAGTAAGGCATATTCTTTAGTGAAGTGATAAAGAACCAGTTGTACTCCACACCTTCCTCCACTTAATATTTGCACAAGTATGTAAACAAATTCCAACGAGGTAGCTGAACAAGTGACATCCCCCCCACCCAGTTAGCACTTCAGTTATTTCAGTTTTGGTATTTTGGTGCAACATACATTAATTCTTTCCAGAAGCAACTGGTAAAGCTTGCTTCAACATTAGTTTCATAGATATGAAGTACTCGTGTAATGGACACTTTGGGAACAAGTATAAACAGTTCCCAACACACCCCAGTGAAACAGATGGGACACAGAGTAGGCACCTTCCAGTTCAGACATCTATACTTAGATAACAATAATATAGGTGTCTGTGCTCCCTCTACAATCAAAACCGATCTATCAGATCTACCTAGCACAGTCAAAAGGAGCCTTGATAGCTGTTCAACTGATCCTATGTAGGAAACCACATACGGTGGTGAGCTGAACAGTTCTCCATGTCCACTGACATAAATTCATATGCTTGAACCTGGAACTTAACATCATTCCTTGACTGTTAAAAACACATTGCAGAGAATTTGGGAGACAAACCACCAAACTGAAAGTTTTTAAAATCTGAACACGCATCTGCCTAAAATAATTCACCTACCCAAAAAACCACAGAACCAAGAAAACAGAACTAAAGTAACTACTTCAGCCATCTTTTTATTTGATGACAGTCATGCCAGATTTATTTTGTCAAAAGTTATGCTTAGCATACAAGAACTATACTTTTTTCATTTAATTGAGTACACTGAAAATTATTATCTGAAAACAGGAATGTACAGGAGCACAATACACCCTTTATGATAAGCTATGCAAATATAATTCTATGGGCTTTTTCCTATTCCTAGAAATGTTAAAACAACAAAAACACTACCTTCTCTGTCATCAGGATCCTTTATTTAGACACAGCTTATTGGTATCCAGTGAGGTCTCAGAGAAGACTTCAAACAATACCACATGAAACTGAGTCAAGTATCAGACACACTTGTAGTCTCCCTAAACCAACTCAGAGTATAATATGTAAAATATGTAAAAATAGTACCAGAAGGATTTTGTCAAATAATTCTCAAAACAAAAATGAGTATAACTGAAAGAAAGAAGTGTAATGTTTGGCCAACTTGTAAATTAAAAATTACTCCACTGTATTCTTGGTGGATTTGATTACTCATTTGTTGAGCAATTTACCTTTTAGACTCCTTAATTGCTTAAAGGATCAAGTCAATGCTAACATACTAAAACACCGCTAGTTGATCATCAGTTGACCATCATAAAATACAGCCTAACTTTAACTCCTTAGACCAAACATCAGAATTTTTCCCACCTTATTTTCTGATGTTACTTCCACAACTTCAGCAAGTACAGCAAATCTAGTTTAGAACTTTGTCACAACAATGTCTGTATTGGAATACAAAGCATAACTTCCAACCTATAATCATGGTATTCAAAGTCCTTCTAAGCAGTGTAAGTACTGAAGTGTTTCTAAAACTTCCCCTAATAGTCTTCACTTCGATCTGGGCAAGTCCTAAAGCTTTACAGCTCTGTGTACCTGAAGCTCCATTGCACTCAAAACTGTTAACTCATGTTAGTAGACTAGAATCTGTTTTTGAACTCAAAATATGCCAGCCACTTTTATTTAAAACATTTAGTATGAAGTACCAACTTATAGCAATCAGGTGACAAACGACATTTTCCTGAACACATCTGACAAATATTTGCCTTCTGTACAACCACCTTTTTTTTCCTTGCCCCCTCCAAACAGAGGGGAGATATCAGTATTTTTCTTCTAGAATCAGCTAGTCTTTACATTACCTTTTGGCCTACATTTTTTTTTTTTTACCTACTATTCCTTCTGGATTCTTGCAGGTATTGAATTAAGTAATTTACATTTTTGTTTCTTACATATAAAATATTGCAGCACTATTTTTTTTATCCCAGTTAAGTACATACAAACAGAAAACTTCTATTAATATAAATATTGCTTATTTCACCTTTTTCCCAAAACCATGGTTTATGAAAGATCCTGGACCCACCTGGAGTTCTAGAAAGGAGCTTTCTAGGCTTAAATAGCAACTCTTTCATAAAATCCTCATATCTATGCCACTTCAAAATGCAACTGCAGTTGACTACACCAAATTACACCTGTTTTCAAAGAAATAAATGGGGGACTGTTCATTCTCAACTTGCTGAGAATTCAGTAATTCGCTAGGTATTTTCTAGTAGGCATAACAAGATCATGACTACAATTCTTTCCATTTTCAAAGTATACCAGTACTTTACGTGAGAAGCTAGTATTAAGCACCAACTTAGACAAGTTTGATACTGAAATACAACGTTTTCCTGAAAGGTGTAGCACATTAGTCTGCCACAATTTTCTGCCCCCTAACCCCCACAATTTTAGAGAAAACTAAAATTAACTGAGAGACCAACATTAAAGTGTCTCTTGGTTTCAAAGATCCTTCTGTAACACTATAGTTACCTGAAAATCCAACCAAGCGAAATGAGAAAGAGACCTTGTCTTGGTAAAAGAAGGACAAGGAAGAAGAGGAAAACGCTTCTGCAGAAGTTAGCAGCACAAACAAATCCAAGCCTGTTTGGAAGCTGTGAGGCTCTTGGTTTTAATTTTAATTAGGTTTTAGGATTAAGCTGGCAGTTCTGAGCAGCACTGATTTGATACAATGAAGATAACTAGCAACACAATGCACCTTTCTGGAAAACTCTGCCCCAAAACATGGTAGTCCTCTTTTTTTACCCATCACGTCAAAAACAATTAAGTACTAACTAAAAATCTTTTCACACACCAAATGAGTTTATATGTATCTTAACTTCTAGATTTTCATACTTTAAATAGCAGAGGTAAAACTTTCACAGCACTGACTGTACACTGACTGTCTAGACAGAAGTATCATCATCATTTCAAAAATTTCAATGCAGTTTCAAAAGTTTATATTGAAAAGTATGCATTAGCAATAGGCACTGTAGCAAAGCTTGTACTATACATGATACCAGAATTTACTAAAATTATGTCAACCATGGAAACACAGTACAGAATACATTCTCCAGACAGAAGTGTATTGAAAATTTCATGTTAGGACAACTAGCAAAGAGACTCACCGAAAGAATAATAATTTTAGTCCAATTAAAGGAATAGCCACTGCTGGTTGAAAAGCTGCATCACATATTTAGGGGTTTTCCAGCTACAAAAACCTCTTTTTACCTAGACATGAATGTACTAGAATACCCAGAGTTTTATTGCCTGCAGCAAACCTAGCAACATCTGAATAGACTGACCTTTATTTTATTTTCTACACATTTTAATAACATACTTTAGTTTGAAAATTTATTTTTACTATACCTGACTGACAAGCTTGGAACAAAGAACTACATGTGAAAAAACAGTTCTAATGTGACACAATTTTGCCAAAACTGTGAGAGTTTAGAAGTCCAAATATTAAACACTGAAATTTTAGCTCAAGACTGAAATGGGAAACAAGCCTTTGTGATAAATACTAACATATTCATGTATTCATGCTATTCAGAAATGTATGTAGAACAACAGCCAGTGTGATAGTTTAAAACCGTGACTTCTGGTGACATCATAAACCATAAGTTGAAAAATATCCTGACACACTTGCACTCAAAAGTACATAAAAATAAAGTTACTGGTTATCTTTGATTTTTCAAGGACTTCAGTGCATTCTGCACCAATCTGACTTCAAGCATTTTGACATCAACTGTCTACAGAAGTGAAGTTTCATACATATTAAGCATCATCAAGGGATCATTCACATATGAGAAAATAGCACATTAAGGAGAAAAATGTTCAGCAACAGCTACTGGTAAGTTACAGGAAAATTTATATAAAGCCAGTTAGATAGTCTATTAGAAATTCAATATAGAAGACTTCATTAAAACCAAATAAATACTAAATTTTACCTTTTCTGGATTGTAATATAAAGATTTCAAAGTGGTAAACAAGGGTGGGCAGCCTTTACTGAAGTTAACCCTCAGGAACTTATCCATTAGTTGTCTAAATTTTTCACCTAGAAACAAAAGTGTATTTGGTTATATGTCAGTGATTGCAAGTGTTATATGAATATAAGCACTAATTGCTGTGCAAGTCTGGATAATAGAGTAACTGAGAAACTGCAATTAAGGGTTTTCATCTTTCCTGTTACTTAAGAACAAGATGCAAATATGCTCCAGATAAAAAAAAAAAAAAGATCAGAGTAAAATGCTTAAGTTGCTAGTGTTTAGGAAACTGCTGCCAAAGACATGGTAGCAGTCCTCAAACCCGTAAAATCTATTAAAAAGAGAAAGTATTAAGTGCTGGCTGCAGAGGATGTAGCAAGGGCTATTTAAACAAACATCGGAAAAAATTATAATGGTAAGAATAACTAAGCACTGGAATGGATTACCTTGGAGATCTTGTAAAAGCTCCATCATTGGAAGTTTTTATGATTAAGTTAGACAAATGTGTGTTAGGAATAGTGCAGATATAAATTATCCTGCTTTGAGGAAGAAGGATGGATGAAATGAACCCTCTACCTCTCTTCTAGTCCTATTTTTTATGAGTAGGACATGACTTCCGATGATAATATGATTGTTTCTGGAATCAGAAACAGAATAGAAGACTGGGTTTCAGAAGGATGAGTACCATATCAGAATCATCTTTATCAAAATACACTTGCAGAAAGCTAAATATCTGATTTAATTATGTTTTCAGGTAAAAATTACAGTACTTGCAGTACGCCACCTTTCTGAGAAATGCTGTTCCAAAAAAAAAAAAAAAAAAAAGCAGAGAAGATATCCAGAAGATCTTCTCTTCTAAGTGAAGATATCCAGTCAGGAAAATAGCCAGCTTTCATGTTTTTATTCTTATGATGAAAAGTGGTTGTTTTCAATTGTTTCAACTTTGGGTGTGTTTTAGGGGTTTTTTTATAATTTTTAATTGGTTTTATTTGCTTTGCATAGGGATGAAGTTGCTACACTTCACTACCTACTCTGCTGTGGACTTCTCTAATTCTTTAAACAAGGAAGTAGTACACTTCACATAATGCTAACATACGCACAAAACTGTTGAAATAAACTTCAATTCATTAAGAACACATAAATTCGATTAACAGATTGTTTTACAGATATTCAGAAAATGAAAACACTACTGCTTTGCATATAACATTATGTACTTCCACCAATTCTTAATTGTCCTACACTTACTGTTATCAGCACTGTTACTGAGACTAGTAAAAGTAACTCATGTTCTCACTCGCTGTACTAAAACAAACTCCTGTATATAGAAACTCCTACTACCTGTGGATGGGGATCCATAACTGGACTATAAGCACATGCTTTATAACAGGTGGATTAATTAAAACTTGTTTTCTCGCACTACAAGAAGCTACCCCATATGACAAAAAATCCTTCTCAATTTCTTCTGTTGAATTATTTGTATTTATACTCTTGATGGAAGAATTATAATTCAGAATTTAGGAAAGCAAGATTCAAGTTTTCATTAAGTACATATTTATTTATAGACAGCAGAACAACTTTAAAACAAAGTCTGAAAAATGCAAAACACACAGCTAGGCACCTACCCATGAGATGAAGCCAAGCTCAGAATTTAGTCTGAGGCACAGAAAAGACCTGACCACAGGAACAGGGAATTTGCAGCAGCATAAACAAATCTTAAACTGGATGGCCAGACTCCAACCTCCCACACCCTTGATCAGTCTGAAAATTAACTGTAACAGCCTTCTTCCATAAAGGCAGTTTTCAGCTGGACCAAGGAGCTGATTTGTATCAAATACAAGGTTATTAAAATGCAATGCATGGCAAGGTCTGGGAAGGACTGCCCTTTTAATACCAGCCTGCACTTCAGAGTATTTTAAGCCAATTCTGAATCGGTGCTGGTTGCAAGTAACTGGTCAGTGACCACACTGGAACAGCAACCTCAAGGAACCAAAAATTCTGTTCTCTTGGAATCCGCAAATACATGTCTGCAAACAAGTTTGTTTCTATACCTTCACATTCTCACTATTAAATTTTGCCAACAGCAATTCTTATCTGCTGTACTTATAAACACAAGAAATCATTTAGTAAATAGATGAATTTCTAGGGGATCAAAACCAGTCTTATACATCTGTGACTGATACAAGCTTCATAGGTTAACAGAAACACAAGTTTTAATTTAGGAAAAAAATTCTTATTTGTTATGAAACACTGCAGAAAGTAGCTTACTGACAGAGTTTTCTCAACTGATCTAATCATGAATTTTGCTTTCATTTAGACTATTGCTACTGTAGGAACAACTAATCCTTATTACCAAACATATTCCTATTTAAATGAACATTAGCTGTGAAACTACACTGTTAGATATGATAAGGTAACCTAGTGAAAACATACAGTGAAATGAAGTCAACAGCAAAACACTATGGATAAAGATAAGGAAAAACACTTTGCAGGTTATTTCCTTGTTTGATATGTATTACCGTAACAATTTTATTACAGGAGAAAAACAATTACTTGTTACCTAGCTTTTCAAATCTAGCTGAACTGCCTTAAAATTTGCCCTTGTATCTTCAAAGAAACTGCAGTATCTGTGATTAAGTAAGGCACAAGTGTTAACTTCAGAGCGAAATCTCTTATGAAGCTGTTAAAATCTTGAGCTTTTACACAGGAAAGGTGTATGCACATTCAGACTCCCGAGCAACAACAGAAAAGTGGACTAGCTATGCTCTGTAACATTTAAAGGTACAACAAATGTGGTGCTCAGTAAATGAGCTAAACTAAAACCTAACCTCACAAAGTTAAAAGCATGAGCAGGTATGTTGGGAATTTGCAGCTGAACTTTAAAATTTCATGACTTAGATATCTAACTTATGTACTTTATATTTCTTTCCAAAAGCTTTCTACTGCAGTTACAGCAGTTAGACAGCTACACACCAAGTGTCTATTTTTATGGGATTTACCACTTCATTTAGCCTCCTTCCTTCTATTTTAGAAGATCATAGCCTTCTGTTTTAAAAAGTATATACATATTCCATCCAGAACTGAGGATATTTGTGCACTGTATTTCAAAACAACTTTGGAAAGGACAGAGTCACTAAAAGAACTTAGCTATAAAATTAAACATAATTTGTGCTACGTAACACTTTAAGACCTGCTTTTTGTTCCTATTCTTATTAAATTATCAGCACAGTTAGTTTATGTTGTAGATTTAAGTTCCAATGGTTCTGCAACAAGGTGTTCTACAACCAGTAAGACATTCAGAGTCATAAAAAAGATCTGGTGTAAACTGTACAGTACAAAACCTGTTAGAAATTCAGTCCTATACTATTGCAATTGTTATATGCATCATTTATACCTGATTTCAGTGTTTATAAATTACAGGGTAGCTTTTTTATATATATATATTTTAAAGATGCAGGAGGGGTGTGTATATACACACCCCTATACCTTTAATTCAAGTGTACTATACCCCCTACCTTTCACTTCTGATTCTTAGCTTGCATGATGCAGAAAAATGATGTACAAGAATTCCTACAGTCTATATACCATTCTGTACTGTAGTTTTATTAATACAAACATTACATAGTCCGTATCACCATATTAGAGTGCATAAACTTTTTCTATCAACTCCTAAAACATAACACATAATTTTGTCTGTTCCAGGAGAAATGTGTACATCTGATTTTCATACATGTACAAATAGATATTAAATGCACATTCAACAGCCTGATGAAAACTTAAGAAAAAACCAAATAAACTGTTACGGAACAGATATGCAACTTGTTACCTGAAACAAAGTTTAAAGGTAATCTTCTAGGTGAAACTGCTCTGGGATGTCTTTTACTAACTTCTTCATAAATCTGAAGCCTCTCTTCTAAAGTGCCTATTATCAGTAAATATAATAGATATAAGTAACAGAGATAAAAATCTATTCTTCTAAATGCTTTTAAATGTTGAGAATTAGTTTAGCTAGACTTCTTACACAGTTTGGATTTGGAACAACTTAAACATTTCAAGCTATTTTTTCCAGATAATCATAAACATCACTGTGTGAAGCTGTGTATTGAAAACACACTGTATGTACAACATGCAGCTACCAGCATTAACCACTGTAAGGACAAACTGCAAACAGGACAATTACCTTGCACATTCAATCATACAGTACCAGAGTTTCTTTCAGTTCCACGCTGTGCAGACCCATTCACACAGTATTTCGACATTCATAGCTTCATTAACTGTTTTTTCACTCTGCATCCATTTCAGACATACTTAAAGCATTCAGAGAAATATACTGCATTTCTAAATCATAGGTATACAAATACCATACTAAACAAGCATGCCTTTATTATAGGTCCTCTGGTGGCAGCAAAAACAGGGCACAATACCACCAGTGTAAATACTGGGCACCAGAACTCTTTACACTTTAATGTTTAACAAAAATAAAACTACTTAATATTTTCTTCCCACTCCTCCCCTTTCCCCCATAATATGCTTTGGAGCTCCAATGTGGTTAGAACTTAAATAAAACTAATCTGTTGCTTTGAAATGCCATTTTCACATAATTAAGATCAATTTTTCTTAAATATTATTAAATTCAAACAATTTAAAACTAAATGTACAGATCAAGACTATGACACAACATATATTTAATAAATATATCCGTTTTCCTTTCATAAGAAAAACAATTTATCTTGTCACTGAGCTCAGATTTTGGGGAAGGGGGGGGAAATATGTTACCCAGTGGCTCCAAGAAATATAGAGTTCTAAAAGTTATACTAAAATAATGTTTGGATTGGAACTAAAGCATATAAAAGCCCTAATTCAAGTCACAAGTTGGAGCTCCAGAACTTACCATGGGGGAGGAAATAGTCCTAAGACCACCTAAAAAATAAAGTAGCATTATTAGTTTTATAAATTAGTACAGTTTTAATCTACACAGGATTTCAATATGTCAAATAAACTACTGGATTGGTTCTTTAAGTACTACACATTTTCATCAACATATTTATTATATCTAACAGAATAATCAAGTTATTGGGTAATTCATTTTCCAAGACAACAATCACGATGTTCAACTCCGGATACACTAGGAAAACCATTCAAAGGGCAACACTACACTCTGCATGAATGCAACAAATGCAATCATTTTCATTTCCCAATCACAACCCATATTCTCAGACCTTACAAAACCCAACTGTAAAACTTTCCAGAAGAAAGCTGGTTGAGAAATATAATGCAGCTATAATATCTACAAATAATATCCTTGTGGGCTTATGATTTATGATGTCATCAGAATAACTCCAATAAAACTGCCACTAATTAGTGAACAGTGAAATACAAGGAAACCGTTCCTGTGTAAAGATGAACACTTGGAAAAGTTACTACTGCAAAACACTTATTATAGTATAAATTGTTGCAATATTGTAATTTAAAAAAAACCCAGCAATTAGCTATTTTCCTGGAAAGACAGAACAGCAGTAATGTGAACTAGCATTGGAATAACAAAGATTATCACATTTATCACCTTTTCCTCCAAAGAACAGTCATCTTAAAGATTTTTTTTTTTTTTCAGATGGCCTATCTTTAAAAGGCCATCTAAAATAGATATTTGAGTACTTCTCTACATGCCTGTAGAAAGAGCTACCACCTAAACAAGTTTCAGAATGACAATTTTATTTTGTCATGTATGATAGTAGTCTGACAATCAACTACTAGACAGGAATGAATTGCAATTTGGTTTCCAAGTTCATGTGTGGCAAGGAAGTGTTCTTCATGTAAGCATATTAACAAATGCCACCTTTACTTCCAAGAAGAGAAAGACTTGCTGTTGGTATTTTCATGCATGAAAGTTTTTCAGTGAACATTTTTAAAATGGATAAACACAACTATATCATATTCAAGATTAGAAAGTACATAATTTTCTGCCAAGTAAAGCTTTTTAATCTAAAACTAACATATCAAACAGGAGTTTTAAGTATATCCTGTATCATACGTATTTTCAGTGTATCTGCGTATCTTAACTTACTAGGTTGTAGGGCCTTTTCCAAGCCTTCATAATAATACCAGTTTTCTGCATTGCGCTCAATTAACTCTTTGTATACTTCACCAGCTTCTTTCAGCCTTCCCAGCTTCAGTAACATCTCTCCTAAAAACAATGCAGTAAAGAACTGTGAATTACATAAGAAAACATTGATGACTTGGGAGTAAAGTTTACAAAACCAGATACATAAAATTAGGCTTAATCATGTGTAGATACTTAAAAAAAGAGGCTTTATTTTCCAAAGGCATTTACTGTGTATTACAAGTGCTATGTGAAGCTACAACACATATCAACACAGTTTGGCACATTCAGCACCTGGGAAAACAAAGATTTGAATGTCTGTATCCGAGTATGTAAAATAGCTTATTGCAATTATCAAAGAAACAAGCAACTCTTCCTTCCAGGACTCCAACACATGACTAAGTAGCTTCTTACCAGGATGTTTACTTAACTACACCTATATTTTTCACACCAACTAACCAGTTTTTAACCAGTTAAATCACACTGGTTTGCTACTAAGTAAATTGTTCTACCAGGTCTGGCTTGCACAGAACTCATTTTCTTCACAGCAGCCTGTATAGCACTGTGTTTTGGGATTTGTGACTAAACACTGATAACACACCAATGTTTTCACTACTGCTAAGTGGTACTTGTAGAGCATCAAGGTTTTCTCTTTTTACCCCGACTCTGCCATGCAGCAAGCAGGCCAGGGTGGACAATAAGTTGGGAGTGGACACAACCTGGACAGCTGACCCAAACTGGCCAAAGGGATATTTCATGCTATATAGGGTCATGCTTAGTAATAAAAATTGAGGGGAAGGAGTGTTTGGGCAGGCAGCCATTGCTTGGAGACTAGCTGAGCATCACTCTGCTTGTGGGAGGTGGCGAGTGATTGCCTTTGCATCAC
Organism: Pelecanus crispus; assembly: GCF_030463565.1. Taxonomy (NCBI): domain Eukaryota; kingdom Metazoa; phylum Chordata; class Aves; order Pelecaniformes; family Pelecanidae; genus Pelecanus; species Pelecanus crispus. The sequence goes on along the minus strand of NC_134643.1, from coordinate 192,084,329 downwards.
TTGGGGATCTGGGGTTAGGCGCCCCCCCCCACCCAACACTCTCCTTCACGTAAGCTATCTTTATCTCAATGCATGAGTTTTCTTGCTTTTGTTCTTCCTATTCTCTCTCCTGTCCCAACAAGGAAGGCTGGGGGAAGTGAGTGAGCAGCTGTGAGGGGCTTACCTGCTGGCCAGGGTCAACCCACCACAACTGTGCAAGCAAGGAGCAGCTGAAGAATACGTACTATTACACTATATAATTGCACATACTCAGAACTCAGTATTAGTACTTCAAATCCACAGAACAACTGTGGGTTATCTTTAATCAAAAAAAGTAAACTTCAGTATTCACTTGAGTACGGCAATACAATTAAGTACATTAGAAAGCTTAAGGAAACAAGAATTTGATACTTCAGTCCAGGGGGGAAAAAAAAAAAGAAAAATCAGTGTTTGTATTACAAACAGTATTCTTAATGAGATTATTCTTCATGAGATTAATACTGGGTTACACTAACTCTGATTTACAAAAAGCTACTCTGGTATGCACCAATATAATAACCTGCAATCTACTCTGTCCCTGTGTGAACCCAAGTTAAACTACCTGCATCCACTATCCACTTTGGTAGAGCACGTTACCTGAGCACAAAATTGTCAGTCTGGTGTTACCAGTTTCCCTACAGTAATTGTTTCAAATCAATTAAAGATTGCACATGGGTTTTCGGGGTTTTTTTTTTTTTTTTTACTGCTTTATCATCTCTGAAAGCCAGTAGCAAAAGTTTAGAACAAATTAGCTGAGGGAAGAAGAATGACTTACCTTTGATTTCTTCTACTATTAATTTATCACATATTTGCTTTTCATATGTCTCTATATGTTCTAAAGACTCCTGAAATAGATCTGCCTCTCTCATCACTTGATTTTGATATAAAATCAGTTCACTATATTCATAATCTATTTTATTAGGAGGAATCTGGGGGGAAAAAAGCAATAGGTTAGTTAACATTTACCTGTACCTCAATTGCATGCAATATTACAGAACGCAAGATTCAGACTACAAAATGTATCAGATCTATTCATATACCCATCCAAACATTCAAAATGTAAAACTCCCACTATTCACAATCAAATTAGATTAATTCAGGATAGCCTTTGTTACAGAACAGTTTAAAAGAATGCCTGTATTTCTCTTTTCTCTATCACTGTGGAGAGCTAATAAAAAACAGAATCCTTGCCTTCTCTCATAAAATTCAGTACAATTTGCAAAGATCTTGATAATCTTTTCCTTCTGAAAGACTCATGTACTCCACAACAATTTTGACCTAAGTTCTGTAGCAGAACAGTGGGATAACACAATGCTTATTTTCAGTATACCAAGAATTCTGGATCAGACTATTTCCAAGAGCAATGAACCACCCAAATACTGGCCATAGCTTGACAACTAGAATTTTTCAGACAGGAAGCTTACCCTATTTCTCTCTAACCAAGTGTTCTCTCTACTATACTTCAATCCCCCAGAGAATACAGTGCACAAGCATGCAAGAAGTGTTTTCAAGAATTATTTTGAGGTCTGCTGCCAGTTGCATACCTAGAACTTTGTCTACAGGCTATAGTAAAACTAGTGGGTCATCCACCTTCCAGTGATACATCAGCCACTGAAACAGGATGACATTCAAAAGTATTCCTTTCTAGGGATAACTGCCTAAGGTGTATTTAGGCAATGAAAAAAGTCTTGCCAGACTTATAATAATTATTTCATACTAAATGATCTTCACTAATATACACAGAAGCTACTGCAATTACAAGTAAATTGCAAGAATAAAATGCAGAAGTCAGCAGACAACGCCCAGCAGATCTATACAACAGTTTACTATGTGGAATATACTGCCCTCAACAGAAATTGTAGAAGGAGAGACAGTTATATTCTAACATGATTTTTTTTAATAATAAAAATAGATAAGAAGCAGCTGAGCTTGATAAGTGTGAATGATTCTTTCCCATGATACTACACACATTTTTTCCTCCTGAGAAAGCAACACCTTGGAGTCACATTGGTCACCAAACGGTTTACTATTACTTTTCTGTTCACTGAGTAAAGCTTTTCCTCTGTCTTCTTTAAAGAACCAAGTAATTTAATAAACAACAAAAACCCCAAAACATTAAACCGGTTGAAATTAACATTCACATTAAAAGACTCTTGTCCTAAACCACTACTTGCAGCCCTTCCCTAAGCACAGATCAATTTTATGATATTTAACATTTGTTTACATGCTCTTTGAATTTTTAGAGGCAGCTTTTATAGTACTGTGAATTTTTAGAAGGAAGATTTCTTTTTAGACAGAAACGTTCTGAAAGACAGTGTAACTAAATAAAATATTGTAAAGAAGCTTATATCTGACAATGAACATCAGTTTTCGGGCCGAAAAATAACAGCATTCAAGTATTTTTTAGTAACTGCTAACATATTATAGCAAATGATGGCTAACAAAACAAGGCTAGACCTTGCACATACTAGAGTCAGCAGGTAGCATGAAATCCTACCCATTTCTTGAAGTGTATTTCCTCTAGCTGCAGCTCCATTTCCACCTTTGCTCAATTTTTATCCATATTAAACATTGGAAGACACTAATAAAAACATTGTTACCTGGAAAGCATTTTTAACTGCTTCACAGAATTGACATGTGCAACAGGGAGTTAAGTGTTTAAGCATGTCTTCCTGCTTATCCTTACTACAATACCACAGCACAAACTGCAGAGCACCAATTTAGTTCTTTCTCCTTCACTTCCTCCATAAAAATATCCTCCCCTCCAATACGACTATCCAAATTCCACAAGTAGCACAGCTTTTTGGCACATCATAAATTGGTTTTAGGCCCTCACAACACAGGTTACCCCAAAAAACCTTAAGAAAATATGTAAGACAAGAAACAGCTATCAATTAACCTTCTCGCACCTCTTCTGGCCTGGCAGGACTAACAAAAGAAATTATGAAGTGTCAAAACATCAAATTAAGTCCCTCTTACACATAGGGCAAATCCACCAGAAAGATACTACACTTACTGTCACTCCATTTAAAAAGCCATTTTTAAGAGTAGTTTTAAGAAATGTTCATTTTTAAAAATGTTTTGAAATCTCATCAGGTTAATGATGATTTAATTTGCAATTCATCAGAAGGCAAGAAGCTTATAACTCCAGTACTTAATATGAATAATCAGATTGTCTTATAAAGAATAAGATATACTATAAAAAGTTTTTTCCATGCCACTGTTACCGCTGCACAATACATCTTTACTCCTCCCTCCCCCAGAAGAGTTATGATTCTTGCACATGAGATGTCCAACTTTCTCTTGAACTCAATTCTGCTGTTTCAGAATAAATTTCTTCCTCTCCTAGACCAAAAAAAGAATCAACTTTACAACCGTAGATGCCCTAACATAACTGTCACTGAAAGAATGTGACAAGATGCAGCCAAAACATACCTAAGAGCAGACCCCCAAAACTCCAGAGGTTTTCTGTCCATATCTGTAATTGTGGGCCTGATGCAGAAATTAGGAATAAAATAAAAATTAAGAATAAAAATTTTGTTCTGGAAAAGAAGAAAGGAAAAATGGGACATACAACAGTAAAACAAATTGCATAGTTGTTTTACACCTTGGTTCCCAAAATTTAAATTCTGAAGTGACTCAAATCATTTGATTTAACTTGGACAGCACAAGCTGTTATATTTCCTGCAGTGATGTCTGCATTCAACCTCATAACCTGGTGTTGACTGAAATATTGTGCATCTGGTTTATTTACAGCTTTCAGATGACAGGCAATGTTGATCTGGATATGCTAAGAGACAGAAAATTCACTATTTCCAATGATAACTTAGCCATTAGAATAAAACTGTCAGTGATAAAAAGTGATATATCTTTTGAATTTGTTGCTCAACTGCCTGCCACTACTTGTTCCTTTATTTTTCCCCATTAAGCAACCTTCCTAGCTGTCATTCTTCCCAAGACCACTATCTAAACTGTACTAGAATCACCTAGGTTTTTTCTGCTTACAGTAAACAAAGAGAATCTCTGCCTTTCACTAGACAGCATTTTCTCTAGTCCTCTTTCCATAGTTAGAAAAGACATTTTCTAACTTTTTAAAAACAGGGTCATCAGTAAGTCTTGATCTCAGTAATCAGTGCTCTATAGAGAGAATCCCTATTTCTTCTCAGAAAGAAGGGTGGCTTTTTGTTTTTCATCCACAGGTCCACCCTGAGGGGTAATTTTACAATAAGCTAAGTCAATCCAACTGCAGCCTGGATCAACAAAAGCAGTTCACTTCCCTCTATTATTCCCCTTCCTCCTTCCCCTCTCACCTCACAGTTGTTCAGTTCAGCCAATCAATCCTTCAAAAGAGTGATTATTTTTCTGTCACTTTGGCTTCCTGAACCAGCCCTCCACGAGTCAACCAGTGCTGCACAAGGAAGCAGTGGGAGCACACAGGAAAAAGTCAGACTGCTGGTTTTGGCAACAGCTTGTAGCTAGATTAGCTCCATTATTTTCTAATACTGCATCTTCAGATACTCACCTACAATCACTAAAGTGACAGTTCCTTGATCTTTTTCTTAGTTTTACTGCTTGGTTTTGGCTGTGTTAATTCACATCTGAATGGACAGAGCTGCCTAAGTAATCCAAGTAAATGAATACGATCACCCTACATCACCATTATTTACCAATTATTACAACAGCAGCATTTTACATAAGACATTACATTTACTTCTTTATTCATTAACAATAATGGTAAACAGTATCAGGCCTAATACAGATCGCCATAAAACTCCTTGAAAACATCGGTTTGTTAAAGATTCACCAGCGATTCGGAAACCCTTCAGTCTTTCAAACCTCCTTTTAAACATTGAACATCACCCTTTTATCACAGTCACATGCAATATTCTGTCAAGTCAGTCACAAAAGCTCATCTATTCAGTTGGAGTGCAAAGTACAGGGCAAGAGGGGAGATTTGAAAAGTAAAGCAAGCAAGAAGTATATACCTCCTCAAAGATCAATGGAGTATCCTGAACTCAACTATTTTAAGCACCGGACTTAAATATCCACAGACTCCACAAACAGTACATTTGGGGACTACTGTGGAAGAGCCAAAGTGGGGCAAAACTCAGCTGTGAGTTTGCTTGGGCTCTCCTGACTGTTCTGGACCCAACACATTGCTTCTCTCTTCCAATGGCTGGGGCTCTACATGGGCCTGTACTCCTCGGGGAGCTAGCGCAGCAAAGTACAAGACTATTTGCAAGAGAAATGAAACTAATGTGGTCATCCTTATTTTTAGTGTTTTGGGGGAGAAAACACAATATACCACTTAACTGTCCCTATCAATCTCAAAAAAGAGGAAAGGCTTGGCAGACTAATTTTCTATAAACTCATGTTGTCCAACATTTGTAGCATATTTCTGTCCTTTAATGCTTAACCAGCTTTTCTGCCATTTGCCTGTGACTGATATTATGCTAATCAACAGTTAAACAGCTCATTGTTCAAGTACAAACCATTTTCCTATTTATGGCAATTTTGCAAATATTTCCAGTTTTACTAAAAATGGCATCAGAGCTTGAGATCTTATCAGGATTTCTTTGTTTTAGGGTGAGATTTAAGATTGTGATAACTTGCACAGCAGACTTGACTGATTTAATATGTTCATCTACGGCAGATGGTACTTGAATCTGGCTTAGTCACTAGACTGAAGAGCGTATCGTGACGACTGCCCTCAAACAACCATATTTACACACAACCTTTTAGAGTAAAACAACATTAACAGCAACACTTCTGTTCTCTCCAAGGGGCCAATACCACTGTTAAGCCCTCTCAGTCCTTGAAAGAACCTCAATTTCTTACACTTCATGTGCAGTTTTTCCATCTATTATATATTCTTTCTAATTCAAACAGTCATTTCAACACTTAACTCAAGTTGGGCTCTGCTGACTCATTCCAGAACCATGACTTTTTGGCTATCAAATGCTCAAAAAAGAGGACCCGATTTTCATTTAAGCTTATTGTTTTCAGCTTTTATTCAACACTGAAGTTACAGCTCTTTTGAAGTATCAGGCTATATATACCTGGCATGCAACATCCTTTGTTTGGCCACAATACATGATCAAGATACAAACACTGGTCCCTCCTAGCAATTATTTCCTTTCTTACAGTTAGTCCCATTCTGGCTAAGATCTCAAATGCAGTTATTTCAGAAAGGATGTGAGATTTTTGTTTAAAAAAAAAAAATCACAATCTAGGTCAGGTAATATCTTACTATCTGCCTATGATACTTCCAGCACGCCTCCCAAACTGAATGCATCTGTAAATGTTTTTTTCTTTCCATGTTACAGAACAATCAACACATCCACTCTGTTCTGTTAATTCAGACTTCATAGTTCTGCATTACCAATAACAGAACAAGAGAACAGTCTCTCTCAAAAAAAAGGTTATGCTTAGGGATTTTAGCATTGTGCCATTTGATTTACTCCAACAAGTTTCAGTAACACCAAATCTTCTCAAACAAAGAATTTTCAGCTATGTTTTCACATTAACACCAAGCACTGATTTTAAGTGCATAATATACAGATGCATACAAAGCAATGAAAAAAGTTTTCTTTTCACATTCTTTGTGGACACGTAGTGACATCGAGGCTATGGCAGGAGAAAGGGCAAATGAGAACATTGAACACTAAACAGTATTTTCTGAAGTTTTACCTACTGTAAACTGACAGGATCATCACAGGTTTTCTCTAGCTACAAGCCTCACAAACATTAAGTTACTCAGTCACTCCACATCAGCCTACCCTTATATCCTCAACCCTAACAGTCTACTGCAAGGGGAAAAAGTATTCCTGTATAATTTGCATCAACTGCTAAGCTCCTGGAAATCTTTCTGCTCAAAGCAGAAAGCTCCACAAATAACAGATTTCTACTTAATTCTTAACTGGTTCCTAATGAGACCTTCCTAATTATGAAGAACTAATTCCTCAGATTCTGTCTTATACAGAAAGTGTTCTCTTTCCAGAATAGGAAGGTCTTACCTGTTGGGTTTTCCTAAACTCTTCAAGTAGTTTTAAGGCCATATCATAATCTTTTAGTAAGTGGTATGCAATGGCATATCCAATCCAGGATGCCCGTTGTGTGGGGCGTAGCTGAAGTAGCTGGTATCTTGTCTCCTTCAATGAAAGAAGAGCAATTTAAAAACAACACGTTAAAAAAAAAAAAGAGTTACTATATACCTTTATGATGATTTACCACCAGTACAGCTAACATTTTAAGATATCTTTTTAAAGCCCTAGGCAATTTTTGAAATTCTAAATGCTTTTCTGGGGAAAAGCAGCATGTTTCCTTCTCAAAAATCTGGGGGCTACATTCAACATATAGGAGTCACAGCACAAAGCATAAAATCTGTGTGTTGGGACACAGAAGGTGTCATTTTCAAGAGTACCTCTTAAGGGCCTAAATTATTTCCAAAGACAGAGCTTTGAAGTCTCAGAGCGGGTTTTCCATTAGAAAGCACAAGCTCACTGCCACTGAAAGAGCAGTCCCAATCTCCTTGTGCCCAGGCACGAGGTCCTCATACTTATACCACTGCAGTACTTCTCAGACCCCCTTCCTGAGTCAAATCATATCACTAAATCAGTTATTCCCTTTTCTTGTATTAGCAAATTCAACATCCTTAGTGAAGGAGACCAACTAATGCTGTAGCCCACAATCCAGTCCTCTACTTCACATTAAACAGAGGATAGAAGAGGAGCAGGACTTTTCCCTTTCACAGCCAAATCAGTTCAGCCATTTTGAAACCACTAACCCTGATTTTAGACAAATTTTAAGGTTTTATTTATGATAAAATCAATATTGGGATTCAAGAAATCAGTCATCATGGGGCAAGTTTCCCACATACTCGAAACAAACATAGAATCATAGAATCGTTTAGGTTGGAAAAGACCTTTAAGATCATCCGGTCCAACCATTAACCTAACATTACCAAGTCCACACTAAACCAGTTAAGGGTAGACTAGACTAAGCCATGTCCCAAAGTGCCACGTCTACCCGTTTTTCATACATGATAGTGTATTTCTCACAAAAAGACACCTCCAGTATACACACCCAAACCACCACTTGCAGCACTTCACAATAGCACAGTAAGTACTCCTACTTGCTATGCTTTAAGTCTTATCCTTTTTATTTTCATTGTTTTAGTGAAAAATGAGTTAAGAACAGAACTAGAGTTTTACAAGGTGATCCACAAGTCAAATTGTAGAGAATAACTGCACTTCTAGTTCTGTTCTCAACATTACAAGGAGCTCTGCTGCAATACATTTCATGCTTTCCTGAACAAAAGCTTAGAACACTTTTGAAACAGCAAAACCAAGTAGCAACAGAATTACTACCAATGAAAGACTGAATAATGGAATAGAATAACAAGAAAATGCTAACAGCAATAAATAGGAATTCAAAGAGAATACTTACTCTATATCCTTCTAAATCCCTCATCTGAATCTGCAGGAGAGAGAGATCTCTCAAGATCTGTAGATTATCTTTATCTAGTTTCAGTGCATTCCGGTAACACTTGATGGCTTCATCATATTTCTTATCAGAACGTTGCAAGAGACCGTAGACATGCCAACCTAATGCACGTTAAGGAAGATACACTCACAATTTTCACAAAGTAACTGCAGCGCATTTGTGTTGCAGACCAAACCAGCACCCTTATAAATTGTTTGATCACTGCAGCCAGACCTTACTGACACATTTTAAAATATTAAATGCTACCAAATAAGCAATAAAGTCTCATTCAAAAGTCTTCTGTTAAGTCACATTCATACCCCCCCCAAAACACCGTTACACAAACTAAATGATCCAAACTCCACAGGACCCAGAAGTTATTCCTAGAGATGTACTGTTTAAAATATACTACTGTAATTACAGTAGGAATTCTTGCTCCTAGAAGTGTCTCATTCTAACAATGCAATTGGTGTACAAGTTTTACTTTTCCTCTCTCACCTATCTGCAACTTCAATTAGTTTCCAGATTTTACAGTAAGGGATAAACAGAGCTACACTTTATTCATTGACGAAAGGAAATCTTCACATTTCTGTGTGTCAGAAGTCTGTCACATTCTCAGCATCTCAGACTTCCATCAGTAGTGTGTCATTTCAATAGACTTTTCTCTCACAAGCATCCTTTTTTATCTTGGAAAGATTCTGAATTCAAAGCATGAAACCAACATATGTCATAGCAACGCATTACACTGTGTGTTTACATCAGTCTCCAAAAGTCGTATTAAAAGAAAGATTACTTGGCATGATCTACCTTTTGCTACTCCAGCTTACTAGTAACTCATTGAGGCAACATATTCCACAGTAGTAAACCTGAACTTACTTTGATTTTCAAATTAGAAGTAGCTCACAAGTTCTCTCAAGCAGCTCTCCCATGCACCCCTGAGGCAGCAGAACACAGCAAATCTTTGGGAGAGGTATATGCATCCTTCACCTGCTTTCAATTAAGATATCACAAATCACCAAAATATTTAAGAGTTCTTATGCTACTGAACTGAAATAGACACAACTGTTCTCTCCAAAGATACAATCATTTCTCAACTTTTTGAGATGCAAAATTTAGAAAGCACATAAATGCAACGTGTTACCCTGGTCAAATTAATCAAAGAAACAGAACTAAGTTCCCTCTTTCTTAGAATATCCTGAAGTAAGTTCTAGATATGAAGATATAAAGCTGGTTTGTAATTATCAAGAATAGAAGATATAAGACTCCAGCCAAAAGACTTGCGAGAATTAATAGTCTGAAGTAAACTTTTAATACACAAGCAAGAAACTCCATTTTGCATTTCTACAGGAACACCAGGCTAATTTCAGCCAGCCAAAGCACACAAAAACTCCATATGCATCTTTGAGACTGCTAGAAGAGCTGCTGTTGCTGCCATGATGATTTAAGACTAAACGGGAAAGGGACAAAACGATTTTGGATACAGTTACAACAGTTGGTCCAATACTGCTACTTCTTTCTATAAATCCTGCCTTGCCTATTTGAGTTCAAATATTCAGGACATGGATCAAACTTACATGTAGCATCTTCATATACCTGCCCTCAGAACTACTGATTTTTCAGAGTCTCACCTAGAGCAAGACAATTCAGTCCAAAAGAATGGATATGCACTTTAACAGTGTACTTGGACTAAGAAGACACTTTGAGTAATTTATCAGGCATCACTACCATTCCTGGATTCAATTGGTAATCTGGCTTAATCTTTCATAAATCATATTCTTCACCAAGCAGTCAAGTAAAGAAAAGCATAAACCCATTCATAAATGAGTGTGTACAGTAGTCAAGACTAAGTATAAGAAATGTTAACAGATACAAGCCAATAAAACACAGTGGCACCAATTTATTATAGTGGACAGCTCTAGGCAGTCTTGCATGTGTTCCTACAGTGTCCCAAGTGTAACATGCCACTTTCCGAAACATTTATTCTTGAAATAAGTGTAGATCTCTGACCAGATCATTACTCAAGTGATATCCAAAAAACGGGTCAGAATTCATTTGTAGTTTGACCAGAAAATTTCTGGATTTCTAAACAATTTTACAACAGCCATTCCCCCCAACCCCCCCCAAAAAATTCCTCAATATGGGGAACCACAGAAGAATTAAAAGCTTCTACTCCTCCTTAAACAAATCAGAACACTGAAGTGACCAGCTATATTTTAAATACCCTCTAGCAGGTGCTTTCTAAAAAGCACGTATGACAAAATACACCAAAAGCACCTTCAAACGTTACCACACGAAAGTAAGAACACAGATATACTGCACCTCCTTGAAACCAGCTACTGGAACAAGGTGACTTTAGCAGCTATGCCCTGCCTCTCCCTTTAAACCAAATGACACATAAAACAGGAAATGTAAATATTATTTTAGAGAACCTCCCAAGCTCTGCCTAAGTAGCACTGAGGATCAAGAGCCCCTCAAGCTTCCATCAGAACTTCATGGCTAGTCACAAGCCTTTGCAAAGGAGGTAGAAAGAACCTTTATTAAAAAGCTCAGCCTCAGATCTCAGTTTCTCATGGGCTAAAATACATAGAATATTCTTCTAGTCTTGACTCTCTCCATGTACTGGAGCCCTACCATCAGGAAAGATTCAGATATTTGGGTAGTGACATTATGATAGCACATCAGGTGCTCTTAAAGTGTGGTAAAAGAGGTTTGCTATTTCTTTAGAATTTAATCAAGAGATGACAACTGAAAGTACTGTGACAAACCTGACACCTAGTCTGCAATTAATTCAGCATCAGCTAGCTTGTGCTCACTAGAGAAGTAATTCTGCATAGACAGATTACTCTAGGGGATTCTCTGTAGAGCTGTAACAATACACTTGAATGCAAAAAGTTGGAACTTCTTGCTTTGCCAGAGCTAGTTCTATGGATGCAGCTTAAAAAAAACATTTGTGCCTAATGGGATTCAGATGAGTTTACACTTTCTCTGAATTCAGAAAACAAAAATCCTTGTAGTCTTCTTAAGGCAACGTAAGTTTAAAAGTAATTAAAATAGTGATAAAAATCCACTAAAACTTGTAACAAAAAATATTTCTTTTTTTTTTAATTTGTCCAGCAAGAGGGTCCCTTTGACCACCCCACTCCCCAAATTAGATCTGAAAAAGCACAGATCCCTCCAGCATTTGTAGGCAAGTCTTCTAGACAGTTTTAAGAGTCAGCAGGAATTGCAGACAATAATTAGTGATGCTGAGAGATCCCACTGCAGAATTTTGTTTAGGAATCAGAATCCCCCAAATCTCTCAAGAAAACTTGACCAGATTCTTTTGCTCCCTGATTTAAGGTGCAAGACTTCTTACACATTGATTGAAGTTGCTTTGATATTCCTTAGGCATTCAGCTTTTAACATCAAGAAGGTACAAATTATCTTTGATTGTTCTATGGCATACTTCCAGTAACTCTGATAAGCATATGGATTTAAGAGGTTTTTTCCCCAACCTCAAGCTCCCTAGACATTTAATATAGGAATGGTGTCAAAAGCCATCCCTTTGTCTTAACTGGATGGCCATCAGAAAGTGTTTCCTGTGATACTAAAGGAAGACTTTTTTTTAAAAAAAAATGTTAAACACTTAAATATTTAATGGGAAATTTGCCCCTTAACATGCCACTCAAACACATACAGAACAAGCAAGGCATTCTGTGCCAATCTCAAGTAGCCTCCTACCTGTGGCTTAAACAGAAGACAGCTACTCCTAAAGCTCTTTGGGTAGCTGTTAAGTATTTCACAGGTACAAACTTTTGGAAGACAAGCTTAGAACATAGTAGTAATCATCAAGCCAGTAGACCTAAACCATTATCTAAAATTCAGTGGCAAAATAGACACTTTCAGAACACCTCTAGACTGGATTTCTTATACCTGTAAGAGAGAAGAAAGCTTTAGAAGCAGCCAGATTTTACAAGCCATACCTACTGTCTGCAGAAAGTAAACATCATAGATAGTCTTTTCCTAAGAGATAAAAGGCATTTTTCTTAAAGATTCTGCAAAATTGTAGAGAGGAAAATAAAACCTTGTTTCAGGTATTTGATTACCAATTAATATTCACTGTACACACCTTATTTTAGACTTTTTTTTTATTCAGACCACATTATGTACTTCAAAAGTATGTACTGATGTAGCAACAAATGATACACAGAAGTGAGAACTCATAGCAAAAAGATCAGGTTTTGTATTACAAAGGATACAGACATGACTCTTTACATCATTACGAAGTCCTTTCCGAACAAATTCATATGCTTCTTCCTTCTTCCCTAAGCAGTTCAAGGTCAGTCCTTTCATTGCGAGCGTCTCTGTAAGAAATATCATATACTTTGTTTCTGACTTCCCATATGCCAGTTTCACAGTGCAGATACCCTTTGAAGTTTTATTCGTCACTGAACACAGCGACATTCCCCATTAAATGATAAATTTAGATCAGGATAGCAGCCTAGCACAGCTGAAGGCTGTTATATGGAAGCATTTCCTTTCTTGAAATTGGTCTTAAAAAAAGATCACTGCAGAGCATCATACAGATGTGATGAACACAGACAACACAAACTTTATTAATTAAAAAATACATTTAACTGGCTTTAAGGGATTTAACAATAAGCTAAAGCAATTTTAGAGAGCTTTTCAATGTATGCTAAAGTTCCAGGCAGGCAGAACAAGAAAAAAAAAATTAATTCAGTTGTGTCATACCATAAGAAACAGATCTCTGTCACAGTCAGCTCCACCATTACAGGTTGCTTACAAAGCATTAGTTAAGAGGAGCATATTTCCCACTACAGTATTTTGGAGGTAAAAAACGTTTAAGTAGTAGCATTTTAATCAACATTCCGAGAGGCACAAGATACCAAATCATACATTGATATGACTATTGCTCCCTCTCTTCCCCCATTCTTCAAGTAACACTGTGGGAAACAAGTTGCATGTAATGCATGCACTATGCCTGAAAGCTGTTCCAGATTTTTTTTTTTTGCTAAATAAGAGACCATTTAGGTTGGGTCCCTGCCAGAAGATTAGTCACATTTGCATCACTGTACTCTGGTTTTCCTCCTTTGCCCCAGTATTAATGGCAACAGCCCATCATCTCAAGGTCAGCTATAACAGCAGTTTGAAGTTTCATTGATAGACCTGTTTAACACCGTTTTCTGCAAAAGTACACCTAAAGTGAATGATGACTCAAAATAAGCCAAGGCTTTTGTTTTGTTTTTAACTTGTCCTACATCCACACTAAGAACAGAGAAAGCTAGAATGATACCTTCCCAATAATATCAGGAAGCTAGAAAAAGAATATCCCCACTGTGGGAAGGAGGGCAAGCTACTCCTACCTTCCCACACCAGGGAGATAACTGTCCAGCCACAGCAATCCATCTGTTTGCCACCTTCTCACTAAATTTTTCAAATTCCTTGTCTCTGAAGCTAAGTGTGACAACAGTGCAGCTTCCCATCAGATCATTTCATTGGTTTAGATCTGCTTCAGCTGTTCGTTCCAGGCTTTGCTCCCAAGCTTCAAAGCTATTAGTGGCTCAGAGCCCAAGTAGTATGTGGACTGTAGTTGTCCTGGAAAAGTTTAAGAGGCAGCAAGAGCAGAAAAGACAGAGATGTATACTGAGATGTTATAAAAACACAAGTGCTAGTAGAGACAAATGCATCAGGTCAGAGCTGGACAAGCCACTCTAGCTTTGAAGCAACAAGAAAACCGTACTTTTATCTCTAGAGAGGTAATGAAGGCAACAAAGAAACAGCAGACACTGATGGAAGCATGAAAGGGATTAGTCGAACATTTTTGCAAGATTCGACAGTGTCAAATAGGAAAATAATTTTACTGACACAGTACGTGCACACTCAGTGTCAGGCTGCTTCAACAGCAGACAAACAACAAAAATTCACTGTATCAGAAGGAAAGATTGGCTGAACCATGCAACAGCAACCCTGTAATACAGTAAGACTAGAGTATCTTATTGAGGATTAAGTTCTGACAGACATAAATAAAAGCAACATTTTGCTGTCCTGTTTCCTGCAGTGTTTATCTGAACAGGATCTCCAGATTCTGTCTAGCTTCAAGTCTTAGCAGCAACAGTATTCCACTTAACTTTATTCCTTGTAAGAAGCAATTTGGTATGCAGTACAGAAAATTTAAGAATACAAACTTGACAAAAAAGCATGATTTTTAATTCATTGGCAGAATACCTTCATGTAGTATTCAAAAAAAGGCTGGGCTTGCTATTAAATAGGAATGTAATAAAAGCCCACACTAGCATTCTGACCCAGAAACCTAGAAAGGCAACTTACTTGGAAGCTTCACTGAAGTGTGCTTCCACCATGTATTTTGATCTTCATCACCCCACTGCACAGGAGTGTTTGACTGAGCTAGGGTGGAAGCTTGGTCTTAATGCACAAAGACTGAAAATCCAGAGTAATTACTCAGTCATAAGGACAGAATCATACTCAGCAACAGGCTCCTTTCTTCCCCAATAGTATGGAAGAGACTGATTATACATTTAAGCTCATGACAGGAGGGAAAAAGAAAAAAGTCTGAGTCTGTAGTTACCTCCATGTTCAGCAAATTTCGGGTTAGAGAGGATCATCTTGCAGAACTTGAGTCCATTTTTGTACTGTTTTTGTTCATAACATTTCTGAAAAAAAAGGTGTAATTACAATCACTGAAATGCATTTAAAAACAGAGTACCTTAACATAATATTACAAATGCAGTAGTTCTTTCAGTAAGGTATGGTAATCAGATCACTAACAAGCTCTAGTTGAATATGACTTCATATTACATTGCCTTTTTTTAGCATTCAGAACAGTATCTGCCTTCATTTACATGCAGCCAATGCTCCACCTCATGGTCTCCTTTTTATAAAAAGTTAGTAATTCCTTTTCAACAGAAATAGAAAAGGCAAGTAGGAATGTCTACTTTGATTCAAAAATTCTTAAAATAGAGAGCCAAGTTAGAAATCTTGACTCAACAGAACTTCTGAGAAGCATTAAGTCTCAAAGAGTCTGGACACTCCTTTCAACATCCCACATCCCTGGCTTAGTGACCTCCCAGAGTACGAAATCTCAGACAGAAGACTTTCCTTGTTGCCGATGTAGACTCTTGGGAGGAAGAGAGAAACCATGAAGGAGGATAGAACTATTGTAGCCTCAAAAAAAAAAAGGTATCCAGGGAGGGAGAATTTACCTGGGTATTAAAAAAAACAAATAGCTGTACTATTCCAGCTAGAAATTAGGTAAGGGCTACTTTTACATTTATTTAGGGTACCATTGACCTAATCACTAGGTAAACTGGCAAACAATGCAGTTCAGCTGTGGGAACACAAGGAAAAAAAACCACACATGTGAACCTGGGTCCCTTTTCTTTTTTTGAAAGATATTACCTGATGTAAATAAGTCATCAAGGTCTTAGTAATTTAAATCAATTGCCGATCACTAGAGTTGATCACTTTGAAACAAGTTTACTTAAGTCAAAGGCATGCTTGTATCAGTAAGCATGAAAATGATTTAAGGTCATTTAAGCTTCTTAACTTGAAGAAAAGAAACAAACCAGGCTTAACTTGGCACCATTTTCAGTTAATAAGGTGTATTGTCCTGCTGTAATTTAGATGGCTGTTCTCAGGAGAAAGGATGTCATTTCAGTTATGTACTTGAGTACTTTAACTGTCTCTCATAGATCACTCCCACTCCATCAATCTTCCAGGACAGAGGTAAAACCTATGTTAAATTAATGCAGAGTGTAGTAACTCCTTTGCAGTCATAATACATAATCACATTGCTTCCCAGGGTACAAGCAAAAGAGAAACACGCCTGTGCTGACTTTTGGGTAATTGGCTAAGGTGCCAAAACAAGGGTCCTCCTCCAGTCTGTGGGAAAGGGTTTAATTACAGACAGTTTTTAAGTCTTTGTTGCCTGGAACTCAAGACACTTGCAGTTAACCATGATTAACTGGAGACTAAATCATAGAATAATTTAAGTCAACAAGAACCTTCAGAGGTCACCTAAATCACCCCTCAAAACAAAGGAGAGCTAACCTTGATATTGGATCAGGTTGCTCTGCCTGACTGACTTCTGGCAGGATGGCCAGGGAGTTCCCATCAGAGGCAAATAGTTATACTATGGCAATTAACATTTAAACGACAGCAACAAAAAAGCTTTGAGAATTTTAAACTGAGAACTAGTTTCCACATCTTCATCTGAAATAACCAAGTTGCAGCAAAACTTGGGCTCCCCTGCAGGGGAAGGTCAAATTCTCCCATTCATTTCCCCCCCCCCCCCCCCCCCCCGCCTTAACACAAGATGCTTAGGATCATTTTTAAAGAATCCTAAGAAAATACCAACAGTGTTCTAAGTATGCTTTTTAAATTTATTCAGGTATGCCTAAAAAAGTAAAAGAACACTGTACATTCATCTATGATTCTACAACTCTTGCAATGTTGAGTGAAACTCCAAATATACAGCAATGCTTAACCATAGAACAGAAGCTAGAGTCAAGTGTGCACTTAAAATAGATTAACTATTTCAGGAAATCCATTATCCTTGCTCTGACATTTTTATCCTATAGAGTTCAGTCCCAGGCCTAGAATAAGAACTGAACTTAGATAATTATAGACAAATTTGAGATTTTTGGAGGACAAACAAGATCACATTTTCCAAATGCCAACAGATGGATGGAAGAGAGAAGTTAATGCTCTCCACAGAGAGAAGCACAAGTTCAACATTCACAGTTGGGTGGCTTGCTGATAGACAAGCAGTATACTTGTACTTGTCAATAAACAGGTTAGCTTAAAACCAGACACAAACCACAGCATTTCTTGCCCAGCTGCTCTTTACTAGACTAAAGAGGGGCTGACTACAGAAACTTAATGAGTCAGTACAAAATGCAACAATTCCACTGCTTATGGGACAAGCCTTGCTGGTTAGTCAAAAGGTGACTTCCCAGCCCCACTCCCTCCAAATACATATATACACATACATGCATTTGTAAGTAAGTTATATATTTATACCAATACATTGGCTCAAATGTACATCAATATAAGAGAAAGGACTTTGCTCAGCAATACAAATATATACAGATATAGTGAAAGGCTTACAGATTCAGTTACATGGACAAGCCTGGGGCTTTAAAAGCATCCAAACTTCACGAATAGAGTGCTTTTAAACTTCTGTCTGTCAAAAAACTGTGAATGAGCACACCATGCTCCACCTGTATCTTGTTTACAGAAAACCAGAGTTTGATGCCATATGATACCATCTCATTTTGAGCACAGATGGGAATTTCATCGTTGAGAAACCTGATGTCTCCATATGTATTCTCAAGTTTTGTACTAAACAGGACAAATATAACTGAAATGCATTCATTAGTATCTGTCCCATTGCATTAAGTCTTTGGTACAGTAAAAGCTCAAGCTAATATGCTGTTGGGTTTTTTTTTTTTTGTTGGTTGGTTTGGGTTTTTTTGGTTTGTGGTTTGGTTTTTTTTTTTTTTTAAACAGCCTTATGTATTGTGCTTAATGTGAGGCTCCCCAACACCCTTTTATGGCAATAATTTCCTGCTAGAACTAAAGCCAAATCACGAATGCTTACACATTTGAAACCTCAAAGGGAGATTTTTGGCAAGGCCAAAATGTTATCCAGAACTTCTGTTACCAGATGTTCCTGGAAGGATGTTACCTCTGCTGGCAAACATCTCATCCTGGTTTATTCCCTTTTTCAACACTAAATCAAAAGATATAAACTACTTGTAGACTTTGCCATACAGTTAAGCTAGACATCATTTTATGCACTTTCAGGTAAGAATCAAGTGCCTCTACACAGAGGTTAAATAGGCACAGCATCTAGGAACTAACTATAACTGTAAAGGTAAAAAATACCACTGACAAGGATACAACAATGAAGAGGAAGAGGAGACTTTAATCCTGTAGCAGCAGCAAAGCGCTGTAATACTTAAGGAACTACCATTCACAAATTCTAGCTTATTTTGTAAAGAGACAAAACCCCCTTCCACTAGTAAATTATCAACAGAATCAGGGATCTCAATGG
The DNA here is from genome assembly GCF_030463565.1 of Pelecanus crispus. Classification (NCBI taxonomy): domain Eukaryota; kingdom Metazoa; phylum Chordata; class Aves; order Pelecaniformes; family Pelecanidae; genus Pelecanus; species Pelecanus crispus. Next base: position 192,065,752 of record NC_134643.1, on the reverse strand, counting down.
CTCACTAACATTACCACAGGACTTCATGTATCACCACTCAATCACATATGCCACATACATGTAAATTATACTTAACTACTTGCAACATCAGGCTAGTAAAGGGATACTTTTACACACTACGCCTCCCTACACAAAGCATTTGCCACTTAAGAAAAAGTCTTGTATTGAGACAACAGCTACGTTTTTCACATACTGAAGACAATTTAATATACAGATCAGCAATTTTATGTCTGAAGAACATCTCGCTATGGCCCTCAGACATTAACACTCACTTCTGAGAAGCCATCTAAAAAAAAAATCTCAACTGGTTGCTCAAAGAGAGACTGCAATTGCAGCAACAAATTCCCTTCCTTACTCCCTGTCCCTAGTGCCTCTGAATGCACTGAAGTGACATATTAGTTCATAAACCATTTTCACGTGAAGGCTGAATAAAATGTAGTATCACATTTGAAGAATAAGGACAGGTATCACATCAAACCAAACAGTGTTAAGCATAGCAACCAGGCTTCCTTGACCAACTTAAACGTTTTAATAGTTTTAAGTTGTTTAAGACGGACTGTGACTGCAACAGAGCTGCAGCAAAGAAGTTCAATCCAAACGAGACACACTGACCAGTCTCATGATGAGCATCTGTAAATGGGGCCTGTAAGAAAGATGGGGACAGACTTTTTAGCAGGGCCTGTTGCAACAGGACAAGGGGTAACAGTTTTAAATTAAAAGAGGACAGATTTAGACTAGATAAGGAAGAAATTTTTTTACAACATGGTGAAACCCTGGAAATGGTTGCCCAGAGAGGTGGTAGATGCCCCAACCCTAGAAACATTCAAGGTCAGGTTGGTCAGGGCTCTGAGCAACCTGATCTAGTTGAAGATGCCCCTGCTTATTGCAGGGGGGTTGGAGTACATGACCGTTAAAGGTCCCTTCCAACCCAAAGCATTCTATGTGCAATTTTCTTTAACAACAATACTGCAATTTGGAAGTTGGTTTTGCTGTCTCTGGACAAGAACTTGTCAAACACTAAATCCAAAACACTGCCAGCAATTTAACACTACTCTCAGATTTGACCTGTGCAGCCCATGTTCTGTTAATACAGGTCTGCACATCAACAGGCTGCCTTGCCAGAAACATGCTGGACCATGAGAACCACCAATAAGAAAATAAGCATTTCAACTGATTTAACAATTTCTAAGTAGCTGAATGAAGACAGCTTCAAGCTTTATTAGAAGAACATCATTTGTTTATTAGTCTTCCCTGCTACTGTAGTTCCATAAAATCCTGCTTTGTGGACCTCTCAGCACTAGACAGTTTCAACATTCTTGCCAAGTGGTGTCTTCTCTCTTGTTGCCAAGATTTTGGTGCAAAACTCTGGGGCTTTTGGCAACACCTAGGATTCATTTAAACAAAACTTTAATCTTATGTTCTCAATGCTTACACCTTCAGTGTTTTAAACTGTGTGTCTGCTGTGTAATAGTGATGGGGGGGCTGCGTAAGGAAGGAACCAAGGAGCTAAATGTGGAACATCAGAGCCTAGAGAAAAGAACAAGGCTTACACATCAAGCCTTACGGAAAGAAGGCTGGAAGTCAGTTGTGCTGGAAATCTGTCCAAGCCACAATGGTGATCAAGTTCAGTAATAAAAACCCTCAAAGTTATCACTGCAGTTCTGATGAGCAACTTTTCCTGGGAGCTATCTGGCAAGTATTTAGGGTCTGTTCATATTAATACACATTTTTAACCAAAACCAGGCACAATCAATACAGGAACATCAGCATGCTCTCAGTATTCTTCTTAATTGACATTTAACACTTGGACCTTTTAAAAAGCCTTCCTTGTTTTATTGCACATCTATAAAACAATGTCATCTGCATCTAACAGACAGTCTATGTTTTTCACAGCAGTTGATGAAATTAAGTTATCTAAGTACTGTAGTCAGATTTTTAGGCAGCACTCTGTATATACTGTTCCTATGCTAACAAATAATAATTACTAAATCATTCACCAGTTTTATAACAAGGTCTGTCACCATCTTGTTTGAATGATCCACAATTAAGTTCCAAAAGAGTTCAGCATGTGTGTTAGAAATGCTCCTTGTATCATGAAATATTTGGATGCTTTGCAATACTGATACAGGAAAAGAAAGCATCATGATGCTATTAAATTTCACAGGCAGACCAGGGACTTCTGCATAAGGTTCCCCAAACAGCAACCCTCTCTCCACAATTATTTCAGTACTGATGTTTGAGAAAATGGAAAAAAGTATCAGCTGAAATGGGCTTCAGATCATAGAGGCCAAGGAAAAAGCTCATTACTGCTTTCCCACCCTCACAGCATCTTAAATTCCTAGTCCCAGGACAACTCTTTCAGAGTACCAACATGTTCTTCTACCCCTTCCCCCCAAGGCCTACTGGTGTTTTATATATGCATATAAAAATTACCTACTCTCTGCTGGTAGGCATGGTTAGCCTCATCAGCTGAAATTAAAAAAAAAAAAAAAAAATGAAGACAACCTAGCTCCAACCTTGCTTGCTTCAGTTGTCAAAATGGACAGGCCACATAGTTCTTCCTCAGACCTGGGGACTTGGCAATGCAGAACAGCACTGAGTCAGACCACAGATGGTGGTGCAAAATAGGACAAGTGGCCAGCATCATATATAGTGGTAACTTTTTTATCAAAGTACTGATGTCACAGTAATATCTAAGCTTTCACTATTATGATTCTCTGTATACAACAACATTTTTTTCCTTTAACCAGCTTTTAGCAGTTATTTAACTTCAAATCTACAGAATTCACAAAACATATTTCCCCCTGCATACTGTACAGTAACAGTTCTAATCACTGATGTTTGTATTCTGTATTACTGACAGAATAAAACTGATACTGTGTTTATTGTTTAATATTTATTGTATCAGAAAGAACATGTGCGATGAAAGAATGTTGTTTCAACATTTGTTGTCATAGACATCTTTAACAGACCTGTAAACTATGCCTCTTTTAAAGGGGGAAGGTTGTTATCAAAAAGCTTGCCTTGAATTAAAACCTAGCCTAATTCCGCGCTCTGCACACACACTCAGTACAACTTGAATCCCTAGAATACCCTTTGCTTCAAAGGGGCAGAAACAAGAGAACACACAGCAGAAAGAGCTCTTGCTTACAAGTACTTAGCATCTGTAACTTCCTCACTATTTGAGTTAGTGGAGTTCTCTACCGTTTATGAACATGTGTATGCCTCTAAAGCAGAAACTGCAACAGCAACACTAGAAATTAGGTAAATCATAGCCCCATCATACATTTTCAACTAGTTTTTAATCTGCACTTTGTGTAGAAGTACTGAAGAGACCAATCTGCCACATCTCCTGGGATGAAACTGCAATTTGCCTAGCAAGAACTCAGACTGAGCAGGTGCTCCACAAGCTAGTGGAACTGCATCTGTGAGCAGTTAAGCAAATGAAACTATCAACATCAGCACTGTTTTGTGACACCTGAAACACATATAAATCTCAGGCTTTAAAAAAAAGTTATGTTTTTATTTAGGCATCTTAAAGCAAGTCCAAGGCAATTACCAATGCAAGCCTTAAACACTAACTACATCTCAACGTTCCATAGAAGATTTCAAAGCAATTCAAAGAAGTTACATGAATCATAGCAGAACAGGCCAGAGAGATCAGACCCAGCTGGTACAGGCCACCAGAGGTAAGATACAAGTGTTAGATGCATAGGGAGAGGTTTATGAATAAGACAAGCATTACTACATTTCTCACCAGGATGTTCTCGGCCTCCAGTTATTTGTGCCTCACCAATCCTCTGAGCCAAAGGGTGTAACTTCACACGCACACAAAAGTGAAGGGCTTCCCCCCCGACCCCCCCAAAGTGCATAAAACTTTTTGTACCTACTACATCTCACAGCAAAGGGTTCCACAGTATAACTACCTTTTTGTTAAGAACTTTTTGTTTGGAACCTGATACTTTGCAGCCACCATTTCTACCAAAATGAAAACTAGGTGTGATAGCTTGAAAATAGGCAAGTCTGTTCTTAACTTCTCCAGATGGTTCATAATTTCAGAATCTTCTATTAAGTTCTTTCTCCTTCAAGAAGGTCATTTCATACTTGTATCCTTCTGAGGAGGTTCAGGGGCAGGACCAGGGGAAACAGCAACGCACACAGCACTGCAAATGTAGACTTGCAGTGTACCCAAGCAGTGGCATAACAGCATTTTTCTTTTCCCAGGATTCACCAGCTTTCAACTCCTGTACAAGGAAATTGTTTTAATAGAACCTCAAAATCCTTAAAGATCTTAGGGGCAATGCAGTTCACAGCCTATACTAGGTCTACAATAAATTAGGATTTCCAGGTCTAACATTCATCTACAATTTTACTTGCTATGACTCAGCTTACTCCAGAAGCATGAAGCACTTCTGCATGTTCTTCAGGTGACCTTCACTTCTTGTGCCATGAGTAGTTTAGTACAACTTTACTTTTCTTGCTATTCATTGGTTGTTCTGTTCAATATAACCATAGGCAATTAAGAAAAAGTTCCAGCACAAAACACAATAGGACTTAACTCTGAGTAGTTATCACTTATTCATACAGGAACTTTCCTTAAAAAAAAAATCCAGATTGAATAAACAGCCAGCACCATTCCATGGAAGCCTGCTTTATGAGCCTTTCATGATGACATTTACAAACTCCTTTTGAAAAACTAAAACAGGAATATTTATTTGGGACAAAGTCTTCTCCAAATCAGACTCCCTCCAATCACTGACAAATGTGAAGCATGATTTTTCCCTTATGAAAGTCTTACTGACTCTTACCATTTAGTCTACTGTCTGTCCTCCACAATTCTGTCATTTCAGTAGTCTGCAGCTGGCCAGGCATCCTCACCACCTCTTTTGAAAGTCAGTGTCAAGGAAACAGCCTACACTTTTCCTATGCTGCCCCTCCTTAGCAGCACAAGTAACAACCACAGCACAAATCAGTCCTATTAGTTACACCAGAAGATTTTTACTGACAGCTCCATACTCCTATCTTTAAAGGAAGGGATCTTTAACTGAGACTTCAGACACCCTCTACTCCAGTAGTGGATTACAATGGCTACCTCAGCTATGTTATTCACCTCATTTGGGAAGCATTAATTAGCACAGCATCAAGCCTTCCCAATTATTGAGTTTAATAGTTTGGTAACTCCCCCACATCATTACTAGGAGACTGACTACTTGCATGCTTATAATCCATTATTATTTCATTAAATAAAATGAAAAAACTTTCAGAATTTTATGAATAAGAACTAATTCAATTAGCTTCTACAAACACTTGCATATTTATCTTTGGTAAAAGAAGAAATCCCTTAAGATTATTGCAGAAGTCAGGGAACAAAAAGGACACTACACAGAAGCCGAACAGCTCCTCACAGATAAGACACATTAGGTAATTACTAAGATTGCCTCACCCAAAAAAGTGGAAGATACATGCCTGAATGAACTAAGTACCAACAAGTCACTGCTACAAAGGGATATACTTGCCGACTTTTTGTGTTTAATTACTTGAAGTCAAACAAGTATAAATGCCTAAACGGGTCTCAGTAAGAGTAATGCCTTGTATCCAAAGGTGTACTAGGACTTAGGTCCCTCGTAACAGGATGAAACATTCACAGGCTAGCCCTTTCTCAAGGGAAATACATTTGCAGTTAAAGCTGCAAACCTTGTTTTATGCAACAACAATATGTGGAATAACTAAGAAATCAAAGGATTAATTATTTACAGGCATGACACTATCCACAATTACATTGGGCATGACACAAACAGCAGACAACACCTTACACTGTGTGATACTGGGCAGACACCAATAGTTATTACCAGACACTAAGCATTTCTTAAAAGCAAAAACAATTTGGCAAGTAAGCCATGCAAGTATAACAACCCCATGGCTTTCCTCTAAAGCACTCAAAGACTACTACTATGACCTGTCCAGACAGAGCTGATTTGATTCTATAAAGCCAAAGCTTAAAACTAATTTTAAGATGAGACATAGTTTATAATCTGGGTTCTCAGGTGGAAGGGGGAGGGGGAAAAAAAAATCAAAGCTGCTTGAACTGAAACATACTCTGAAGGCAAGATTACAACTCTGTTGTAAATACACAAAATCAAAGATCTGCCTAAGCTCACTAGAAGTAAACACCAAATGCACATTACTAAACTTCAATGTTAACAAGAAGCACTCTTAAGTCACCATGTGTACATGTTTATTTTAGATTGCATCTGCCCCATTCACTTAAAGTCACACGAGCTGAAGACTGATTTCAAGTGGCAAGAAACACACCAGCATTCCTGTATTAATTCTTCTTTATGGATGCCTTTTTCTCTTTCCGTAAAGGGGGAGCCAGGAATCTTTCAAACACTTCCTCCGTGCCTTCTGTGAGACTGAGAAGTGAAAAAGAGCTTGAAGTTGCTCAGCCCCTCCCTCCCAAGCAACATCACATCTGTAAGCACCATCAGAGCTTCCAGGGGAAGAGCACTAGTCTAAGAAAAAGCCCCTGTAGAAGAGTGGAACTAAGGCTTAAGAAACAAAACAGACCCGGAAGTCAGGACAGGGAAAGAAATGAGCCCTAGGCACTACCTTACAGTGGTACTGAGAAACTAGAATATTACCTATGCCACAATTGCTATTAGTTCCCTAATCACATCACAGCTAGTTTTAAGTCAGCTTGTTCAAGCACTGCCAAGCATGCAGGCACACAAATTGACGTGGCTTAAACACTATTTACTCAGCTTCTTCAGCAGACTTCACAGTTTACACTGAACTCCATGAGGCCACACTAGCTTGGGCAGCTCTGTAAGCTTGGTTTGCCATCATGTAGGCATCTTGTTCAGATTGTTGCTAACCCGTCTCGCATGTTACATACACACACCAAGCCACCAACTCCTAGGTAATTCTCATGATCTCTAAATGAGTTTCCCACTCCATAACTGCCAATTCTCTGCAGGGTGTTTATAAAAATACTTAGTCTTAATGTATGAGCACAGTTTCCTTTCGTCTGTTCCAAGTGATTAAATCACTACATACTTGTAAGGTCGTCTTATACAGCCTCCCACATACCCCCCTCCCTCTCCCCCCCAATGTGTAAAATGCCCATAGCATCCCTAGTAATCAAGTATTCTGACAGTGCCAAAGTAGGCAAAAGCTGCTTCAAGTAAGGAGCCTTTAGCACTACAAGCTATACTACTACACTAAAATACTTTGAAACATGTCAAGGAACAGAAGGGTTCAATTTGTACTATGTAGACATTAGTATTCCAGAAAGTCTGCACCACGAAAAATTCAAAGCTAGCTAGACAAAGTAATAAGAAATTAAGTTTCAAGCAGTATCAATATATGAAGTGACAAGCCAGCAAGTAAGAGTTTGAGATTAACACTTTAGGAACTGTGACCAGCCACTACACAGCACCAGTTAAACCTTCTGAAAGCTTTAGAAAGCAACTAAATTTCTGTATCAGCTTCACTGAAGTTTTATCCATCTCTTTTTTCCCTTGCCTAAGCACTTATGCTGTCCACTGCTTAATAAAAAAAAAAGTTGTCTAAAATATGATCTCCAGAAAAGCTTTTCTGTATTTCAGCTGAAAAAACTTCAAAAGTGACTGCCACTGTGAACTTGTTTGCTACTAGTAAGAATAATCACTTAACTGTTCTAATATTAGTAATTTATTTTTAGCAGAGAGAAAGAGGAGTGCTAGAATGACTTACTAAGATGCATACCATAAGCATGCAGTAAGCAACAAATCACCATTAAGAACCATTTAGTCTTGTAAAATCTCCATACTACCCAAAGCAGGTAAAAAACCCCAGCACCTGCTGAAATGCACCAGCTACGTACAAAGTACACAGGCTTACATACGCTGTTTTGAGCTCAGCCTCCTGAAGCGAAAAAGCTCACCTCTGCAACCACAGAGTTACTGAAACTAGCCTAATAAATCCCAATATAGCCGAAGAGATTTGTGCCTGCCAACGCGTTACCACTGTGCTGCACGGACCTCCTCTGCCTGCAGGCTAGCAAACTGGCACAAAACGCCTCAACTTTGTTGAGGCTGGAACTCCATTACTATCAGACTGAAAAGCTGATGAAAAGGGGAGCCTGGTGGTTTGCTGTGGGCTGTGTTTTCTTCGGGGGGGCTTTTTTATTTTCATAAAGAGTTAGCATTATAAAATATACAGTGATTGAGTAGAAACTTACAGTTAAGGTGAACTCCTTCTTTAAAGTTACCTCACAAACACGACACATCCTTTGTGCCATTAAGTCTCAAAGAGCTGAAGCAGCCCAAGATAATAACTGAGTCAAGGCAGCCCAGCACATAAAAGTTGAGACAAGTCTCCCGAAGGACGTAGAGTCAGGATACTTTAATCCACCAGACGTCTTCAACTACACTCAGGACTGCTCGGTGAACCAGATTTAACCTAGTCCCTACACTAAAACTGACGTTCTTGCCGAAAATGAAGTACCTATGGAGATCAACTCAGCAACACCAAATCCCTGCCACGCTTGCACCGCGCTTCGAGCTCTTCCACAACCCTCCCGCACACGGCGACACGGGGCGGGGGGGGAGGGCGGCGGGCAGCACTGCAGCCCCCAACCCAGCCCCCCAGCCTTCGGAAGGCGGGGGCGGGATGACAGCCCCCCCCCCCCCCCCCCCCCAGCCGCCCTTTCCAGCCGGCCGCAAGTCGCCTCAGGGCGCGGGCAGCGGCCCGCCCCCGCCGGCAAGGCCGCCGCCCGCTTGCGGCGGGAGGGACGGGGAGGACGGAGCGGCGGCGGCGCGCTGCCGAGCCCCGCAGCCGGAGCTGGCCCCGGACTTACGGGCGGCGGCGGGGAGGAAGGAGAACGGCGGCCCCCGGGGAGCGGCGGAGGACTGGCTGGCTCCCGCCCTCCTTCCCGCCCTCGCCCGGCCGGGGGCGACACCGACCCTTCCCGGCCCCCCACAGGGCCGAGGGGGGCTCGCCCGGCCTGCTCGGCGGGCCCCAGACAAAGGAAGGAAACGGGGACGAACCGGGACGAGGAGGAGGAGGCGGCAGCGGCAGCCCCGGCTCCTCCCGGGCGAGCGCGGCCGCCGCATCCTTTTTCGCTCCGCCGGAGCCAACTCCGGCAGCGGGCGAAGTAACCCGCGCCGCGGGTCGGAGGGCAGCGAGCAAGGCCGGCGTGCGGAAGAGGAGGAGGAGAAAGCGGCGGCAGAAGGGAAAGAGAGAGGAGCGGGGCCGGTGGCTCACCAGGATCCGCTTGAAGAGGTTGCTCTCCTTGGGCGGCAGCGGCACGGACGGCATGGTGCGGGCGGCCCCGGGGCAGGCACGGCGGGAGGGAAGGAGGGAGGCTGGCGGGGGTGGGGGCGGCCGTCGGTACGAGGGAGAGGGGAAGGAGGGGTGGGGGGGGAAGGAGGGAAGGCAAAGCCCGCACTCCGCGGGGCGGCGGCGCGACTCCTGCCCGGGCGGCGGCGACTCTTTAACTCATTGGCCTGCACCGCCCTCCCCGCCGGCTCCCCTCCGACGCGGCGCGGGAGCGCGGCCCCTCTGCGCAGCTGCCGGGGAGGCCTCGCCGCCCGGCTGACGCTGCAAAATGGCAGCCGGGGTCCCCTCCGCGCAGGCGCGCAGCGCCGCCGGGCCGGCCCCCCGCTGCCTCCCCCTCACACACGGCCCCCTCCCTCCGCCGCGGCTCCGGCCGTGAGGGGACGGGTCGCGGCGCCTTTCGGCTTGCCCCCCCCCGCCTCTCCCCGCTTCGTTGTTTGCCGGCCGGCTGCGGCTCTCCCCTCTCGGCGGCCCTGAGGGGAGTTACCTGCCGTGAGCTGGCCGGCGGCCCTGAGGGGATGAGGGGGGGGAGGCCTCGGCAACGCCCCGAGGGGAGGAGGGGGAAGGGGGCTGCCACCCGCGCAGGTTGCTGGCGGGCAGTCGCTGCCGCTCGCCCACGGGTCGCGGCTGTGTCCGAGGCGAGGGCTGTGGGACGCGGGCTGCGGAGGGCTTTGCGGCGTTTGGCCTTGCCCGGCCCTGGCTGGGAGTAAAGTCTCCTTTGTGTGCTCGCTGGCCTGCTGCTCTGCCCCTAGTAACCTAGATTTAGCGGCCGCCATCCCGACGGCTCCCTTAAACTGGCATTTTGGAGAGCCAGGCTGTCTGAAAGCCTGGGAGGTATCGTTTGGAAGAGAGCAAAGCCTCTATAAACTGCAAAGCTTTGGGAGGCTGCGTGCTTGCTGTGCCCTGGCTGGTATTTAAGGAAACAACGGCAAACTTCGCAGTCAGACTTTTCAGCGAGCGGGGATGTCATCTATTGCATTAATGCATTTTTCAGCAGTTGGTTATGTAAAACTTCCCAGCGCTGTCGTGCACGCTCAGAACAGTAAGCGTTTATTCGTGGCTTGGCTCCTGCGCCACAGGAGGTTTAAGGTCTTTTGAAAAGAAATTTTTCATCTTGTTATCCCCAGAAGTCGTTCTTAAATGAATCTTCGCAAAAATTTAAAAAAACAAAACAACCCAACCAGAAACAGGAAAACCACGTGGCCTGGGGCATTTACTTAGAAGGAAAACTGGTTAAACTGTCAAGGTTACAACCAATTAAAAAGACCATCTTACAGGGAAAAAATTAGGCAGCTTCAATGAGAATCTCTGTTTATGTAATTACCCTTTTAAAATATTAATTATATTTTGGTATGTTTTAAAAGGATGTTAATTTTGTAATTACATGGTTCTCCACCTACTGTCCCAGGTGATGAACATGATAGGTACCCACAGTAAAGCAAGTGTGTGGAAAACAGTATACAACAAGAGCCAATTAGAAAAGCTGTGTACTTAACATATTTTATTTGGTTACATGTAAAGTAGGTGACTATATGACTGTGACTGAGGATCCCAAGCAGCGTGTCTTTGACTTGTCATAAGCCTTGCTGAAGCTGATGGACATGATAGCTGCTTTCCTTTCAGGCTAAAAGAGGGAACAAAAGAGCGGACAATTTCTTGGAAAACAGTGACCTGGAAGATGGCCTAACTTGGCGGCTACTAATTAGAAAAAAAAAAAAAAAAGTGGTAGGCTTAGGAAGCCTTCTGAGATGAAAATAGCAATGGCGAGGAGAATATTAAAGAAGTGCAGCGCATGCTTTCCTAGTTCTTCTTAGCTGAGCTTCAGTTTATGGCCACTGTTTTTGTGGATGGTGGTTGTTTTTGGTGTTGTTTTGTTAATCTGTTTAGATGTATGGTCTGTAGTAAGTTTCTTTGTAGAAGGAATAGCTTTATCATGTTTATTTCTCACTTTTTTGCTCTGGCATGCTTGTAATGATGTCAGTCACCTGGATCACTGATTTTCCACAAGCTCTACCCAATTCACTGTTCTTTCTGCTATGTGGTATAGTACTGCCGTATTCAGTATCTGATTTTTTCAAAGCAGGAATACTGTTGACTTTGCCCTGCTGCATCATTTTCAGAGCCTGTTTGTACCACAGCATGTATTCAGCACTTTTTATAACTAGCCGAAGCCTTGACTTTATGAACTCTATAGTTTTCTGTCTTAGCAAAAGGCATGTAATGCCTCCAGTTGGGTTGCGTGATAAATAGATGCATCTCCGAGATACTGTGCTAGGTGGACTTTTGGTCTGAAGCAACAAGGCTGTTCATGACAGCTAAAGATCTCTGCTTCCTGCTAGTCCAAATACTGGAAAGAACGCTGTCTGAAAGTAGACAAATTGCAAATAACAAGCAGGGATTCGATTTGCATTTAGACATGTGTCTGTATTAAAAATCTGTGTTGTAAGTAGCAAGAAAAGGAAAGCAAGGAGGCAATAAAAGAAACGTTTGTAGACTAGCTGGGAGAGAATAAACAAAGAAACGAGCTTTTGGGGGAGGCAGAGCTCTAGTTGAAAGTGAGGTTTGGGAGCGCAGTCAAGAAAACTTCTTGTCATTTAATCCCACTGTGCTGTGCAAAACAAAGCTCTTTCTACAGGCTTTGTTAATAAACAGGACTGTATTCAAGACGCGTATGATTCTGTCACCAGTTTTTCCTTCAAACAGAAAGAATTCAGAAGTCTGTTGACAAACTATTTGGGGTGAAAGGGGGGGGGGGCAATATTAAAGTGATATATACAAAATAACGAGCTTGTGATTTTGCCATGTCTCTCACTTCACCCTGTGACCTGTTAACGTCTGTTGCTATCCACAGAAATTGTGGCACCAGTGCTTGCAGATGGCTAAACCCGGTAGGGCCCCATGGGCGAAAAAAAGCCTCCGTGTATGCAGGGCCCTGCCTTCAAGCCAAGCACATTGTAAGGCCTGGAGCCTGTTTTGTCTGATGAGCCATTTCTTTGCCTCCAGTTTCTAAGGCAATTGGCAGCTTAGGGTTGCCAGATTTTAAAGTATAGGACCGCCACGTCTGTCCCGAAGCCCTGAAACCTCGCTGTACTTCTGCTGTCGCTCTTCCCTCCTGCACCCGCCGTCCCCGTGGGCTGCCGTGGTGGCTGAGGAAGGCAGTGGCACCCTGCCCCAAGCAGCCTCCATCCCGTAGCCCGTGGTCCTCACCAGCTCCATAGGCAGCTGCTTCAGCCACGCGGGTTTTAAGGCATCAAAGCAAACCATGAGGGAGGTGCAAGCACCGGCGGCAATGGGATTTCCCATCCTGAATACTCAATTCCCGTATCGCATTATAAAAGCATACAGTAAATATGGGGAAAGAGTGTATCTTACATGTTTTGAATATGAGATGCACGGACTAGGTCCTGTGGTTGAGGTATATCTGGCAACCCTGCTGACAGTAGAGTCCAGCCTTTGTCTTGGCCGTGTGGTCCCTGAGTGGTCTGCTGCCTGGGAGGGAGGGCTGAGAATTTGCTAGTGTCTCTATTTTCACACTTAAAGAACTCACTGCCAAGGCGTAATAAAAACTGAATCATGATCGCTTTTAATCAGAGGATTTAATGACAGAACCATCACTGGCTGGAGTAGAAGCTGATTTGATTTTCCTTGGCCTGCTCTCTTCTTTTAAAGTCAATTTTTGAGTGCGTGGTCTGCTTACGGTTTTCATGTTCTTACTAGCTTCTCGGTTGTCCTCCCGTAGATATTCTTCCCGACATTTTTGAGTATCAGATTGCATACTTAGAGTCCCAATGCAAGGATAATTTTGTTATTTCCTTTCGCTATGTCTAAGTCATAGTGGCAGAAGAGCAAGGCGCGGTGGGGACGGCGTCTGGACGATGGCGGCGTCTGGACGACGGCGTCTTTCACGGGGCAGCACGGCAGGCTCAGGCCTGGGGAAGCGCCTCTGAGGTTTGCTGTGGTCCCTTTGTAGATTGGATCAGCTCTGGGGTGGGTCCTATTCTCTGGAAGAGCCTTTTAATCTGTCTGCCTTGCCTTCTGTCCCAGGGGATGGAGCAGAGCCAGAGTCAGTCCTCAGATCTAAACAAGCGGTTAGTTGTCTGATGTGTTGTCTGATGTGCTGATGAGGTTTGATCCAAATCCTACCGATCGCTTTTGTTTTCAGTCTTTTGGAATATTTACCTCACCAAACCCGGCTGGTCTTCTATGTGCCAAATACCAAATCTTTACCTTTTTTTACTCCTGTTGAATGACAGTAGCGGGGAAGAAAGAAGCTCAGAATGCAGTGGGTTTTAAAGTATTTACAGCAGAGCTGGATTTACTCAGATATAAAAGAGGTGAGGAAAGTTGCTGGCATAAAGAAAACTTCAGAAGAAAGAATGACTTTTCAGTCCAAGTGGTGCACCTAAGGGAAACGTAAAACAGGCTCAAGCGGCAGAATTTTTCATCTTAGACATTTGAATAAATTTTCCTCCTATAGCATATATAGCAAAGAGTAAGTAAATTGAATTTGCAGGTGATTATATGTATAAAAAAACAACGTTACTTAAGTCTTTTTAAAATGCAAATATAATTAGGGAGGTAGTTGTTTAATCTGTTTAATATTATCTATTAAAATGTGCATATACGTAGTATGTTTTAAAACATTCTTTATTAGGAAGCTGCAGCCTATTAGTCTAATGATAATCTGAATGGTTATGTTCACTAATATTTTATAACTGATGTTTTTCTTTAGTAGCATAGTAATAATTCATTTTAAATATAATTGAATAGTGAGCTTTGGCATAAAGTGGAACTTAATGTTGTTTTATGCAAAATTCTCCGAAATTAACCTTTGAATAACCAGATTTGAAACGACATGTATTTTCAGCCCACGTTTTGGGAAAATACATGGAAAAGTGCATATAATAGAACAGCTTAGAAGTTGGAAACAGAAGCGACTATTCCCATTTGTTGTTATTCTTGCCGTTCCTCCCAAAGTGTTGCTGAAGTCAGAGTGCGTTACTGTGCAGCTGTGAGGAAGATACTGAAAATGAAGACCTGTTTGTAAGGTCACGTTCCCCTTTTTCTGTTTCGGGGCTTGTGTTTCACAAAGTAAAGCAAACTCTGCCTTTACTGATAGCGTTGCTCAAGCGATGCTCGCAGACCTCTGGGGAGGGTACCCCGGTGCCTCCACGCGGGCCTGAGCCGCGGCATGCCGGGAGTCGTGCTCTCCGTCAGGCATGCTGGGACCGGGAGTTCTTCCGCTCTACTTCCCGTCTGCCATGGCCTTGTGTTTCAAGGCAGGATCCGTCCGGCGCCGATGTGTGCGGACGGTGAGTGCCAAAGCTCCTCCATGGGTGCTGGGGAGCGGAGCCCCCCTCGACCCTCACAGCTGCCCTCCGCCGCTGTGCGACCTCCGCCTGCTCCTGCCTGCTCCTGCCTGCTCCGCAGCTCTGCCTTCCCCATCAACCCGTAACCCTTGCAATGGGGGAGGACTGCCAGGGGGACCTCGTGCACGGCTTTCGGGGGGTGTGCACGGCTTTCGGGGGGTTTGCTCGGCGTAGCTGTGGTGGGAGGCAGCAGTGTATTGAAAGTGACCTCAGGGGCACGGCCTTGAGCTGTTCCTGTTACCGCATGCATTGAAATACGTGCTCCTTCCCTGTGCCTGCATATTCTTACCTGTCTGAATTCAGTTGCATGGAGTTAATAGCATCTTTGATTGTTACAACGTTATTTTTAAAACCTCTTAAAGTGGTCGCAGCATTGATAACTGTTTCTTGACTGCAAATTAGCTTTTTAAACTTTTATTATTTCATTAATGAGACAATTAGAGTTGTCACTTTTGCTTGCTGGTTTTGATTTGTGATGTGCACGGGGTAATTCTGTCATGTTAAAAAGCCATTAAAAGTATATAAAAAGTTTGGAAAGCAATTAATAGGTCATCTACTGCTCACAGCTCTGTAAAAGTTTTATGTGTGCATATTTCTGCACGAATGTAATGCGGCAGCATCTCTGAAAAGGAGATACCTTTTTTATTTAACGTAGCAAAGTTATTTTGAAATTTCTGACTTCCTTGAAGGTCTGTGTCATGCCATTACTTAGGTTTTTTAGGCATTTAAAATCAAGAATTTTATTTTTGAGAGCTCAGGCAGAACTATAGTACAAATCTGTTATTATTTGAGTACCTCACTTCTTAACTACACAGTAAAAAATGAGTTAGATGGTTATGATTAATATATTTAATTAATTTAAATAAAATATAGCATTAATAGTTTTAAAATGAGTTAATGATGGTTAGCACTTGACCAAATGACGATGGGCCACGTGGGCCTGGAGCAACTCCAGCCCCATCAGCAGGATTAGGTCTTTTGGGACTGAGTCTACGTGTGCCCCTGAGCAACTAAGTCCAGGATTGTAGACGATGAGCCTGATTTGTGCCTTTTGCTGTGTTCCTGGTGAAGGGAACATGATCCCTCTGCTACAGAGGGTTTTGGTCACTAGAACAATCCATGAGGGGTATCACTGGCTTTCTGTAAATTAAAGCACTCCTGAAGTTGCTGCTGTGGGTTTGGTAGCACCTCCCGGCTGGGGGATCTGGGGAAGGTGCAGAAGTACAATAAAGCTCCTTCCCTCCTTCTGTAGGCAGTAAAACAGACGTCCAGGCAAGCAAGATGCAGTACTTCTGGTTTTACTGCATATTGCTCTTTCTTCATTGTGGGCAAACGGATGAAAGTAAATAGGTGAGGAAAATGGGTGAGTCAAGTAGTTAGAATGTCATAGTAATTTGTTAACAGAATGCCTGCAGATGCACAGAAGGTCTCGTCACTGATGAGTGAAAAATAATTGTGTCAGAAAACTGAAGCATATGTTTCAAGGAGATCCTGTTGCAAAAGTTTCATGCTCTCATTTTCTCTGAATCCACTTTTTTTGTAAAAATCAGTAGACAGATGGGCACTGGCAGAGGTATTAAGGAGTGCTTCTTTATTTGTTAAACCTTTTCTGTGTGAGTAGTCCTAGAAATCAAATTATTTCAATTGAGTCCTCTTGGTAGACCCTTGCACTCCAGTATAAATTTCTGGAGCACAGTAAGAATTCATAGCAGAGTTTGCAATCTTGATCATGTAAAATGAAGGGGAAAAGATCTTTCCTAGAGCAACAGTGATGCTACGGGGAGCCTGTGTCCTGCAAAACTGTAGGTCAGGTGTCTCAGAAAAATACAGGGGTTGTATTTCAGAGTACCAGCTTCTTACTCACTTTTTGGATAGAAAATGTTTATAACACTTACATGTAAATATATCATGGGAAGGAGTATACAGGGGACATAAAGCACTGCACCCATATCTTACATAGTACGTATATGGGTGAGTAATTTCTTGCAAGTGTATTGTAGTCCCATTGACTAACTTGTTGCATGGTCACCTCAATGTTACTAATGTCCTGACAAAGTTATATCCTGTTATGGTAGTGGGTATAATTTTGCACATAATTCTGGACTTTTCATACATTCTCTGTATAGAATTCTGTACCTCTAGTATAGATTTGTCTTCTCCCAGCAACATCATTCTTTCGCCAGTAGGGCATGAAATGGCTGGATTTTTCCAATGAGACGTATGGCAAAATGAAGCTGCTGTCTGTAAAGCCACATCTACAGTAGCTTTTCCACAGCATAAATAAACTGTTTGATGAGGTGAGGGAAAGAGACCTTTTCCAACCCTCAGTCAGTACAACAGTGCTGATAAGAGTTTCTGGTTTAAACCAGGACTAAAACAGGAGTAGTTCTGTCCATGACAGTTGCATTTGTGTTGGTGTAATCAAGAACAGGATTTGGGCTTAATACAGTTCTTGTGTGTGTTTGTTTGTTTGCTTTTGGGTTTTTTTTTAATAGAAGGCTCTCTTTTTCCAGATAATAACACTGGTCCATGTACTGTCTACTTTTAATTACAGGTGGTGGAAAAATAAGAAACAAAATGAAACCTTTCCAAAGGGTCTGTCTTTTCAAGAGACTGCTTGCCAGTTGCTACTGTCATGGTCAACTTCACAGCTGTCTTCTCCCTCCCGTTCTAAAGAAGATAGGTTATGTGGTGGGACTGCACAACTGTGGATTTTGGAGGTCAAAATCTTTACTGGACACAGCTAGATTCACTCCGTCTTTTAACAGTCAGCATAGGAAAAAACATCAGGATTCTCGAGCATTGTGGAAGCATGAGGGTGTGCAGAAGTATCTAGAGACTCTAAGCAAGGAATACCAGCAGGTTAGTCATCTGTTAAATGCTGACTCAATAAATGACTTTGAGCAAAGAACCCTGAGGAGAAGATGTGCTGATCTGTCCCCCATTGCAGCTGCATTTCAAGAAATCAAAGAGGCTGAAAGAGAAGTTGAGGAGTTAGAAGCTATGTGCAGAGGTAAGGAGAACACATCTACTTACTTATTTCAAAACAGTGGCTTTGCTTGCGATAAACTTCATTGCCCAGCCTTTGAGGAAAGCTTTGAAATAAGCTAAGCCAGTCCTCGAACACTCTCTGGCCCTGTCTGCTCCTGGGAGCTTGTGTGCTGCTAGGGCTTTCTGCATCCAGCCACATCCTTCCTTTGTGTTCAAAAAATGGGTAGATGTGGCACTCTGGGACATGGTTTAGTAGGCATGGTGGTGTTGGTTGGTGGTTGGACTGATGATCTTATAGGTCCTTTCCAACCTTAATGATTCCTAGTTTTTACTTTCATTAAAAAATAATCCAGCCACCAAGCCAGGAAACATGAAATTATTGCTCTCCCCTTAATTGGTTTAGTGGTGGACTTGGTAGTGTTAGGTTAATGGTTGGACTGGATGATCTTAGAGGTCTTTTCCAACGTAAACGATTCTGTGATTCTATGATTCTATGATTTTTCATCTCACCTCAGTTCAGTCTGAGGTTTTAATACAGCCACCTTGGGAGAGTAGGGTTCGTCTGGAATCTCAGGGCTATCTGTCTAGCAGAAATAGTTTGGAAATGTTTGTTTTAAGGTTGTTTTTTGATAGAACTGAGAGCAGTGTGAACTGAAGGAAAAAAAATTAGCGAGCCTAGTACATTTGATAGATGCAGACTTCACCCATGTTATTTAAAATGGGATTCCATCTAGCCAGTTCATTGATAGTTACTGAGCAAATTACATGAACTTTCATTAGGCCCTGAATTGTCAGCTTCCAATATAAATGGCAAAAGCTAATATTTCTTTGAAAATATTGGAGGAGCCCTTCAAGGAATAAATATTGATGGTTTTCTAAGAAGCTGCTGCTTTTCAAGACTCTGCTACAGTAGAAGTTGGGGTAAAAAATAATTAAAGATTGTCACTGGTTTTGATACCGTTCAGGAATGAGAAAGTACACAGGCAGTAAAAGAATTTACAAAATAAGTAACGGTGCAATATTTTGAGAAAAATTGTTAGAAGTGTGAGGAGGTACACACAGCAGGAAAGAAAAAGCGTCATCCGTTCTGCTACACCGATGGGTATTAAGCCAAGAGAGGGAAATAGTGGCCTGTAGAGAATGGGGCTTACATTAAAGAAGTGAAGCAAGGGAAAAGCAAAGGACAGGAGAAGCGGGTAGTCAGCGGTGTAAATGGAGAAGGATGAAAGTTCATAGTGCTTTTCAGAGACGGAACCAAGGGGTGTTGACAAAACAGTAAAAGCCATATTGAAATAAAGCTGTGAAAATGCAACTTGTTTAGAAAGGTCGAAAACATTTGTGTTCTTTAGTTTGAGAAATAAATAGAAGTTTGAGCTTTTGGAAAAAGTGGTGATTATTGAAAATGTTTTTAATCCCCATCCCTCTCAAGTTCTCTTTACTGGAGAAAGAGGAAAAGGAGCGAAGGTGAGGAGGGTCAAAAATGTGATGCTGAAAAAGAAATGTTCTTGGAAGAATTAGAAAGTGTTAAGAAAACACTGGAAAATTCATACTTCAACTTAAAAAGGCTATTTTTGGATCAAGTAAATATAATGAAGAATTTTTCTAATTCCATGAATGATGATGTGAATGGAGTGAGTTCTAGTTGAGAGAAGGGAAAGAAAAGAATAAAAGAAAATTACAGCCAGGAAGTTAATTAAATGGAGCCAAATTATTCTATCTGTACTGTTTATCTTGTGGCCAAGTTAAAACACATATGTTCCCTTCATTTGACTGCTCTTTGTTTTCCGTTTAGCTCCCTAACTGACCCTCTTCTCTGTAGTACCTGAATCCCTCACAATTGCTAGAGGATTTTACATTTGCAGCACTCAGCGAAGCAGAAAAATATTATTTCCTGGTTTGCCACTGGTGATGTGAGTCATGGGGTAGATTAAGTGAATTCTTAAAGGTCAGGTTTGCAGGGAGGTAGGAATGGGATGCCAATGCTTTGAACCTTAAGCTCGTTGGTCACCACCAGACCATTCTTTCATCTCTGCTGACAGTCGTTAAATCTAACTAATCAATAATGATGCTTTTTGGACGAGCTAGAAGCCTTTGATTTGGTACCAGCTTTGGGTTAGAGCTCTGACATACTGGTAGGGAAATTTATACAGTTCTTGCCTCATGTGCAGGGGATGCCAGGTTCAAGTCTTGATCTGCCATCTTTTATTTAAGGGAAAAAAACCCCAGAGCATAATTTAAAAACTGTGATACGGAGGAACTGCTGCTGTCCTTGCCCAGTATACAAAGCTGGTTCAACATCCTGCCCATTTAGCAATTAGGACTCGCTGCTGAGGCCACAGGCCACCAGTAAATGTGCGTGTGTGTGTTAGCTGCTGTGAACGGGAACCAGGCTCCCGATGCCAGAGATGTGGGGCCCGCGGTCCTTGCGCCTGCCTTTGAGATACCTGATTCCTGCCACAGAATCCAGAGCTTGGGCGAGGAGATGCATTCAGCTATTGAGTGTCTGGTTTTATGCTGCATCTGAGGCAGATGTATGGTTTCCATGCTGGCCAGAAGGCGTAAGTCTTTCTCATCCTCTTTGTTGCTTTCTTCCCTCGCTCTCACTCCCAGCTGTTCAAAGCTGTCTTCCCCTGTTCCTCATTTGTGCTGGTAATTGTCCGGTTGTAAATTAAATCCAGTTCAACTTGGCATGGTAAAATACATGCATTTATTTAACCAGACCTGTTGTTTTCTTTCGTTGAGTTGGATTGGTTTACTTTCCGATGAGATGAGTGGCAGAGCCAATCCTCAGCTGGTGGAACAGTGGGAAGAAAGATGAAAAGGAGAGGGTGCTCCCTATTTTGGCAGTGGCAGGTTTCCCACTTGACTCCAACTTTCTTCCAAGTTTCTACTTGGTGTGTAATCTAATATTAACTGATCAGCATCTTTAATTATAGTAAACTGGAGCCTCCATAGCAGAAACGGTTTGGAGCTTCTGCTGGCTTTACCTGAGAATGTTTTCTAGTTTGGTAGTAAGCTCTAAAATGTGAGAAGGGGCAATCTAATCACAGAATCATCAAATAATTTAGTTTGAAGGGGATCTCTGAAGGTCATTTGGTCTGATGTCTGACTCAAAGCAGGGCCAGTTAGAGCAGGTTGCCCCGGGCCTTGTCCAGTGAGTTTGGAATATATCCAAGGATATATTCTTTCTGTTAAGGTAGTTGTACACAAAAATGAAACCTCCCCTCTGCCTGCTTTTCTTAAGGCTGAACAAAACACAGTTTTCTCAGCCTCTTCTCATATGTCCTTTGCTCCAGCCCTTTACCATTTTGGTGGTTCTCAACTAGTCTCACTCCAGTATTTCCATGCCTTTCTTGTACTGGGGAGCTCAAAACTGGACACAATACTCCAGATTGTGGTCTCACGTGCTGAAGAGAGGGGAAGGGAACCTCCTTAAGCAAAGCAAAATAATCAAAGTGAGGTCTCCCACAACCTGATGACTTGCATCCGTAACTCCCACATCTCATTGATCTCTTGAATAGCAGGAGACAGGGGGTTCAAAACCTCATTATTATCATCATACCTATATTTGTAATCTCACCTCAATGAATTGGCTACAAATTGTTGAATATATGGGTGTTTCTGGGCAAGTCTAGAAACAAAAAATTCTTTTGCATGAAAAATTGTAATAAGGGAAACTGAGGCACTTCTTGTCTCCAGGCATGTTTTTGACATATTTTATCAAATTTCTTTTGTGGATTTACCCCTGGACTGTCAATCTGTATGACATAACTACCAGTATAACTGAGAGTGAGTAACTGTCAGGTGGGACTGGCATCTGCTTGATGCAGACTTTAAGCCAGAAGCTGGATATTGAGAGGTAAGGTACCTGCTACTCCTTCCAGCACCCCTGAAAAATATGATCATTTAGTAGCAATCTTTGCTAACTGCTTGGGCTGCTCTTATTTGATATTTCATGCTGGCAAAATGCAACTGCAAGCTTTTATGTGCTTCAATGCATGTCTTTGGACAGCTGTATTACAATTTGCTCTAAGCTAAGTGAGATTGGCTAATATCTATTCCTGTTGTTGGAATTTAGAGCTAGACAGCAGAGATGAGAAACAAATGCTAGAGCTTGCCTTAGAAGAGAAGGAAACCCTGGATAAAAATATCAACATGTTGTGCAGAAAGGTGAGCCTGAGGTAAAATTATACAGCTTTGTAAATAAAGATGTCAGAAAAATGTTCCTTTGTGATCTTACCAATAGACACTGACACTTGCGTTTAATGAAACAGAAGTCCAGCTTCTGTATTCTCCTTGAAAAGAAGTGGCAACATTAATTATTAGTAAGCTTCTTACTGACAATTGTGTCTTAGAAGCGTATTATTTTAGTCATTTTTCTTGCTTGCTTGTCTGTCTGCAGATGCTGAAGGGGATTAAAAAAATGGTGAGTCTGTGCTATTGAGACCTGACATGACATCCTAGTAACTGTTCGTGGCAGCGGAGCATGCATTCTTGAAAGATTTCTGATTGGAACTTGCAGTCTTTCATTTTCTCTTCAGCTGACGGCACCCCATGAGTGGGAAAATCAATTATAAGCAGAGCAGCTGAAACGATTCAGTGGAGAGCTCTATGTTGGGGCTCATTTCTATGTTCAGATTGAAATAATATGAAATGTGACTTTCTGAAAAACAAGATTAATGTAAAAATTGGCTGGATTATAGCTAATAACTTTGTGTTCATAGGTAGTTGGGGTTGGAGTGGGTGACCTGGCATCTGACTTTGCAGGATTGAATTTTCAGCTAGCTTTCCTGTGGATGCAGCAGCATATCCCATTTCCACACTGACTGCACTGAGTTGCAATGGCCATTGGACAGTTTTTAGTCCTACTTTTACTAGTTTGCCAAAAGAAATCAGTGGTTGTATGTGTTCAGGCTGTGGCAATTGTGAAGGCTGGCTGTAAATTTGATTAAGAGGAGATAACAGAGTCATGAAGGAGATAATGACATTCTTTTTTTTTTTTTTTTTTCCTTTTCAGCTTTTCCAGCTTCTAGTGCCAAAGGAAAAATATGATAGAAGTCATGTCATATTAGAAGTGACAGCTGGCAGAACAACTGGAGGTCAGCAGAGTCCCCACAGTAAAGATTACTTCAAACCTCCATCCAACTTTATTAAACCTCTTATGTGTTATTCTTAATGTCTTTTTATACTTTAATGGTATAAAGTAATACTTTCTAAAGAAGACTAGTCATCTGTCTAATGACTGTGGTTAGAGTTGCAGCTAAATCAGAAAACTGGTGGCTGCCATTTTGTGAACTGCTATTTATGTTGTAGCGCCTTTATATTTTTAGGAGACATCTGCCAACAGTTCACTAAAGAAATGTTTGAGATGTACCAGAACTATGCAGACTATAAATGTTGGACCTTTGACATTGTGAACTATACGCCGGCTGAGATAGGTACAGTAGTTCTTCAGAAATTCCACCAAGACAATGAAATTAAAAGCAGTGTTTCTGTGCTATATTTGTCACACCTTATTTGTCTCTCTAGGTGGGTTGCATCATGCTGCGGCTCATATTTCGGGAGATGATGTCTACAGGCATCTGAAATATGAAGGAGGGACTCATCGAGTCCAGCGGATCCCTGAGACGGGCCTATCATCAAGAATGCAGCGTATTCACACTGGGACAATGTCAGTTATTGTCCTCCCTCAGCCAGAGGAGGTAAACTAACTGTTAATCAGGGTGGTAAGGCGGTATATCTCTGCTCACCTATTTTGGCATTGGAGTTGGTGTTATTTAAAACCATGTTATTGTTACTGTTTTGGGATTTTATTGATGCCCAAGTGCTTCGTGCAGGTCCCAGCAAGTAAACCCCAAGTTCTCTGACTCTGGAAGGTGATAGTCCTTGGCTCTGTACCTTACATGTTTAAATGGGTCATCAGAAGCAACTTTGCAGAGATTTGTTGTTGCCTGAAATGGCATGTAAATCAGTCATCATTTCAATGAGTATTCCAGCCCCAACACTTACAAAGCTGACTGCTATGAATACACCAATTTTCAGTTATGTCATGTATTAAGATAGGGAATATATCCAAGAAAATATTCAAGTGTTGCATAGTAATGTGATTATGCAGGTCCTTTTCATTTTTTTTGTTTATTTAAATTATTGGTGTCATTTTCTGTTAAATCAAGGACAGTCTGCTTTGAATTTGAGTGAGTGAGTGTGTTGGCTAGTCTTTCTGAGATCTCACTGATACCAACAGTTCTCACTTAAACCACCATTTTACACAAAAAATAAACAAAAGCAGATCCCATAGGGTTTCCCTGCAAGTTTGCCCGCTTCCTTGTAATGCTTTCCTTGCAACATTGATCGGATCTGAATGTTCCTTTCCTATCCACTGAGCTCAAACTATGGTCCAGGTCATCATGGACTCATATTTCCAATGCTGCAAATCCTCACTTGGATCTGGATACACCCAGTTTTTTCTCAGTTAGATGTTTTCAAGTACTGTTGCAAGAATCATTCAGGCTTGAGTCATGAACAAGATCCTTGCACTGCTGTTTAGAAGCAGTTTTTGATTATTTGCTTATTTCTTAGTCTCCCTGACAAAGCTATTTGTTTTACAAAAAGTTGTTGATCTTGTTTTGTTTCACACACACACATATGTTGTCTTGTGAAGGACCTGGAGTGGGAGTTTGAAAAAATAAGTGAAATACTTAAAGCATCACTTGCTTTGCAGAGATATTTGACATTGCATTTTTTTAAAGTATAATAATTGTAGCTGTTACTCAGGAACAGTTGTAAAGGAGCAATTTTTTGAGAAGTGATTATTTTTTTTTACACCAAGTATCATTGACATTCAAAATATTTTTACAATGAGCAGAAAGTAGTAATTTTCTTTGATTCTAGGTTGATGTTAAAGTGGATCCCAAAGATCTGCGCATAGATACGTTCAGGGCCAAAGGAGCAGGAGGGCAACATGTTAACAAAACTGATAGTGCTGTGAGAATTGTACACCTTCCCACAGGTAAGTCTGGCTGTATTTTGTACTTCTAATCACCCCAAATCTGTACCCTGAAGAGAAAGCTTGCGGTCCTTCAGGTTGTCTCGTAGAGTGAGTTTGCAGGTGTGGGCCTCATACCAAAAAAAGGAGGTAGCCCCTTCTTGTTCTGCCCCTCTTCTAGCAAGGCGATGTGGGAGAAAAGGGATATGTAGCAGTGGCACAGTGGTCAGTGTGTTGCTATCGTGCCAGTTTTGTCTTCAGAGGGAGTGTTTAATGAATACACTGTCTTTGAAGGATGAAAGAACAAATGGATGGTGACAGGGGAAGGATGGAAGATGTAAATAATTCGCGCTGTGTGCTCTGTACCTTCGGGAATAATGGCCGTTGGCAACCGAGGGTGCGCTCTGCCTAGCTGGAACCTGTGTAGTTCCAAGACTGAGAAAAAAGGAGACTTGAAGATTTTCATTCAGTACTAGATAATTCTATCATTTGTTGAACAGGAAGGAAAATGTATATTGATGGGAAGGTAGTGTAGGTACTGGACCACTCTGTCTTTCTCAGGATTTGTTTTTATTGAAATTCAGTGGGCTTCTATCTGTCCAGATGCAGAATCACTTCAGGCACAGGAGATCCTAGTAGTGAGCTGAAAACAGTGGTATCCTATATGCCTTTTTATTTCAGAAATCAAATGAGAAGTAAAAATAAATACTAAATTTCTTCTAAAGACCGTTATTTTACTTTATTTCATTATTTATAATTAAGTTCAAGACTCTCCAGTACTGTTTAGACACCGCCGTCCTCTGCTAGAATAATGAATTTTCCAGTCTCCAAGGGCTTATCTAGACTAAGACTTTAAAACTTGCGTTATGCTCTTTTAAACATGTTTCTGTAGACTGTGCAAATTACATTTTTAACATGTGATAGCTAATTGGAGTGAACCTGTTTTCTGGAGGCAATGTCAGAAACTTGTTTGCTTCATGAAATTTTAAAATATCCCTGACTTTTCTGTAGCACTGAACAAAACCTGTGGTACAGTTGTGAAGAGTTTAAAAACATACTAATGGTCCTGGACAGTGTGTTAAAATGACTTTTTATCCTCCAGCTGAAAGGTCCTACAAACCAGCACTCTAGAAGGTTTCATTTGCCTAATGTGTTAGAAATAATTTAGCTTGTTTGTTCTTTGTTATAATGGGCTTTTGATCTGAGCTCTCTTGAATCCCTCTGTGAAGGGCTAGCAGTGGAGTGCCAGCAGGAGCGATCACAGCAGATGAACAAGGAAATAGCTCTGCGGACGCTGAGAGCTAAGCTGTACCAGCAGATCATTGAAAAACAACTAAGTCATGAGCAGAGTGCCAGAAAACTGCAGGTGAGAACATGTGATTACTGAAATTTGGAGAGGGTACTATGTTGTAGATTTGTTTCTGATCTTTTTGAGTGACAGTGACAGAGCGAGTGAGTGTGTGTCTAACCAGGTGTGCTTACAAAGGAGAATCTTGTATTTTAAAATGGTAAGTCTGGTTTTTTACTTATCCCAGTTCAACGCTAGTGTAGACTTCTCAGGCAACGAAAAAGAGACATCAACTGTAGCTGGAAAGAAAAGAGTCAAAAGACTAGCTGGAATTATCCAAAAGGCAGCACTCGACATCATGCATTGAATCCCCTTATTAGGGCCAGAGTTGCACAAATAGAGCATCAGTAAAAAGTTATTTTCCATGAAAACTAGGATCAGAAGTTCTCAAAGTTGTATTTTAACCTGTTTCTAAACAAAAGTATTTGTAAGATCACACAGACCTTTTGAAAGAAACAATTACATAAACAATCCTGCCACTTTGCAGTTAGGTAGCAGTTTATCTGATACGGTTTAGGTAACCTTTTAAGGAAGAAACAGCTTCCATAAAAGAGTAACCTCAAGTTATGCTGCAAAGTGTGCTTTTCTCTTGAAATGCGTGATCATTCTTTTCCGATTCTTTGAGTATTTTCCCATTTGTGGTGCAAACTTCAACAATGATCAACAAGAATAAAAATACTTCAGAATTACAGAATTATTCAGTACCCCAAAGTTTCCAGCTTAATTATTTATTCACTAATTTCAGGTTGCATTTAAGTGTATCGTTCCTGCAGATTATTAAACCAGTCATTGTAAGCGGCAAGCCATTTATCTTTTGTTATTAATTTTAGCTTGAGAGCCTTCAAAGCTGCATAAAGGACTTCGATGTACATTTATATGAATACTACAGAAAACCAGGCAAAAGTCAATTACCTTTCCTAATGTTTCAGAACATATTCAGTAAATTCCTTGTTTTGAAATACATGTGTGGGTGCAGAAGAAATGTTCAAAAAAGCCCATGAAAACAGACACCCATTTCTCTAAGCAGTTTTTAGCATTTAGTTCTTCATTTTAATAAAGAGTTTAACCACACAACAATGCTACATTTTGAGTTCTGTTTTAAAACTTAGAATTGCTTGCACTCTTGCACTTTACCACTAGAGGACCCCCCTTCATATTCTCAGTTTACTCCTCTTTCAATGCTAATTTCTGACAGCCAAACGTTAGTGGAACTGCTTTGCCAGACGCTGGCTGTGCTGTTTCTGTTATTAATGGTGCCTACTCTCACTATTATTTGTGGGAGCTACAACCCCACAAAGAAGAAAAACACTGTTACGTTTTTGAACTAAAGACACGTATATACATATCTCTTGCCTTATATGACTTTTAAGGGTTACGTAATTCTTCCAGCTACCGAGCTGGAACAGCAGTGTACTGCAGGATGTTAAAACTTGGTCTGTGATACAGAATCACCAATAATACAGTCTAGTAATGCCACAATATTTTAAAAACCCCATATGCTAAGCCAGTAACTGCTAGGTTTGTAGGTGTAACAGGCTGATCCATTAAAGTTTATTCTGTTTTAGAGTAGTATTTGATATTTTTTTAAAAACATAATATAATTGGTTTTTGCTGCGTCACTGCAGTTGGGAACAAGAGCCCAGTCAGAGAGAATTCGTACTTACAACTTCACCCAGGACAGAGTCACTGACCACAGGATCTCGTATGATGCACGCAATATCAAGGTAATGGTTGCTTATGAGAGTTTCTAAAGTTAGATGGTTACGTGTACCATAAGAAAAAAAAATTAACTTGGTGAAAACAATTTAGTAGATATAAGGAAATCAGATAGCCAGTTGTGCTCTGATAGAACGTGGTAGATTGAGAAAGCTTAAACTTTCTTTCCTGCCTGGCTGTAGGGTAGTGTTAAAGATGACTGGCACAGGATATAACTCACTGGCCCACTTCTCTGTGTATTTTTCTCCTACTCTGAGTGAAGAATGATCAAGAGCGTAGTCCTCATTTGTGAACTCCGTAAGTCCCTTGGCTAAACTGGACAAGTGAAATTTGACGTTCTTGAAGCTTAGTACAGCCAAAAGAAAAACCTGACAAGAAGGACTTTGTTTTAGTTAAGCCAAGTCTTTCCTTCTCCCTTCAATGCTGGTGTGAAGAAAGAGAAAACCTTTTCTTTATGTTTGCCTCAGAAACTGAATCGGAATGCTTTCATTTTAAGATTACCCGATATTTTATTTCTGAGTGAATCTCTACATATGGCTTGAATCTTATTTATTGTTTTTCTACAGGGAAACGGATTTTTTTGTATTAAATTTATGGGCAATGTTTAGAATTTTAGGACAAAATTTAGGGTGACCTTCACTATTTTGCCTTAGGTGTCCAGTTTCCTGTAAGTGCTGTAAGATAAGAAGCAACACTTTTCAAACTGTACCCACAGATGTCCTGCATAACTTCAGAGAACACAGGGCACGCTGAATATGGAATGGCTTATATTTAATGGAGTGGGGAATAGGTACACAAATAGCATGGTGGAGGAGAAAGGGAAGAAGTTCCATGACCATGTAAAAATGACTTGTGTTAGTCAAGCTGTTTTCAGTTACTCAGTGTTGGGAACTTGTTACTTGTCTTGAGGGAAACTGAAACTGTAAACTGCCTACCAAAAGTTAGTTAAGCTTTGCTTGCAAAACAAACTAATTCTTGGCATGAGCAACAGCATTTGAATTGGATCCTTCAATCCTTGATTGTTCTTGCTAGGGGATTTTCATGTAGCCCATGGGTTACATGAAAGCGTGGCAGAAAGGCACCAGCAGCTCCTTTTGTTGCTGCTGGAATCAATGTGCTTTTCAGAGGCAGCCAGCACAAGTCCCGCTGCTGTGCACCACGCCCTGTGGCTTTCGCACGGGGGAGCCGCAAAGCCCAGCGAGTGGACGCACAAAGATAAAGCTCCAGGCAAAGTGCGTTCCGGGAGCTCCTCCTTTGAGGAGTCAGCGTTTCGGAATAATACCGATGTACAGTCAGTAATGCTTTTGTCTGTTGGGTTTGTTTTTTTTTTTTTTCATAGGAAATTCTAAGTGGGAAAGAAGCGCTGGATAAGTTAATCAACAGGCTACTGGAGTTTGCAGAGATAGAGGCTGTCACCGAGTATCTTGAAAATTTGCAGGCTTTAGAAGGAGGCGGCTGCTGAAGATCTTGTGTAGAGTCAAAGCAGAAATGTTGTGTTCAGTAGCAAAATAAAACGGACGCATTTGTTAGATGAGATTGATTAAAATCTATGCCTCTGTTTTTCAGTGTGTGACACTACTCTTTTTTTATATTTTGGTGCAAATGGGTTGAATTTATTACAGTACAGCAGCCCTAGCAGAAAAGAACAAGCTTGGAGTACTTGTGTGCACATACCTTCTATCTTGGCAGCATGGCTTTGTTGAGCCGGTCCTTCTCTTGACCGTACTGCAGCTGGAAAGATACAGAACCATGGTGATGGAGCAGAAGAAATACCACGCAGTACAAGCTTTGTTTTGGGGGTGGAAGACGTTCCTCTCCAGGTGCAAGAACCTAAGCTCCCCAAACATAGTCTAGAATCTGGCCTCATGAATACTGCTAACTTTTATCCATTGATCGGATGAGCTTCCTAAATGTTGTCCCTTAAAAATAACTCTGTATTATGAGGGGTTTGTTTGGTTTTTTTTTTTTTTTTGAGTGAATATACAAAAGCAAAGGGAGTGATCTCGGGCAAGGGACCAGAATCTTAAGAGAGAGGCCTGTCAGCTTTCTCCCAGCCATCTCCGGTCAGCTTAGGGTGGGTCTGGACCACATGCTGCGGTGGAGTGTAAAAGTACATGTTCTAGTTTCAGATTAATTTGATGAGCTTCTGGAAAGTGTTTAGCAGTGATAACAGACAGCTGTCTGCTTCTTGGCAGAGAAAACGAGTTCATAGCGTAGATGCATTTTAGCAAATCAGGTAGCTCTGGAATTAATTTTCTGCCTTGATGTCTTTAGGAATGCGTGCCTGTCTCCGAGGGCAATCCAGGTATTTATAGAGCACGCTCGGCTTTAATAGGACTTGCGTTCATGTTTTAACCTACACGCACGTAGTCGTACGCAGCGATTCAGGAATACTCACGTGTTTAATACTACCCAAAAATATGCAAGTGCTCTGCTGAACGGGGCTGACTTGGCTAGATCACGGTGCTCTCTTTTTATCCTGCTCTTCCCAGGTTATGCTGTAAAGCTGCTCTGCACAATCTGTTGCATGTGAAGAATCAATTCATTGTTAGGATTTAAATTACGCCTTGTGGTTGCATATTTATTTTTTGCACATTTATTTTTGCACATTTATATTTGCACATTTATTTTGTAATCATGAATGATACAGGACTGCGAAAATGCCAGTCATTTTAAGAAAAAGAATTATTTCAATACTGAGTTCTTCTAAATGGTGGAGTATTTACTACTGTATATATAACAAACAACAATTTTAACTTTATTCCGCTATATTAAGAAAGACAGAATTTGTGCCAGGAAGAAAGCAGAAAAACTATGCTCAGTTTCTCAGCTCTGGGGTTATCTTTCAGTTCTTTTGTGTGTTTGCACATTCTTATCAGCAAGCTTTGACAATTTTTTACTTGCTTCCAACACTTTAATTACAAAAGCTTTTGGGTTTTGGTTGGGTTTGGGTGGCTTTTTTTTTTTTTTTTTTAATTTCTAGCTCTGTAAGTCAGTCAGGAAACGTATTACCATGTGACTCAAGAGTCATTTGCACACTTGAACTTTGACTACTTGCAGTAAGCAGTTCAGAAAAAAGAGACCTCCAGGAAGGTAACGCAACTGGGCTTGTACTTGGGGAGTGCGGGCAGACTGGCGGTAACTAATACGGTCAGCTCTAATAGGAGAGTATCCAGTTAACGTGCTCGCTTTCGTGATGCAAACCAATTTATTTTATTAATTATATATCTTGAACAATCTTAGAAATGTCTTACAAAGTACACCTTTTAATAATCGGATGGTACTCCTGGGCTTAGTTAATGAACTATGCCTATGAAGTCCTTTACTATGGAAAACTCTTGAAACACTTAAAAAATGAGCCTCACTTATGTTACCGGCAGAAAGATGGTCATATTTTGCCTGCAGGACCTTAGGGATATTTGCGATGAAGTTAATTAATTTTCTGTAGCCCTTCTTTGTTGTTGATGGTTTTGTGCAGAGTGATGAGAAAGGGGAAAGCAGAAGGCAGCTCCCCTTGATTTTCGATGTCCCCGATGCAGGGACTGAAATTTAGCAGCTAAATCCCTTCTCCCAGCCTGTTCCGGGGCATTCTGAAGGATCTTGGTCTTATTGAGCTTATCCTGCGATTGCTCATACCTGTATATGAAAGCAAGATGCGGCTATGCTCAGTTATGGTAGAGAATTTGATCCAGAGCAAACCCCCTTCTACTGGAGGTCACTGCCTGCAGCGCTCTTGTTTTACTAAAACCAGATACATTTGCTTCTCCTCATTGACAAAACATTATTTAAAGCTGTTTTCTCCTAAGTTACAAAATACCACTTGAAGCCATACTTTTTGCTGAGTTCTTCCACCCCAGCCTTTCTGTGGGATGTAAGGGCTGAGGGACTGCGATGGGTTTGGCTGCGGGCAGGCACTTGTCCTCATGGGAGGGGTGTGGGGTGTAACGATGCCACCTCTGAGGCGTTTTTCAGGATGGAACACTCTGAACTTGGGCTTTTCAGTTCCTGCAAGCAACCCTGATTTTCAGCAGTGAAACCGCTAGCAGGAAAAATTATGATAACAAAGCACAGGGAGGAGAAGGAGGAGGAAGGTGGCTCCGTGGAAGGCAGCGAACAGCCCCTGGGGGCAGCAGAAGCGGTCGTGGGAGAGCAGAGCCAGAGCAGGTTCCTCTGGTAGGAACAGCCTTCTCCTGCAGCTTTGTATTTCGTTGTCAAGTCGTGTTACAGCAAACACAACAGCACAGCCCTGTCTGCCCGGCGTCCCCCCAGGATCATCGATGTGCGTCGCGGCGACCCTACGCATGGGCGCGATGTTGCAGCTGGTGCTAGGCACCGAGTCGTCTCTCTTCAGCTCCTGGTGACCGACGCGGAACGCGGCTCCCGGATCTCCTGCATTTCCCTGCCGAGGTCTCGAGCGGCAGCGCCTCACCCAGCAAGGAAGAAGCCCGAGCAAAGCTGAGCCTGGAAGTAGCCCTTTTTATGACAGTGGAAAGACGGACACTTGCCCTCTGCACAGAATCACCATAGAATCGTTTAGGTTGGAAAAGACCTTTAAGATCATCCAGTCCAACCATTAACCTAACACTACCAAGTCCACCAGGGCGTAAGAACAGCCCTGGTACTGTACCTTGATCACTTTAAATTAATCATCAACAGAATGCACAAGGCAACGTCTCAGAAATCCTGGAACTACAAATGAATTTACTCACTTGAAGTAGCAAGCTGCTTGTTCTTCCTAGCTAAAAGGAAGAAATAACCCAGCGCTATTAGCAATGAAACAATAGTTCCTAGTCTGGCAGAACTGTTTGCCTGGGTCATACCTTATTTTTTTTCTAGCTGCTTAGTACAGCTGAATAGTTTTTTCACTTTCTGTGAGAAAGTTGCCAAAAGATCACATTGACAAAAAGATTTTTTTCCAGTAAAAGAAATGTTATGAAATAATTTACATGCATTCCCCACCTTTTAAAAGTGTTTATCTTTAACTCCCCAGGCATTGCTCATCATTCTTAAGACCAGCAAATGCAAAGACTGCTGAATCACAATCTGTTACCATCAGAAAGTTTATATATTCAGCTATATTCTGAATGTTGCTAAATGGTAACTACAACAAACCCTACCTGAACTCTGTTAAGAATTTTAAAATTACGAATTGTAACCCAGGTAATTTGTTACTCATAACTGACGCACAGAATAAAACAATTTCCAGTAACTGCTTAATGCGCTACTGGAAGGCACCCAGACACTATGCTGGTGACCACAAAATAGAAGTATTTCTTTTAAGAAGCATTTCCATATTTACATACCTGTTTTGGTTTATATTTACCCTGGGCCCCATTTTTAACAGAACACGCACACGTAAATCTCTCAGGTTGCCCTCAAACCCTTGAATAGACGAACAATGGTAATACGGATTGTTCAAATGAAAGCTTTATTCGGTATTTTCATATAAACTCCAAGAGCCTGCAATATTTGTAATTGCAACTGAGAAGCTGTTAAAGAGAAACCAGCTGTTTAACTTTGCAGATAATACTTACAAACTAAAACAAGCGCTTTTCAATCACCCCACTGTTTGTCACTGTATCTTCAGTTAAGCAAGCCATTAAAATCCACTGTCTTCAGCCCGTGGTCTGTATAATGCTGTCTGCTGGTTTTTAACGTAGGCTATTTCTGCTTTTACAAGTAAAATCAAACCCGCATTTGCTGACATTCTCTGGGAATCCCCTTGGGCAAATTCAGCCTTTTGCAGCTTATTATTTGCAACACTTTTTGCTTTGTACAGAAACTTTTATTCAAGCTATATCCTGAAACATTTCACAAAGCTAGATTTGTTAATCACACAAACTGTTAACACGATTTCTAAGTTAAATAATTTAGCAGGTAGAAGGTAAGAGGACTTCAGAGGTAGACAGAAGAGAGACTGAAGAGAGATGGCTCGCAAAACAGAACCGAAGGGTTGCCGCAGCAGATAGCAGAAGGTATACAGACAGCTCTCGTACCAACAAGCCAAAGGATTTAAGGGCTGCAAACCCCGTAGGAGGAATGGAATTAAATCTGTCTCAGGAAAACGAATCATCAAGAAAACCAAAAGAGCACACGCAGCCAGTCTTGAAATAGCTTGCGTGTTGCTTCAAAATAGGAAAGGTTGTACTTCTTCAGGGCATGACGCAAACAGGCAGCAGAAGTGCTCGCCATAAGCTGGGATCCGGAGACACGGTGGCCTACGTAAGGCAACGTGAAGCTTTCCGGAGATCTCAGTAGAGCAGGGGGTAAGGTGAGGGTGGACCCTAGAAACGCGGCACAGCGGTGATATGTAGATTTGCATATCTAAGAATGCTGGAGGAAGACATCAATAATAAGAAAAGTACTAAAAAGGGGAGGCGCAACTCAAGGAAACCAAGAAACCAAGCAGCATGAGATGTTTTTCTCTCCCTTTCTGAGATGCCAAAATATGCACTGAAATAACATCTATTTTTTTGGGGGTGGTGGTGGTGGTGTGTTTTTATACGTGCACAGGTGAGTGAGTTTATCTGAGATCCATGTCATGACCAGCCCTCCCACCTTCTAAATCTCAATATTGAGATTGGATGATGCTGCAGCACAGATTTTGCCTACAAGGGTCACACAAAAACCAAACTTGACCCTATTGGAAAAGTCTGGATTTCAGTCTACAAATTCCCAGGTGAAGGGTTAAATTTGGCTTAGCCTAAATAGGAACAAGGATTACTCTATAACTTGGGTCAAATTGAGCAGGTCTCTGCACAGGTCCTGGCATAACAAATACCCAACAAAATAATTTTCTTTTGTAGTATATGCAATCTGTTTGCTTCTAAAACCATCACCAACTTCAGGCAGGCCCTACTGTAAAAACACGCACACCAAAGATAAGCGTCCCGTCCTGCGAAGCTCTTTCTAAACAGACAAGGCAGGTGAAAGATGAGGTAAGGAAACAAAAATACAGGGCAGTGAATTGACTTGCTCAAAATCACACAAAAGAAATCATCAGAAATTGCCATGACTCCCCCTTTCTCTCCAACTCTCCTTTTCATATTGCTAATAATGTCTATGGCAGCCTATAAAACCAAGGATGTAGTCCTCACTCAAGGAGCCTGAAATAAAAGCAGATAAAAACATGCTGCATGATAGAAAATGGGTTAGTCAGGAAACAAAACACTCTTCTTCTGAAAACACTGTTCTTCTGAAACAGTAAAAGGAACATTCCTTTGTCAAAAGCCAGTGCAGCCCAAGGAAGGATTAGCAGATAAGGAGCATAACTGTGGTAATACCTAGAGGATTCCTACGGCAGATTCCAAAGGCAGAAGATTTTGCAGGAGATAGCACAGAAGGGAGAGAGATCTGTGCAGAACAGATGTCCTGGAAAAGCAGCATCTGCCTTAAATCTCACACAGGACTATTTTTGTGTAGAAGAGAAAATATTTTGTTTAGATACACAATAAGGAAATCAAATGACAGCATGGTGCAAAATCAAATGGTGGCTTTGGGTATATCAAATCTGATTCAACTGGCCCTTACTAGAATTTACACTTAAGGACAAAGAATAAACTGGTCTCTCCTCAAACTGACTTTCAGAGGTAGCGGGGAGCGAAGCACTGTTTCTTTGTGAAATGCAGGCTTTAGAAGCCGCACCAGCAAAAGCAAGTGTATGGTGTTTAAATCAACTTCACTAGCAGCGAACAAGAAAAACATTTAATCCTTTTTCCTAATGTAAATACTTGTTTTGGTTTGTCTGTTACACAGTACTTGGCAAAGATCTTTGGTTCATATTACAACTAAGAGCAGCTCCTCAAGGAAACAAGCTTTGAACACTTTTATTTTCAGATGTTCTTAAAGATCTGCTTGAGCAGTGTAGTTACAGGTATCTTAAATCACTGCCTGTGACCACTTCAATGTGACAAAACATTTTTATGGAAAGATGCGCTCACTAAAAGAGGAAAGATGTTCTCCTCGGAGGATATTAAAAGTAGAGCCTACAAAAAAACCTATACTACTCTATAAAACTGTACCAATAAATAATAAAATCATGTCACAGAGATCATAAAGAAATGAATATACTTTAGGCTTGGAGTAACAGAAGCAGGTTGAGTACAGCAGTACAAAACAAATTTGTAAGGAAAAAAAATTGTGCTCGAGAGGAACACACGATCAGCTGTTAACACAGCAGCTGGCAATGGCAAAGGAGCAGGAAGAGCTAGTTGTCGTGGCAAATCACAGGGCACCCACAGCAGACAGCATGATGCAGTCATGTGAAAGGCAAATGTGGTTTAGGGATGTATCAAAAGTTATTTCCAACACGCTAAGGAGGTGTTAGTGACATGACGTGTGGCCTTCATCTTCCTTAAACATAGAGCCTAAGCAAACTCAGGCTGGACCGGATGAAGAGAAGTGCTGGTGGAACACTGAAGATCCTGTCACGCAAGGATGTTTTATGTGACTCAGAAAAGACGCGATGGATTCAAGAGGAAGAAAAGCTACTTAGCTGAAGGGCAATACTTGTGTTAGTTGGGAGGAAATGCGTGTAAACTGGTCTCAAACACACGGAGGCTTCAAGTCAGAGCAGGCTCCTAGCTGCTGGAGTAACGTCAAAATAAGAGTAAGAACAAAAGCTGAAAAACCTGCTTTTTAAGAAACCTGACAACCTCTCCTTGGTAGAAAGGACATTTCTGTTCTAGCCTTGCATGTGAGGTCTTTCACGTGGAGTACATGTTGTACATTCCTGCATCTATGACTGTGAGAGCATCCAGCACGCATCCTGCATCTCTAAAGGACAATCTAGGGCTAGAGATTACAGGAAACTTTCACATTTCTCAAAACAAACATCAGAAGAAATACAACAACCCTGATGAAGCCAAAGAAACACATAAGGTTAAATACAATACTTAAGTCTCTTCTACACACAGAGAAAATGTCGCAGAACAGAAAAAAGGACTTCAGCTTCCTTTGTAATATATGATAAACCAAATTTCCTGTCTTGTACTCCCTTCTCTGCTGATCTGACAGATTAACAGTAATTTTCTCAATGAAGCTCAAGCTCAGCAGTTACCAAGTCTATTTTGCTGTAGCTAGACTCTGACAACTGTTTTAACTGCACCTTCTGTGTTTGACCAAGACTCTCCTGAACAAAACACTGTGAGCTTTAGAAATAGAGACATATTTTTAAATGGATTCATGATTTGAACCTTTATGGTCCACTGTCTGATACCTAGAGAAGCATAGCTGTATTCTTACACAGCCAATGAATCTTGATGATGCTAAATGCAGACCAATCCCACCAAGTGAAGAAATCCAATCTGCAATCCTTAAGAAAACATCCAAGCCATCCTGGACAGTACAGCCATCAGCTCTACTTATGCATCTTTTGTTTTCCTCTCCTATGGTACTGAGAGTGATGAAGCTTCAATACACTTAGCCCCTCTCAGCTTAGCGAACACTGCAACTATTCAACACACTCCTTTCATCAACAGACAAAACCTATCAGCCTCAAAAAGGGTGCTGTATGCTGCAGCAGGGTCAGCTCTTTGGAGTATTTTTTCATTATAGTATCTGGCAATTGTTTTTTTACAGGGAAAGAGACAAAAAGAAAACAAGACCAAAGGAAGAAAACTTGATGTGTGAAAATAAAGAAAAATTCAAGTATTGACAATAATAAAGCAAAATACAACAGGAAGACACCACAGAAATATCTACTCCAACAGGGGTGGCCCTGGTGCTATTATTAAAAGTTAAGATTCAACAGGTTTAAATCTTCTGCAGAGGTTTAATACATTTATCATTCATGTATACAGATCATCTCTTTCAGAATGTTATTTGAAATGAGTGGCACTGATATGACTAACTCCTCTAAAAACAGCTTTCAAATGATCTATTTGAAATGCTGGCACTCTCACCACCTACTCTTTTGCAAGCGATTAGCCAAGGGTTAGTAAGCACAATATTTTTACTCATTAGTTGGGAAACTACTCCACATAAATGATCTCGGGGGATGATTTTACTCTCTAGTACACGCTATTGATCCAGTTCCTCTGTAAAAATAAAAGGTCTGCATAATTTCTGCTAGATTAAGGATTACTACATTCTCCCATACTTAGAAAAGGAGTAAAAAACCTTACACAATATATTTAAAACAGCATACACAGAGCAAATTAAACTTGGATGGCATGGTTAAAATAAAAAATAAATGTATTTACAATATTGCATAAGTAATGTAACACAAACTTCCATTGCAAAATCAATCACATCAAAATAAAATAAAAAAATATTACAACTCACATATGTTTTAATACCTATAAATCCTTAATTTCTATCCAACATTTTCTTTATAAAAGCCTGTTTAAAATATTAAACTTTTAATTCACTCTAGCTTAAACAGAATCTAAAATGATTTGTTAAGTATTACTGATCACTTAGTCTTTGTCTTAAGTTTCTAGATTTGCCATTTTCAAATTTCCTCTTTTTAAATGTTGGCACCCCTTCTGTCAGGTCTCCAAGGGAGGTGACTGTCTTCTCTTTAAATATCACTGTCGCATCTTCTGGAACCTCTAGCACTGGAGGTGGTAGATTGTCACTCTCTGTACTAGGAAGCTCCAGGTCCACTTTTTCACTGGGAGAAGAGAGGAGAACATAAAAGGCTTAATCTACATGGAGAAAACAACATGGTTTACTGCAAACAGTAACATCCATATTTAATTGTCAAAGCAGCTTTGAGCTCGAAGCAGTCTTCTAGCCAAGATCATCATCACCATGACAGGGATCAAGAAAAAAAAACATGTTCGTTGTTTCTTCTGTGTGGGCTGGTATGAAAAGTGAAAAACTAAGACCTCATTCTCTACAGAGCTTATACAATGGCCCAAGCACTCATCACGTAAATAGTTCTGTAAAAGACAACATGTATAAATCTAAGAATGTTGAAAGACAGTAGTCACCGAGTAATTAGTAAAGGTTCACTGCCGAAATACTATTAAGTAGTTTTCTGCAGGTGTCTATCCTTGAGGGTTTGCCTGACAGAACAGAGAACAGACTTACAAAATGAGCCAATGACCCCAAGTTGGGAGAAGCAGCTCTGGAGGACAGGATCACAGCTAATACTGATCTGAACAAATCAAAGACATCGTCTAAAAATGACCAATTGGTTTTAGAAGGCCAACAGCAAAACACTGTATTCTATAAGAATAACCTGTGGCACAAACATACAATGGAAAACAACTGAACAGTTTGCAGAAAATGATCTAATCGCTAGTCCATCAGCGTAACACTACTGCAAAGAGATACACACTGTATTCCTGGCCAATCCATACAAGAAATCTTTCAGTACGACTGTCAGTTTGATGTCAGCTCGTGTACTATACCTAGTTTCAGGTCCTGTGCTTCAAGGAAGACATGGATCGGCTCAAGCACCCAGAAAAGAGCCATGAGAATGACTCCAAGTCAAGAAAATTCAACTGTTGCATTTACTAAAATGTAAACTTCCTGGAAGTGGTTGGCACTGTGCCTAGTCTCAGTTTAAAGTAAATAATGAACAACTGCATTTGTCTCATTTACAAACTGCATTTGTCTCATTTACATGTGTGTACATATATCAAGCCTATGTGTTAATGTACAGACTGATATATATAGTTCAGTAGCTGAATGCACTTTTTATTGGACAGTGCTTTCCAAAATCCTGAAAGAATTTATCAGCTCTGGAGCCAAGGAGCGGTTAGCTGTTCCAATAAGGGAGGTGTTATGTGAACTGATCAAGTGACATTATCATCTCCAAGGAAGTGGATCAGTGCTTAATTTAGTTCAAACAGTGTCAAAACTGTATCTGCTGAATAATTTAGAACTAAAATGCTGGAGAATGGGGCGAGTA
Organism: Pelecanus crispus; assembly: GCF_030463565.1. Classification (NCBI taxonomy): domain Eukaryota; kingdom Metazoa; phylum Chordata; class Aves; order Pelecaniformes; family Pelecanidae; genus Pelecanus; species Pelecanus crispus. The sequence goes on along the minus strand of NC_134643.1, from coordinate 192,026,162 downwards.
TGAGGGAAAAGACTGATTTCATTCTTCCAAACCTGTATTTCCAGACTCCTGCAGGGCTCTGTAGCAAGTAACTGGCCATAAAAGACAGCACGCTTCAGAAGAAAATGAGCCATCTCAGCCATTATGCAGTAAAACAAAACAAAACAAACCCCTCCTGATCAGATGCATGTCATGAAAACATCTGCAGTACACCAGCTGGACATGGGAGAGAGAGACAGCTTCCAGATTTAAAACTGGTATAACTAGATTACACGTTTTGTCTTTCATCTCCTTATTTAAATCATTACAGAAAGCGTCTCCCACCACATTGTAAGAGCCTCCAGGACTTACCCATAGCGACAGCAGAAAAGGTTGTAGTGGATTTTGGTTTGGTTTGGTTTTGCTTAACTTTGTTTTGAAATGAGGGAGATTAGGGAACAAGAAAAACAGTTCGACCAGATGTCTTTTACTGCAACACTGGGTGAAAGTAAGACAAAAAATTTGACGTGTCTTCTAGGCTGTGTCCTTCAAGTGAACAGTTAAGAGTCAGTACAGCACCACAAAATGAGAAACAATTCACTGCTTGTGGAAGTAACTCAGCCAAACATACCGGGCTTAGGTAGAAATTGCTTGGAGTCTAAAAAAGCATACTCATTATGTCAGCAACTACTGATCCCACAGGGAAGGAATTCAAAGCAATGCTAACACAGTACGATCTAGGTCAGGTGGCTGCTGGCCCTAGAAGTTCAAGATAGATCTTGAACTCCAGGCAGAGTTAGCCCAACTAATTACTCGTCAGAAAGAAACAGAATTTATCCTGGAAGCTAGAGGCCCTGAGAAAGCTGCCTATGCTGTTCCAAGGCTGGAAACAGTTGAAATAACAGTCACAAGAGCTCCTGGGGCAGCTGAACCAGATTGTTGAAGGAGACATAAGCTTAGAGTAACTATGTTTAAATAGTTGATACTCTGAGATAGCCTCTGAGAAAAATGATGGATGACAATGATCCTTCAAATCACCTTAATTTACTTTGTACTCATGGTGAACTTCTATACTAAAGCCAAAACACCACCACTATCTAACATGGAGAGCTATTACTTAAAATACTCACTGGGGAAGGAATTTAATTTGGACTACGTTTCCAATCACTGCTGTGCTAATTCTGCCAGAATTCAGAAGAAAAAGCTTCAGCTCTGAAAACAAGTATTCTGGAAACAAATATTATGAAAATAACTACAGTAAAAAGATCCTCACCATGGTTCTTCTTCTTCTTCTTCTTCTTCTTCCTTAATTGCTTTCCATTTTCCATAAGGGTTGGTCTTGTTAGGTGCATCACTGGAGGATTCTTGGGAAGCTGAGGTACTCTCCTCTTTATCAACAGTTTCTTCGGGCTTAACTTCTCGCCATTTCCCATAAGGACTTAACTTTTTAGCTTTGGCAGATTTTTTCCCTTCCTCTGATTCTTCACCATTATCTCCTTTCCTCTAAAGAGGAAAAAACCCACCTTAAGCAAAAATGCCTAAATAAAAACACAATGTAGCTTTATTTTACATGTTTTATTTACTATTGTCTACTATTCCTACTTTTCAACCAAGAGTAACTTGAAACAATAAACTCAAACTGTAATGAAATCTTTACATTTCTCTCCTTGAGCTTTCATCACATACAGAGTTGAAAAAAAATCTTAAATGTTACAAAAAGTTGAAGTAGGAAAATGCCATCTATCAAGGCTGAAGTTGGCAAGGAGTAGCCAGTACAAACTTACTTAAAAACAAAGCTTAGCATGTTAAAAAAAAAAAAGGCAAAAATTCTCATACAGCTTTGTGTGCGTGCAGATACACACACTTTACAGCTAATACCTACTAGTAGTTTATAATGATGCAGAGTGATACAAGAATATATATTTTACAATTAACACCTGTCTATGAACACATTTTGTATTTAAACTGTCTCTGCCTGTTCTGAACTACCAGTTTCAGAAAAAACATCTGAGCAAACCAGAGCCATAATCACACCCTTTATCTTAAGTTTTAAACCTGAAGACAAAAATACGTAATTGATACAGGTTTTGTACTATGCGTTGCCAATGTTCTTCTCAATTAATAAGGAAACTACAATCATGTCACTTTTCAGTCAAAAGGCATTGCTTGAAGGTCTCTTGGCAGTCCCATTTACCAATGAAGGTTAGAAACTCACACTGAAACCCAAATCATTTTGTGGATTATTTCAGAGAAATGACAGTGACCTTTCTCAGAGAACATCACATTTCTTGCAGAATTCAATCTACTTCTGGTGGGCTGAAGGAAAGATCATGCTTTCTTTCTGGAACAGTGCCACAAATGGGTCAAATAATTGAATAAAGATTAATTTTGCTATTCAAGTGCAAACTTCTACTTTCAGTCATACGGTTTAACCTCGTTACAATGAGTACAGCCTATCACAAGAGATAAAGATAAATAATCCTATGCTAGAAAATTAATAGTATATGTAAAATAAACCTAGAGAGAGAACTTACCTTGGACTTTGTTTCTGAACCCTGGGCTTCTTTTTCACTATCTTCTGAGTCTGATTCAGATGCTTTGGAATCTGTTTCTGAAAGCTCTTCAGAATGCTTGTCACGTTGACTCTTCTCATTTGACGATGACACAAAACCATCCGGTTTCTCCCATGTGGATACTGTCCAAAATATTTGAATAACCACATTATTTATGTTTCTAATTCTGATCTGTTATTGCTTTGACAACATTACCTTTCAGAAGCAGTGCTGCCTTATGCAAAAATACAGCAAATAATTTAGCACAAGGCTTTTGCCTTTGTTCGGTATGTTTGTTTTAATAAACATAATCAGAAAGGTAACATTTCACTTCTCAGCAGAGATGCTGTCATGACAGCTGAGTTCACTGTTGATAAAGCTTGTTGTAATTAGCACTTAAGAAAAATATCACGCACAGCGAACTGCGGTCCACAAGACTGTGGTCCCTCTCATCCTAACACAGGACAGACAAATTGCCCTCTCCAGAGGTGCCTATTTGATTTGAGTTGTCCATTCATTACAATGACAGGATAAGGTAAAGAACAGTAACTGCGAGCCTCAGCTTTCCGGGCAGATAAACTCCTTCCTTGTGCTACTTGGCTCATTAACATTAGGCCTCTAATTAAAGAGCTGTCAAGTAAACAAGGAAATACAAATATTATTCTGAAAAGACATGAAAGTGCCTACAGGATATGGCCTCATTTTCAATGACAAGGTAGTATTCCAGAAAATATATAGAGAGGAAATACTTAAATAAAGGTTGACTCAATGGTCTTAAAACTGCTTTTAGTAACAATAAGGCAAAAGTACACCAACTTTCAATCTATAATTTTATTTAACTTTTAAATGTAATAAAACTACTATTTTTCCAATTATTTTATCTATTTCCAAAGAAATCCCTAACTGAAAACAACATTTAACAGCTATGCTGCTAGATGTATCTTGAAGAAGTAAGGGTGTAAGAAACTGGCAATGAGTGGCTCTGAACGAACAACACAGTCTCTTAACGGTACTGCTGTCATGTAGCTTTAGCCCAGTAACTGAGAAAGTTCACTTTCCTAGGTATCACATACAGCCAGTGGAGTGAGGTGCAGGCTCCCAAAGTGTGAGTCGTAGCAGGAGCTAAGCCTAGAGATACCAGCCTCCTAAGTTACATGCTTCAGATGAGACACTACCATCAGTCCCCTTGGTTAACAATTTGTCTTGTCTTCAGAGGATGGGATTAGCGTTAACAAGTAATTTTCAAGCATTTCCACGATACTTGCAGCTATATAAAAGTAAAGGATTGCTTTTAAAATCTCACAAGCCAAAATTTTACCAAATACGCCGATTACAAAGACATTCTTCATGAGTGTCTTATGTCCATGAAGAACTTTAAAAAACAATACAACCAAAGGCATAAAATGTATCTGAACTTAGAAGGCAATGTTTAAAAATAACCAGTATCTCATTTCCCTTTCAAAAGAAAAAAATTGCAAATCATTTGGGCAGGGGAGTGGCATGCTGAAAAACTGAAAGGTTTTTTTTTTGTTTGTTTGTTTTTGGTTTTTTTTTCCTATTCTTGGCATCATCAGAACACCGCTTCATACACAACAGCAGAAGGAAAACTCATAGCCAGCATAAAATCACTTACTCTCCAGGGAGGCCATTGACCTTAAAATGACTCAAACAGATTTAGAAACAGATGCCTGTTCTGGGGGAGTTACCACAAAGTTCCCCATGTAGGGAAAAAAACAACGAAAAGTAGGAGGTAAGATTCTGGACTCTCTTATCAATGCTATGTCAGCAAGAGGAAAAGTTTAGGAGATTCTTATTCAGACCTACATACCTGTCAAAACAAAATCCTGCCCCTTTCTGGTTTCCAAACTATAATTTCAATATATATGTATAGAAGAAGAACTTAGAGTTATAAGTTGAATGTCTAAAAAAAACATACGAAGCACAAATGCATACCCAATGACAATACAGCTATAAAGCCAGCATTGACTTAAGCAGCAAGTACATTTCAATAAGGTAACAGCTTAAAAAATACAAAACTTAGTAATGGCCTTAAAATGCAGCTATTTGCAAAATAAAATGCTGCTCTGAAAATCCTCTCTTCTGAAACAGAGCTTAACTGGAAAACAAGCTCTCCTTACCTCCTGTTTGTGTGTTATAGTAATAGGTATGACCATCTTCAGTGACACCTTCTACCCACTCTGCTGCCTGAGAAAAAGATACAGGAGCTAATTAAAAAAGAGAGTTTTAAGGATCAGCCAAAGCACCACTTATAAGAGTATTCAACCCTTGAGTATTTTTTGTTCATGTAATTTTACTGTTTTAAAGCTTGAACCCCTGAAGTTGTTAGAAAGTATTCCCTCTGACTCAACTGAGATTGAACTGCTTACCTTTAAAGTACTGCAAAGTCACACGGACAATTTTTTCAAACAGTGGATAATTCGTATGAGGCAGTATAGTAAAGGTTGCCATACAGTTCAAATTATCATAAAAGCCATAAAGGCCATTATTTTACATGTTTTTTATTTTCCAGTGTTTTTATTTTCACACCTGAACTTGACATTTCCTGGTTTTGTCATTGTCTTAAGTAGACACCAAGAAAAAATGTCTCTGGAAGACTCAGGGTTCTGTGAGGGCTATAGAAAATAGTACCAACAAACACTATCACAAATTAAACATAAGCAAACCAACCCAAAACTTCTAAAATTTATTCCATAATAGATCTTCACCAAAAATACTGAAGAAGCAAACTTTGCAGGAATGCATGCCATGAATTTACTTATCTAGAAAAGCACCGATTTCAACAAAGCACTGTTTTTCCCTACTGATTTATAAATACATATGAAATGTGGCAAAAGTTGTTGGTATGTCTTTGTGGATGTGTAATTAAATAAATATGTTTTGCAGAATCAGCCACAGCTAGATAATCAGTCATTACGCATGACTTAACATCTTTCTTAAGAATCTTATTTTTATCAACACTTACATATACACTACTTCACTGCACCTTAAGTACTAATACTGCCCATTCCCCTATACTGGACAGAACTTCTATGCAGCTTCACCATACATGACTTTTGCATTAATAAATGTCTCTGTGTATTCATATACACACACACCCCCAGATAGGCTTCTGCACACACATACCTATGCATTCGCTTAATACGCTATTAAAACTTTGGGTTTTTTTTAAAACACAAGAAAATCAGGAGTTAAAGTCCTCACACCTGCTCTGTAGAAAGCTGTATATGAAAAGGAAAAATTCTATCAGTAGGGTTCATGCCAGGCAAAAAGCAAGAAAGCCTTCAGTGAGCAAGTTTCCTCAAGGTCTTGCTCTCCAAAGTATCAGTGTGCTAGTTTCAACAAAAGAAGCAAAAGGCAAATTTATTTTAAGTAGAAAGAGAACAAAAGACTAGTTGTAAGTATAACCTACCCTTTTTGTTAGAGTTAGATCCTGAACATTTTAGACCTGGTTCTTAGAGGTTTTCAGCAGGTATTTGACATTAGGCACACTGAGTATCCTACTACATAAATGCTAACATGCATCATGCCAATCTAACTGAAGTTGTAGGTTGTCTTCAACATGCCTTTTCATTACTCTGTTCTCTCCACCTCTTAGGAAGCCTGAGCAGCAACCTAACGTGCTGTAAAACAAGGAGGGCCTGTGAATCTCACTTGCACTACATATTGCGAGCATGCCCTTTAATTTCTGGGCAGTGTGAGTCCTTGTTAGAGATCTGGAATGTTCCCAGTATCTTTAGCTCAGACTAAATAAGGGAGCAATCAAATGCTTGTTTTTAGCAATAGCGAAAATAACTCAAGACACCACAAAGTCACCAAGCAGGGTGAGGGAGGAATGGCAAAATACAGCCATGTGGCATTAGAGAGATACCCGAGGCTGAAGGTGCATGTTTATGATATAGCTGAGATAAGCTAACTTCAAATTGTTGCCAAGAAGGGAGCTCCTTCTCTTCTCCATCTGCTCTCCCCGCACTGGCATTTCTCTGATTACCCAGAGAGCTGATGCAAGGACATAAGCCTACAAAGCACTAACCTAAACTCTGATGTCTTCGCTCCCTGAACTAGTTCACTGTCAGGGCAAATATGCACCAAGGACCATACAAGATTAGTCGCAGGACCACCTCTTTCAGTAGAAGGCTACAGTAAGACTTGCTTATAAATATTGCAAAGCTACGCTTTGACTGAAAAGATGAAGTTGAAGTACTGGATAACAAGTTGTGCAAAACCGCAATCAGGCAGAGTAGGATGGGCAGCTCTGACATGAAGCGTGCAGTCTCTTGGGAATGAACACTGGATGGAAAAAGCCTGCATTTTTGAGATAAAACACTGTCTTAACAAGAGATGGAATACAGACAAAACTTCATGTATCTTTTGTGAATTGATTCAATTGCCTAAAAATATACACAATTATAACCATTTTCTCCTCTGACTGTAAGTAACCCAGTAGCAAGCATAGGCTGCCTTCTCAGATGCAACAATATAGAGCTACAGAATGTCAGCACTCTGAAAAAGCCAGGCTTTTTTGATTGCTAACATAAAATCCAACATTTGCAAACAATACCGACTTTAAATCATACTGTACCTATGACACCTATCTTGAAAATGGGGAAACATAACATTACTTCACAGGAGTGTTGTAAAAATCCTATTTTTAATGTTGTGAAGCACAAAATTCCTGGAGTGGTAAGTATCGGGGGAAAGCCTATTAATAATAAGAAGAAATCTTTCTGTCGTTGGACTATTCCGCAAGTTTTCTGGTGCCTTAAATAAGGAAAATAAAGTAATATTCTAAAAGGTTCCATGACCTTAAGAAATCCATGAAAAAGACAAATTATCACACAACCATATCCTAAAGGAAACACAAAAAATAGGCACTCTTAATTTTTTACTGACAATGCAGTCTCAATGTTTCCTAAGATAAAGGAGTCTTAACTATTTCTGATGAGTTTTATTTTTTTAATTGCCTTTCATTCACAAAGGGTTGAAGAGAATTATTCAGAATTTCCCAAAAGCTTTCAATTTTATAGGCTGAAGCATCAAAAAAGCTATTGTGTAAAAACACAACCACCAAACACAACCACCACCATCACTTCTCTTCCCTTGATAAGCCAATTAGCCAAAAAAATTTTGTACAGGAAAATTTCACTTTTCATCAAGTATATCTTAAAACATTCTATATATTCAAACTATATTTTCCTAGGTTTACTAAGAGCAAACAATTTATCTTCTGCAATCAGAAGACTTGCAAATTGCTTAGCTTATTTCTGGTAAGTGTTCACAGGGACAAAGAAAAGTATGAATAATAGTATTTGATTACCGTTTGTGAGTTTTGAGAGTTGCCTTGGAATCCTTTAGGTTTCTCCCACTGTGATTCTTGAAAAACAAAAACATATTTCACCCATCATTCAATCCTGTTTATGTTTAATAATATTTAGAAAAAACAGATCTAAAGGGTATGACACTGATGTGCGCACACATATGAACAAGTAATATACATACACCTCATTGGAATATAAATCATCCTTGCTCAAACTGTGGTCTGAACAATAAACTGAAGTATCATAATTACAGTTGGCTTTACTGGGATGAACCACCTTCCAGACTCTATTAAACTATTGCTGATACACAGATACTGGAATTTTGGTACAAAAAAAGGTGTTTGTTTTTTAAATTGTAGCATAGGCCAGAGGAAACTAAACACACGAGATTTTTACCTTTTGGAAGTTATCTTGTATGAGTAAAGAGTATGGTAAATACTAATGTCAATCCTTAAATTTATAAGAAACAGTTTGTAACAGTCTCATTAATCATATAAGAGGGTTGCTTTTATGCTCTAAAGTAGATCATAACACATAGCTCCTCAACAGAAGTCAGTCAGTTAGATAAAGCCTTTAAATGTGGAAAGAAACAATCAGACAGCAATCCATAACCGCTCTCATTTACTTGGGCACAATCAATTTATTTCACATTCCTGATAAGAAAGCTTCTTTAGGAAGAACACAGCTGTCTTTTGTATACTTAACCTCTGAAAGGCTAAACATTTCCAGAAACTGGAATTACTGCATTCTCCCATTATTAACAAACAGCAAAACCAGTCTGAAGTTCTGGATGCCTAAGCATTGAATGTTAAATATCAAAACTCCACCTAATTGCTCACATTTTAATAATCAGCTTACCAGTGAGAGAGCAGAAGAGTAAAGAAATGCAGGTAGTCTTTTCTCATTTATACCCAAAAACTCTATCTGCATTTGCTCCTCACTAGTTTTTACCTCCTGTTCTTGTGTTGTAGTAATATGTATAGCCTTCGGGAGAAAATCCTTGCACCCACTCCTTCGTTTCAATTTTTGATGGCACTGAGGTGTCCTGAGGTGTCTTTTTTTTCTTTTCTTTCTTTTCCTTCTTTTCCTTCTTCTCCTTCTTTTCTTTCTTTCCTTTAGTTTCCACTGTGGTACTCTGTGTTTTACTCTGTGTTGAACTGGGACCTACATCATCTTAAAGAAAATAATACTCTCTTTTAAAAAAAGAGTAATAATCTGAGCTTAAATATTAGTCACTCTTAAGCAACAGCAAATAAGAAATTTTGTTCTTATGAGTATTTTCACTCATTAGTATTACACTCATAGCAGGCAAACTTACAAGATTATATTCAAAGAATCTTGCATTGTAGCAATACTATAGTGTGATAAGAAAGTGCAAATATCAAATGACAAGTAACATAAAGAGAAAAACAGTAAGAACCAATGAGCTCTAACTAGACAACAACAAAAATGAAACTAAGAAAGTTATGAAAAAGATAGCTTCTACAGGAGCTTGAAACTACAAACTTTTTTTAAAGGATAATATGTCTTCACACGGACAGAAGAAAGGTACTTGCTGAACTGCAAGCTGAGTAGGAGATTCTCATCTCCACTGTTTGACACCAGTGGGAACCCAACCTCTCCTACTCAACAGGAATTTTTGTCTCCAACTGGCAAAAGTGAAACATAAAATTAACTAAGGGAAGCGGCACTGCTGATTCAAAGCACCAACTACAGCCTACTTTTTGTTACCACATTGTTTAATTTTTCTGCTCCAAATTGGATTGTTCCATGGACCAGAGGACACCATAGCTGAAAACATTCTGTACTGCAACTTCTACTACTGGCAATTTGCAGGCACCCCCCTCTTTTTTGAAAAAAAAACCATAAGGAAACAGCCCTGGAGGCCTCCTCTCATGTTCCTAAAACCTAATTTAAGAAAAAACATTCCCATTCAATATTCTTTCAATTCTGTTTTTAATCCTTTGGCAGCCATATGAACTACCTGGCTTAATTCCAAGCCTTTTCAAATCCTCTTGATATGCTTTCATTGCAGCCTCCTCCATTGCTGCAAATTCTTTTGACATGTTTTCTTCTTCTTTCGCTTTTTCCAAGCTTTTCTTTTTAATCTAAAACACAACAAAACCCCCAAGAGAATAAATTAAACAAGTGTCATAATGAAACAGATATTTTTTAAAATAAGTATTTTTACAAATAAGATATTTGAGTTACCTCACTAATTCTTTTTGCCACATTTTCTTTATGATTCTTTCCTCTTTCATGAAACTCAATGCTCTTAAAAGCGAGAAAAACCAAGAAAAATAATATGTATTATACAATTTTAATGTAGTTAATTTAGTTAGTTAAAATTTAGTTAGACTAAACTTAGTTGAACAAGTACAAATGCAACCTGTTCTGAAAACACTTACAGCAAACAGCATAGCTATAAACTGGCTATAAGAATTCAGGAACACTGAGAAACACTCAACATAAAAATTATGAAAAATCAGTAACGCTCCAAAATGGTTTCATAAAATTTCATAGTCTGTATTTGTAAGATCTAAATGTTTTCAAATAATACTGTTCAGCGCACAGATCAGAGACAAGTAACAGGGAGTCTGGGCTCCCTCTCCATGCTATCCTCCCAAGTATCATATCTTGAATTTTTTTTTTTTTTTACCCTCTCAGTTTTCATACAAACTTTTAAAAACCATATGGCTTATTCAGAGTTCCAAATATTAGCTACTGTCCTTAATTAGATTATCCTACGCTCCACAAATATCCCATGAACTTAAAACTAGGCTGCAGGTCCACAAATCTGAGAGAGAGAGAGAGAGAGAGAGAGAGAGAGGAAAAGGCAAGGTGGGAGAGTTGGGTAACTAAGGACAACAGAGCAGTCTGCAAGCCAAAAAGCTGCCAGAAAGACTGAAGCCAGCAGGAACTGGAAGGAGTTCAGAAGCTCTACAGGTACAACAGCAGAAGTCCTCATGTGGTTCTCACAAAAAATATCTGAGCTCATTTAGGTGTTCAAACGTTAGGTGCCTGACCTAGTAACCCCAGAATTTCTTTGCGCAAACCGATGCGGAGAGGATGATTCATCTCATTTAAAGACAGAGTTTATACCTTACCCAAATCCTCCCCTTTAACATGTATTTCTCTTCACTGACTACAAGAAGAAACCTAAACCAATTAGCTCACACTTGTCATTCCGAACTGCAGGTATCTAACTGTAAGCCAGATGAAGCTCAGCTCCAGGAGTACCCCTGGCATCAAGTCAGGAATGCAAAACTCATTTCTAAGTGAGAAACCAATGGGTCTAGTAGTCTGCAAAAGGCATCTGCAAGTCAGAAACACCTTTCTGTAACCCAGTAACATTTCTGTGGGCTGTGTGAAATGAAAGAAACCTGCTTTAAATGCTTAGAGCGCTGGCGGTACCAGGCCTATCAGATATAAACAGCACGTATGCCAGGTTTTGCCTTCTACTTGCATATGAAGGCTAGGAACAGGCGCGGACAAAGTTTCAAGACAGATCGAATGTGAAGTTACAGAATCTGAAGAAAAAGCAGGTCGGATATTTCAGTTCTTATCTGTACTGCCAAGTAGAACAGCACACACCATCTTGTATGGTGTGTCTGGCTCTCACGTAATACATTTGAAATATCACAAGTATTACAAAGGCATTTTTAAACGACAAATTTCATGCATCAAGAGATTAGCATCAAAAGTGATGTTAAAAGTCTGTAATTCAAATTCCTAGTATTTCAGAATCATTGACGTAGTACGGTAGACCATCGTACAGGTCTGTTGTCTGCTATCCAGCACTTGCAGTAATCGCAGAATTTTTTTGGCTGAGATTTCCAGTAATCGGCCCTGGGGAGAGACAAAAAAAAAAGAAGATGTATAATCTGCAACAATAATTAAAGCCACAGGTTTTCATAAATATATAGCTTCAGAAACTAAATTTAGTCTTTGGGTGATCGAGAGCTAAGAGTTTGTGGTTTGTTTTTTTTTTTTAAACAAAGTATGGGGAGCAAGCAAGAATAGCTATATTGACTACTGCGTCCCATAAAGCACAGTTCAGTATTGGGATTGCGCACATCTGACTCCCAAAGACTGCAAAATTTTTACAATGCAGGTGATGCTGTAAGAGCCAGAAATACAGGACAAAGAAAGCCAGAGATAAACAAGCAGCTCTAGATACCCTAATTAAACACAGAACTGTCAGAAAAGTGCAACTTGCACTGTTTTTCATTAAAATGCACACAATCAATGTTTCTAGGTGTAAAACTTTAGATTTAACGTCAAAGTCTACTTTGGATACTGTACACAGTGAGCTTAGCAACACAAAGGTGCAGTTCTGGACAATGTGAGCTACTGCGGGGAATGCTAGAACAGATTCTGACTGGTGGGGTCACAGAAACAGCAGTAAATTGTTCAGAAGTTTCAGTGTAAAAATATGAGTATTTCTGAACAATGCAATTTAGGTAAGTTGCATATGTGTGAGGAAACTTGGGGAAAATTCTTCAGAGCTCAAAAGTTATTACATAAAAATATTTAACAATAAACCAAACAACCCCTCTGATGGCTGTTCCTGCATCAAAAAACACGTTCTAATGCTAGATGAGGCTTGTGCAGAAATAATTCCATTTCTCGTTAGCTTGCAGCAACAGATGCAATGCTTTGGCTCAACAGAACACATTCCAGCAACAGAGTTCGATGTTTTTAAGTTAAAATGAAAAAGAATGAAGTGCGAAAACAAAAACAATTCAAGATTACACTGAGAATGTTAAAAAAGATCTGTCCAAAAAATGAATCTTTGCCTTCTGTCTGAAGATCAATGTACAGAGTTCAAGGAAAATACTTCCTGACATTTTTATTCAACAAAACCAAAACTTCTTCCATGCACAATGATAGCACTCTCAAACCTTATGGTATATGCAAGCAGATCTTTCATGACAGAAACAGACCAGATCGACTAAACTCTTAAAATTTAAGCCGGTATCAAAATACACTCTCCTACCAGTGCTTACTGTAAAAATAAAACTTCTAGGAGGCTAGGATTATTTAAAAGTGTAAGTACGAAGGATATGCTCTGCAAAAATATATCAACCTATAAGCAATACTGCGTTAGCAACGTGCAGCTTTTCAAGCAATTTTCTGGAAAGCTAGAAAGAAGCAGCTGGGCTTCCCCTGACTTAAACAGCAATCCGCTCATCCCTAAATGGTGTACTGCAAAACCGGGTGATTACTTAGTCACACATTTAATTAAAAGGCTTTTGAGATTTATATATCAAAACATACTAGGGCCAAAGCCTGGGAAAGCGAACACTTCAGCTGGAAAACCAGCTGAGTGGGAGGGAGAAATTCAGAGCTCACAAATACCTCGAGGCCCTCTTTCCTATTTGAGCTGTAGCTCCTAAATTGTCTCTGAGTCCTTTGGCATCACCGAAGATGAACTTCCAGCTCAAAGCTGGGTTAACCTTCCTAAGGCAATGGACCAATTCTGACAGAAAACACATGAATTGTCAAAGAGCCTCACTGCATGTTTCGGAGGTGCAAGAACATCTGCGTATTTCCAAGTTTAACCAATGGCGCCGGCTCTTTCTCTTCAACAGAACCAAGTGTAAGTGCTAAAATTAAGACTCTACAGCTGCACCCACCAAAAGTCAAGACCTGAGAGTCTGACGAGCTGTATTTTCACAGCTATATTTTCCACAGGTTTCTTTCCTAAACGCTACTGGACATGCCATCTGTCGCAAACCACTGTAGCTACACAGTGAGCAATCGTGCTGGAGAACCTGAGGGCACACCTGGGACTTAAGTACAAATCCAGGTCTTGATGACAGAAGCTTTTTGTCTTCATTTCTTATTGGTTTTGATAAAGATTAGAGCTGGCTCTCTGTTGTTACATACAAAATGAATGTAAATGATACTCTGTGCAGAAGACCTGATATCCTGGGAAACTTAAATCCTGCATTTCATGATTGATGGAAGTTAATTGTGTAAATTATGGTCCCAATTCCGTGACTTACGAGCATGAGGAGTGTTACATGCTGAGTAACTCTTAAAGATTTTCTACTTGAGTTCATACCACTCAAAAAAAGAGCAAGCTCAGCTGAAATATCCACCGAATAGTATCTGCCATTGTAACGACGATAGAGCCTGCAAAGCACCAATGGCGCTGCAATGAGAGCAAACCGAAGAGGAGTGTTTGGAAAGGAGCAGCAACTGAAGCAAAACCCCGCTTCAGTGAGATGCTACAAGTGCTTCACAGGCTCCCGTCCCAAGCCTGAAAATTAATCCAGATTGATGACAATGTTTAAGTATGTGATTATTTTATTAATCTGCCAAATACAGGCTTGAGAGTAGATGCTGTTAAAGTGGTACAGAGGTCTTTTATACTTGAATAGTTGTGTAAAAATCACAGGAAACATAGTTATTTTAAAAGGTCATTGCAGTCAAAACAGTACAGCTTTTAAGACTCCTTATCTTCTGCCTGCACTTACATCAGTAAAGCTAAGGTTGATTCTTGTTTTCAGCTTTATAGCTGGGCCAACCACTTAAGGACCAGAAAGCTGACCAGCTAGCCATCACCACCACAGCTATCTTTCTCCCTTTCACTGAAACGAAGGGACAGTCCAGAGTGCATCAAGTCTGGCTTGTCCAGGTTTGCAGGGCTGAGGTTCAGCACCGTACACATTTACCGAGGTGCGGCTATCCAAATGGGAGCTTGGTGACACACGGACCCCGAGAGGTGTGAACGTTTTACTGCGAAGCTCTACCTCCTGGGAAGGGTTCTGACAAAGTCCACTCGGAGCCCGGTTTTCCAGAGCTGGCTGAGCAAGTCAGCTTGGCAACCTGCTACTGGGCACAGGGGGAACAGAGCGGCGGCGATACAGATGGGCGCTGGGCAACTTCTGGCCAAACTGCTGTGAACTTTCAGCCAGAGTTGGAAATTTGGTACTAACTTGCAAGAAATTCGTGTCTCCTAAAGAACAGTGATTTTCTTTCAACTTTTACTAGTCAAACCACTCAGGTGCAACGGTTCAGAGGGCTAAAGGGGAAGGAGAGAAAAAGAGGGAGTGAACATTAAACTGTTTTCTTGGAACTTCAATGAAATGACAAACTTTTTGCTGCAAGCAGCTGTAGAGTGCAAATAGCGTCAACGTTAAAACCGTTTTCAGATTTCTGAAATAATTTAAAACTTCAGAGGGAGCGAGAAGACAGGGAAAAACAAGTAGTACCTCTGCATTAACAGCGCCTGCCACATTCGCTATTTCAAAAGATATGAAAACGCTTTGTCCTGGTTTCGGCTGGGATAGAGTTAATTTTCTTCCTAGTAGCAGGCATAGTGCTGTGTTTTGGATTTAGTAGGAGAAGAATGTTGATAACACACTGATGTTTTAGTTGTTGCTGAGTACTGCTTATGCTAGTCAAGGACTTTTCAGCTTCCCATGCTCTGCCAGGCGCACAAGAAACTGGGAGGGGGCACAGCCAGAAGAGTTGATCCAAACTGACCAAAGGGCTATTCCATCCATATGATATCATGCTCAGTATAGAAACTGGGGGGGGTTGGCCAGGGAGCAGCGATCGCTGCTCGGGAACTGTCTGGGTATCGGTCAGCGGGTGGTGAGCAATTGCATTGTGCATCACTTGCTTTGCATATTGTTGTTATTATTATTATTATATTGTTATTATTATCATTACTATTTTACTTTATTTCAATTATTAAACTGTTCTTATCTCAACCCAGGAGTGTTTCTCACCCTCACTCCTCCGATTCTCTCCCCCATCCCATCGGGGTAGGGGGAGTGAGCGAGCAGCTGCGTGGTGCTTAGTTGCTGGCTGGGGCTAAACTCCAAAAGTCAGGTATTTTTACTCTGCATAATTCATTTCTTGAGTCATGAGAATCACGCAGCCTATGCTGCAATGACTGGGTTACGCACTCCTGCTGCACGTGAACCACGCGTTTGGGAGCACACGAAGGGGACAGGTTGTGGCGACAACGTTCAGAAAGCAACCTGCAGAGTAACTCCAGCAGTGCTGGGGTCCAGGGTCCCGAACCGTCAACCTGTGAGCTGCTTCTCCTAACAACTTACAGTATTATTAATGTTTTAACAGGTGGTGCAGTCAGCCTTCCTTATATAGGGAAGCTTAAGAAACCCTCATAAAGAAGCTATCTTCAGCTGACACAGCTTTGCCAAACTTTACTTTGAGACTGGGCTGGAGGGTTTGGTTCCTACCACACACTGGATGAAATTAAAAGGCTGGGGGGGAGGGAAGAAAAAAAAAGAAACCGCTGTTTCAGGTGGTTTTGAACTCAAGAAAAAAAAATGGCTGTGCAAACAAAATCTGGAAGCATTTGCTTTGAATAGCTCTGTTCTAAAACATCAGACTTGAAATTTGGCAGGGATGCAGCAGGGTTTGTATCAGGGATATATCTGTCCAAATTATAAGCCTTTAGCTTAAAAGACGTCACACACGTGCTCAGCAGTCATCTTTGGTTTTAGTGTCTACAACCTCTGAAGACTTTACACAAAGTTAGTATCTTCCAGCTTTCTGAAGGTTTGAGCACTGAACAGCTTGTGTACACGTCATCTTCTTAAATACAGGTGTGTGAAGTAAAAAATACACAGATTCAAGTTCTTGACTACACAAGGAAATGATGTCAGATTAGCTTTTGTGGCTGTTTTATAACAGCCACTCAACAGGACACTATTCAGAAATAGCAATAAATTCTGTTTGGGAATACTGTGTACTTCTAAAGAGATATAATACTTCTGTAATGGAAGGAAGTAGAAAGAACAAAAGAAAAAAAAATCACCTGTATTTCACAATAGACCCTCCACATGGGAAGCCATTCCAGAACAAGTAATTCTAATTCAAATATCCAGTACTGTAAGACCTAAGAATGCAACGCTAAAATTGGCAGGGAAGGAGGCCAAAAAGGCAAGGGTTTTCATGAACGGTGAAGTAGGTCCCAGTGCCATGGCCCTAATGACCCACGCTCCCAAAGAATTCACAGCAAATCCATTGATTCATAATGCACTAATCCTACTCTAAAAACTCTTCTTAGATATGTACCCTTAATTTTTATTTTGAAAAAAATGGTATTTAAAAATAAGGACTCAGGAAAAAAGCACCCCGACACACCTAGTACGTGGGGCTGTCCTTCTACCTAACCTTAGCTTGTTGATCTTCTAATATATCACAGAATATACATCTATATGAGGGCTCCAGCAGAGCAGTACTGGATGGGAGTTTCATCTACATGAAACAGGGCAGTTCTGTGAAGGGTTTTGTTCTTTTGGCCTTCAATTCGATTGTATTTTTGGCAATCCTTCTGTAAATTCTAATTTACAACCCGAGTGGCTGCTTCTCTTTATTACTATATTAGCCCCCTCTGAACAACACACAAATCATCATGTCCCGCAAGACAATCTGAGCAGACAGCAGAATCTGCACGAGCTGCTCAGTCTGACCTGTACTGGTGCTGAAGAACATTTGCATGGATCTGCTTTGCTAGATCTCTTTTCTAAATTGTAACTTACATAACTTGAAAGGGAACCACTACAAGTATTTTTAACAACATACAAGAATAAACAAGAGTATCAGGGCAGGCAGCATTCTGCATGTATGGAGCTTCAACAAACCTCATCTCCCCTAACTTCAGTTGTCTAAAAAGTTGAGATACCGAGTTGTCCAAGTTCTCCATGTCAATGGATGGAGACTGTTATCTCTGAAACACCGCTCTTTCCATCCTAAATAGGCATCTGAGAAGCAAATTGAGCTCCATAGGTGAGTGCTTCTTCCTTATACAAAGAAGCTAAAGCGAACTTGCCCAAGTCAGCCTTCAAAAGTGAAATATCTGAAGTCAGGGATATCTACTGAGAGCAGAGGTCTGCTGCTGTAGATGCAGAAGAAGGATACGGGCTATGTCAGGAAGCGTATGATAAGAATTAGAAGAGAGAGGAAAAAACCAGCAACATAAATTGGGTCAAGAAACTGTTCAGGTGTAATTTTAGCAATAACTAAAATTAAGAACACTGCTGTATGTATTATCAGTCTGCAAGACAGGCTCACGCAACCTAACCATCAAATACTTCCCCACAGAAGGATCTCTAAAGAAATTTTTCATCAGGTAAAGATTTTTTTTTTTTTGACAGGGAAGTTAGGATATCTTGAAAAGTAACAGAAACGAGCAAATGCCATTCATGTGATATTCTCACTTAATACAAGAGCGAAGCTTGGATTTTTACACACACACACACACACCCCCCCCGCAAATGCAGTCAGGTATTAACACAAATTTCCTAATTAAACACTTAAAAGAGGTCGCGATGGCCAGCACCACCACGGCACCAGAGGCCTTCTCCCACAGGCTTCCCGCAGGAGCAGAGGCGCCCAAGGAGGCGGCGGCCCGAGGGCCGGGGGGCACGGAGGGGCAGCCGCCCTCCCCCGCCGCGCTGCCGGAGGCGCAGTCCCCCGCAGGCGGGAGGCGAAGCTGCCCGGCGTGTCTGGGAGAGATAAGGGGCCCAGAACACAGCAGAAACAAACAACCGGGAGCGGGGGGAAGGACGGACGGGGGCAGAGGGACCGGAGCGAGAGGGAAACGACTCGGTCAGCGAGGCGGGGGTCGCCGGCCGCAGTCGGGGCACGGCCGCGGCCCGGCCGCCCAAGGCCTCCCCACGGCCCGCGGGCACCGGGGCCGGGCCCCGCCGCCGCCCCCCCAGCCCGCGCTGCCGGCCCTGCCCAACCCCAGCCCCCCAGGGCCGGGGGCTGCGCCCGGCGCTGCCCGCTCCCTCCCGGCCCCCGGCACTCACATCGCCGCCTCCCCGGCAGCGCCGCCGCGCCCCGCCGCGCCGGTCCCCTCCGCTGGCCGCCAGCCGCGCCGCGCCGCTGGGGCGGGCCGGGCCGGGCCGGGGCGGGGGGAAGGAGGGAGGGAGGGAGCGCGGCGACGGGAGCCGGGAGGGCTCAATCCGCGCTATCCTCCCCCGCCCTTCGCCACCTCCTGCCTTCGCCCGCTCCTCCTCCCCCGCCCCCGGGAGAGGCGAGCGCTCTGCGGGGAGCCGCTCGGCGAGGGAGCCGCCGCTGCCGCTCGGTGAGTGCCGCCCGCCCGGCCGCCACAGGCTGCGGCGAGCCTGGCGCTCGGGGGGACGGGGTGGCTCTCCCCCCTCCCCGCGGGGGTGGGCGAGCGTCCGCCGGTTCGAGCCCCGCCGCCGGCAGCACCCCGTGCCGGGCTGCTCCTGCCCCGCCGCGGCTGAGGGAGACGGGAGCTGCGCGGCGGCGGGGTGCGAAGGGGCTGGGGGCGGGGGGGGGGGGGAAGGCGGCGGCGGGACCCGGGCGGGGCGGGGCGCACCCTCGGGCCGCGGCCAGCGGCGCCCCGTCCCGCCGGACGCCCCTGCCAACTTTCTGAGGAGTTCAGGCAGTGCGTGTGGCGGGGGGTGCTGCCTGCCGCTGCCGCCGCCTCCTCCTCCTCCTCCCGCCTCTCCCCGCCGTCGTGGGGCAGCGGCGGCTCCGCGCTGCCGGGGCGGGGGCGCGCGCGCGCGCGCGCGGGGCTCTTGGGGGGGGGGCGGTTGAACGGCCGCGCGCCCCTGCGCGGGGAGGCCGCGGCGCGTGCGTGCGTCCGCGCCTGAGGCGGCGGCGGCGGCGGGGACGGACACACGAACGGACAGACAGACAGACACTCACGCACTCACACGGCCCGCTCGGACACGATCCCACAGCCCCCCCACCTCCCCCCCGCGGCGGGCCGCGCTGCCGCCCGGGGGTGTCCGTCCCTCCCGTGCCTCCGGGTGGCCGGGGCTGAGGAACCGGAGAAGCCCCCCCTCAGCTGCTTCCCCCCCTCCGCCGAAAAAAACTCATGCCGGGTGGGTACCCCCCGCCCCTCAGCGCTTTGTGACTTATTTCCCGACGGCGCCGCGGGGGGGAAAAAAAAAAAAAAAAAAAAAAAAAAAATGTTAATTCACCGGCTACAGCTGGCAACCTTTCTGCTATAGTCGCGCACAAGGGCGGAGGAGAAGCCTGCGGAGTGAGTCATGGAGTTAAGAGGCCCTCTGGTTGTTCATGGCAAAAACAGGGGGGTGGCTCATTCAACATGTGGGAAATAAGTGGAGTAAGAGTTGCTTAAATTCGTAATAAAAAGATAAGGCAGAGGTACCCGTACGTATCACCCCCGCCCGCCGCCCCAGCTTGCTATCGAGCAGCCTTCAAAAGGAGGGGGGGAAGTAAACGTTGCTTTTTCCTGAAGGAGGACTTGTGGTCAGACTGTCATAGCTAACTGCAGTAGTTATGCCTTTGTCAGCATTTCCATTATAAGTGTAGTTTTTATGTAGTTTACAACTTGGTTATAAAAATATGCACTGGGTTGAAACTTGGTCGACAGCCTCTTCTCCAGAAACATCTTTTAAGTGAATTTTGAAATTATTCTGCTAGGTGCTAAGTGGAAATCCATGGAAAAATATTTCTTTTTATGTTTCTGTGAACTTTAAAACTTAGCTGCTTATGCACATGGACACATCTACAGCTGTTAGTCCAAAAAAAGTCGTCGCCCCCCCCCCCCCGCCCCGTTAAGTTTGTTAAATTGTGGAAGAGTTTAAAGGCTCGGCCTCTGCACGCATTGCTCTTTACACATTAATTAGTGCAGCAGAGACTCTCCGAAGGCTCTCGCGCGGTCTGTGCCGCCTTGCGTTAGGGCACCCACCTACAGAAGTGACGTGGGGCACTGCGTGTCTGCACAGCTGGGACCGTCGAGTGCCAGGACAGTTTGAATGCTTCAGCACTGCAGACAAGAAGCCGGTGTTAAAATGAAGGTGGAATATGTTAACTTTGCTCTGTGGGATTTTTTTTTTTTTTTTTTACCCTGTCTGTTCAATTGCTGCCTCTGAGACGGGGAACAAGCACAGTATTTAAGAGGTTTCGTTTGGGTACCTCTGTATATACACGTATCTGGATTCTGTGAAACATGCCTGCCACCCAGTGAATGTAGCTGATCTCTGTATACTCTTCTATACATTCACTACCTCTCTGCCCAGCCCTACCCCATCGGTAAGTTTGCAAAGCAAAGTGCTCAGGAGTTGTAAAAATGCCAGGCTCATCTGGCCACGTGATGATGGTGTCCGTCGTGACGTGATCCACCGTTGTCCCTCCCGGCCAGCTCGGGTGCTGATCCAGAGGTGCATCCGCCAAGGTGTTGCAGCTCCCCGGCTGGGCAGCAGTGAGAAGAGGTGACGTGAACGAGGGAGATGATTATACGCAGAGGGGCAGGCAGTTTCACGTCTGAGATGGCTGGAGAATTGGACTTTGCAGCCCTTGCCTTTCCCGTAGGATTTCCATGTAAATGTAAAGGTTTTCACACATGGGCTGTTGGTTTTTCTGGGTGCCTAACCCGAGTCCCTGGGATCTGCTGTGTGGTTACGCTGAACTTGTCCATATGGGACAAAAGTCAAGGGCTGTTTGCTCTCGACATGCAGAATATGTTTCGTAGGTCTAAGCGTGTTAGAAATACAAGTCTTGAGTGTCAGAATTGCTTGCTCAGTGTCTGTAGCTTTTTGCTCTAATCGTTCATATCTTAGTTTCCCATCTTCAAAAAAAAGTGGATAACAGTATACTTTATCTTATGGATTACTGTAGTGATGAGAACCATAAAAGAACTTGGGAGAAAAGAAATAATTCCCTTTGTGGTTTGAAAGCGTGTGGTGATGCTCTTAGAGAACAAGAGCAAAAGGAGGAATTCATCTGTTAATTATAGCAAAGCTTCTATGGGGAAAAAAATGTGACCAGCTCACTCACAATTACAGATTGATCTCCATGCATATAAGCACTAGGAGACGGTTTTAATTACTGTAGGCCACTTAGTTCTAATAATTCCTAAATTCTGCCACGTTAGACACATTTTTAATACTGTTTTTTGTGTGTAATTTCCTAGGTTTTCTTTCCCTTAGGAAAAGAGCGGAAAAGCAGATAGGCAGCCTAGGGTAGTGTACTCGTGTCGCCACCCTTCATCGGCTGGATTCCTAATGTAACGCCCGGGACTGTGCTGTTGGAGCTCTCTGTCGAGGATAACCAGTGGTGGTAGGTCGTGGCTGTGGCCCGTGTTGCTGCGAAGACCCGTAGGATGGGGCAAGGAAAGGGCAAGGAGAAGCAGGACTCCCCCTCGTGTCCCACGTACCTTTCCACCATCCCCTGTGTGGAAAGCCTGGAGCCTGCTGCCGTTCCCTGGCTTGGAGCACAGTTATTTGAGCTGCAGCCCTGTCCTGCATGGGCGCTGGGGGAGAAGTTGCTTATTGCTGTGGGGATGGCCTATGTCGTCTGATCGGTGTGAGGAGTTGAGAGGAATGTGGCCATGGCCTAGCAAATACCTACTGAAAATGCACAAAGTGCAATTCGTCTTTGGATGTTTGACCAAATGTGGGTGGATTTTTCATGGGGGCAGCACAAAGGACACCTCCGACAGAGCGGCTCCAGCCCTCATGTCAGATTTCAAATCTGTCACCAAGAGCTGGAAGGGCGCTATAGCCTTCCAAGTTTGCTAGAGATTTCTATTAGCATTGAAAGACAGCGTTTTCCCTGGTCTTGTTCTGAAAACAGCTGAAGTGTTTTGGCCGAGTTCTTCTAATCACAGTCTACCTCCTGCACCCCTCCCTCAGAGGCAACCTCTACAACACATGGAACAAAATTTAGCCTGAGGCAGACGTTCAACTTGGAAAATTTCAACCCAAACAGTCCAAGTCTGGCCAAGTTACAAGCAGCTGGAAGCAGCATCTTGCATTGGAAGTGTTCAGCAGCTGCCTAATAGGCGGTGCTACAAGCTTCATCAATGCTGTGTATATGTTTATGTACATGGAAATATGCTGCTGAATTATAATATTAATTAATAGGTTACCCAGTTGGCTAATTGGCACCCAGTTGTTTCTGAATTTTTTAAAATAGAGAATCGAACCTAAAACTCTTTGGTTAGAATGCTTTGCCTTACTCACATTATTCATTGTTTTTTTCCTGGCTGAAAAACTGAAAACTTTAAAATGGAGCCTCTGAAATAAATGACAAGCCAGGGCTTACTCCTTCTGAATCTTTCAGAATGACTTAACAATTGTTAAAGACCAATTTACAGTAGAACTAGAGCAAATTGCTTCCCAGCACTTTGAATTGTAAAAAACCACATCTCCCAAATTCCTAAGCTATTCATCAACTGTTCTATTGTAGCAGACTCACCCTATATTGTGTCCCTGATATATCTATTAACTCTGCAGTGAAGTGTGAGTTTCAAACAATTGTGCCATGGAGTCACTGTGGAATAAATACCACAAACATTGGCAAAGTTGCTTCATAAATCTTTCTTAGTTTAGAGAGGAACTTAGGCGTGCCTTTCTTCTATGGGAGTGCAGCTGTTTCTTGTGGGGTCCCCCGGGGGCTGGATCTTGGTGTAAGGCTGTTTAATATCATTATATTTGCAGTTTTTGTGATGGTGTCTCATCGTTACCAACAGATCACATGCACTTTTGTGTGCGTGTGGAATGAGTTACTAGTACGGAGTGCTCCAAATCACTTTTTTAAATGGTTAGCATCTAGCAGAAGGCGTTTTTCATGCAGCCAGATACAAAAGAAACCAGGAATGCAGTTACACCAGCAGGATAGGAGACTGTCTTCAAACTGGCAATTTGAAGGAAGGCTTAAGAATTTTTGTGAGAATTTGTGCGGAGAATCATCTCAACAGGAGTTTTCATTGTAATGCTGCGACTGAAGTGTGGTCTTTGGCTGTGTAGCAATATAAATATTGCACAGAAATAGGAAAGTATGTGGCATTAGTAAGATCATGGGAATTCTGTGTCTGGTTTTGCTGCTCACACGTGAGGAAGGATGTGAAATATTAGTAAGAGCGCAGTGACAAAAGCGATCCAGGGTTTGGAAACCAAGCTTCACGATGCAGGGTATACAGAGTTTATTCTGCTCAGAAGAGACTGAGAGGGGAAATGATGCCTGTATATATCGTTCGTATGTGTAAGGAAAATACATGGTACTTAATTGACCCTACTGAGACATCCAGTGACCGGGAGCTGAAGTTAGGTATGTTGTACCCTGAAATAATAAGTAGCAATGAGGGCAAAAAAGCATTGTAATGGATTTGCTGTTGCTGGGAGTGTTTGAAGTACGATGGGGTTTCCTTCTCAAAGATGTGCTTTGGCTTGGTTCGGTGGAGGACATTTCCAGTGCGTGTCGAATGGGGAAGGACTGTGCTCTGTTCCCGTACTTTGTTTCCTGGATTGAGAAAACAAGATTATTTGCAGTGCTTTCCGTGTATTGTAGCACATGTTGCTGCCTTGGACAAGATTATAATAAAATGTCATGCTTCAGAACTTGGCTGGTTTTCTTTTGGGTCAGGAAGACCATTTTTTCTTGGTGCTTAATTTGACTTCTGGGATTATGATTAATTATTGTATACTATTCACTTTCCTCCAGAGCATCAACATATGGTGGCAGCTGGAGACAGGATATCGGGTACTCACCTTCCTCACTTACTTCTCTCTGTCAGTACAGAGTCCCCTCATGTTCCCAGGTTGGTCTACCGTCTTTCTTTGCTCAGGATACTGACAGCTATATTCAGGGATGAAGAAATTTCCCCTGCCCTTAGATAGGCAAGGATGTCGCTCACCGTTCAGAAGTCAGCTGCTGAGGGCTTACGGCACCTGCAAGCCCCCTCTCCCCTTAACCACCTCTCTGTCCTTTGGGAACGCCTCTCCCGCTGCTGGATCTCCTGCTGCAAGCAGACACTGGAGCCGCGGACTCACGTGCGCATGGCTTGGCAGTGTAGCACCCCTGGCAGTCACTAAAACAACAGAAGTTATGGCAGTGAAATCATTTCATAACCTGAAACACATGACTGACTGCTCAAATCAAGTTTAAGCATTACCTGCAGAGTTCCTTTTCAGGCAGGTTCACAATAAAGTTGAAGTTTTAATTTGGCCTGGGAATTGCACTTGAGCCTAGATAGTTATGAGATGATGTTTTATAATTCCACAGTTTGTTCTTTTTATATAACAAACAGACACATTTTTTCCTCTGGCATCTGAACTAGATTAAATATATTTTAAGCGTTAAAGTATTTCTTTCTGTCAAAAATGTATTTTATTGTACCTACTGTAGGGTACCTGGTATGCAAAAGCGTGCCAGGATCTGATGTTCAGTATTTCACACAGTGGTCTTGATTTGGGCTTTTTCATTCACACTTTAAAACATCCTACGAATGTTTTAAGATAACAAATTGCATTTTGTATATAGGATGACCTTACTGGAAGTTTTCCTGTTGCGAAGAACTGAAACTTGAGGAGCCTAAGTTCTTGTAAATGAGTATCTCTAGACTTCTTGAAAACATGCATATAAGTATGTCCGCTTACTTGGAAATACTTAAGTGCTAAAGTACTCCTCTCAAACATGATTTCTAAAAACACTTTCCTCAGCTGTCTTATTGAGATGTGCATGTTTGAGAAAATAATGGGAGTAGAGCCTTCTAGGGTTTGGCCCATGTGCCTGTCGCGATGTTCATTGGAGTTAATGATAATGCTCTATTGATTTCCAGGAGATACAAGATCCAACTCACTAAGAAAGTACAAATGAGGTTGGATGTTTTCAGTTTTTAAGAGCTCTAGTCAGATTATTTAATAAATTTCTTCTCGGAAAATGGCAGAATCAAGGAATCAACAGTAAATTTTGAATCCTATTTTAATGTTCCAGTAGTTGGATAAAACTTGGGTTAATATGGAGATGGTAATGAGTATCACCACATGATGTCTGTTTTGACAGTGCAGTCATGGGTTGTAGCTTCCCACCTCATGACATCTTACTGTGTTTGTAATACTTAGTGAGTTTTGTTCCCTCTCTGGCTGTGAAGTGAAACAGTGTCTCAGGCCGAGATTAAAATTTACAGAATTGTTAAGTGACCTGTGTCCATCTCAGGGGCATATCAAATTTGAATACAATACTATTAAATAGCCAAGCTATACAACTGACTGACTGTACACTTAACAACACAAATTGTGTGCGTGTAGGATAATTATGCACCCAGACAACCAAATTAACAAAGGCTAGAAATAGTAGTAGGACTGAGTTCTCTGCCAGGATTGGTTTTCTCCCCTCATTGGTGCCAAAAGTAACTATAATCGAGATAGTCAAGTTAGGTGTTTTTATTGAATGTATTATTCTGTATCTGCTATGTGTGTGCAAACTTCCCATGCAGCCCCTAGTCCAGCACATCTGTGGCCGGTGAAGATGTAATTTTGCCTGCTCCCCAGAATTAGTTTAATTTCCTTCTTTTATTTGTGTGCGCATACAGAATTATCTTTTTTCTTGTTAAAACCTACTATTTCAGATTCACCCGCGTGCTCTAGGCAGCGTGATGTTCCTGTCTCTTTCTTCCTTTAATACAATAGTGACATTAAGCAGTTACAGTGTCTGAGGTACCTGGTCATACAGGCATCGATGAAATTTAATGAGGTGTTTCAGCTTGCTTGACCTTGTTCTGCGACTCATTTATGCTTCATGTATTAAGGTAGGAAATCGAGCATGCTCTGAGCCCTGGCAGAAGGTCGCTCACACAGTATCTGCTGCTGCAGCTTCTGTTTCAACATCTGCTGCAACATCAGAGAGACGCTGCCGCTGTGTCACTTCCAGCAGCTCATGCGTTAAGTGTGTATCGGATGCTTTTGGGATGTGCTTGGGCTCTATGGGGGGGACACGAGCTGGTGGTTGAGAAGTGGAACCACTGGTGGGAAAGTTGTAGGATCTGCAACTTGCTGCAGACCTTCAGAGACCTTTTTTGGGCAAGAGGGGGTTGAACAGCATCCTGGCACCTGTTCTTTGCTCTTTAATTTTGTTAAGAGGGGAAATTCAATGAGAAATTGCAGGGTCTCTGTGTTGGTCAAGAGAATGATAGCAGATAGATCCATTTGTTTTGGGGGAAACTGAAGGAGCCTGCTTTGTCACCAGTTTAAACGATTGAAGAGGTGAGGACGTTATGCTACCCTGTGGCATAGATTTGCTATTTTTTTAAGATAAATGACGGGGGAAGTGGTATTGTGGGTAAAAGGACAGCAAGACTAGTCAGAAAATAGATGGTGACAGTACTTGGCGTTCATATACTGCTGTAGGAGCACTGACTGATCCAACGTGTCACGATGATAATGTGTTACCTAAGGAACAATAAATCTCTAGGAAAAGAGCATAGTCCAATGCAGTTTCAGAAACTTCAGTATTTTGGGGGAGGTGAACTGATTTAAACATCAAAAATGTGCAAACTGAGTTACTAAGTACAGATGACTGAATTCATTCATGCATCAAAATATGTTTCCCCTCGAGCCTAAGGAAGACCGCTCCTTGTCTTCACGCAGCCATCTGTACCGAGTGAAATGGCAGTGGGAGGCAGAGAGCTCCAACACGTTCTCGGCCTGGACCCTGGCCCTCCTCCCTCCCGTCCTGCTTCCCGGGGTGCAGATGAACGCAACAGAAATGAAGCCGCTGCTGAGCTCCAGAAGAAAGTCCAGTGCCTGAATATTTCTAGCAGTAATTTCTCCAAACGGATACGCTACCTCGGCAAAATAACTTTGACGCGAATTGGCCTTCAGGCAGCTCTTACACAGTACTTTTCCTCGCTCTCCCCGCGCGTCCCCCCTTGCACGTGAACAGGGGAGGGATACCTAAGAGCCAGGCAGCACTGTCCAACGAAATCATAGAATCATAGAATCGTTTAGGTTGGAAAAGACCTTTAAGATCATCCAGTCCAACCATTAACCTACACTACCAAGTCTACTCTAAGCCAAATGGCCGACCTTTGATTGGGGTGGCTGCCAACTGCAGGCAGTCATCTTCTAAGCAAAATGTTGGGCCTGAGGGACGGCTGAGCAGGCAGAGGCACTGGCTTTTTCAGGCCAGCACTGGAAGTGGCAGAGTTTGCACGGGCATCCCGAGGAGGAACAGGGCCGCGGCCTTGGCCTTCACGCCCATGACTGCCGTGGCTGTCATGGCTACCGACGGTCGCCCCCAGCAGATTGTCACTTCTGCCGGCATTCACTGCTGCCCCCAGACCTGCCAGCTGGACACGGGAACCCTTCTAATTTCTGCCAAAATTATTTTCCTTAACTAATGCGGTTTGCTGAGGCAGGTTCTGGTATCTGTACTGAGAAGCTGCTGGGGGGGGGTGGGTTGGGGACATTAGTGGGGTGTTAGTGGAGATAGTGGAAATGAGGTTTGTCCGCAGCCTGTTGAACTGTAAGCCTTTCTCCAGCCTTGTGCCAGCAGACTTTTGCCAACACTTTACTTCTATGTTTCCTTCTGGGAGAGGGGAATAATACCCGCGTGTAATTGTGTGCAGGGAATAGGTCCCCCAGCACCTGCTTACCTCCACTGAAGTAGTACCTTTTTCTTACGTATTTGGGTGTCTGTCTGTTCTGTGCAGCTGTCTTTCACTGGATGCCCTTTCAAGTGAAACTTTCATCTTGAGCCATCCAAACCAAACCTTTAGGTTTTTTTTTTTTTTAGGTTTTCCTAGCTGAACAAATTTTATGGATTAACAGATTTTGCCTTTAGGGTTTGTAAAAATTTTACTAAGGCTTTTTCAAATTCAGTTTTCAAATGTTAATGTTACAGCGTAGTAAAACCTTTCAACCATGACAGGTATAATATTTTAATGAATGAATGAACTGGCTTCTGACTATAAATATATTGCAGCCAAGATGGGGAGAGCCAGAAATACACTTCTATATTCTTGGCAAATGATCATTTGTGAAAATTTTCCAGGACACATCTATTAATATTAAATATTTTTCATGAAGGAGTGACTGCATCAGTGGACAAGGGAAAAGCAATACATGTCATCTATTTGTGACCAAATTTACTGGTATACTTCTATCATTTTTGTACTCTTTCAGGAGGGGAGGGGGTGACTGCATCATTATGTACCTCATTCAAGGTGAATTACTGCAAATATATTACCTAAAGTCTGACCTAGCTACTTGCTTTGCCTCTGGATGTAGTTTCTGGGGCAGCCTAAAACAGAGGTCGGACAGCTGAACGGTCACAGCATGTTTTCATGATGTTGTGTGCTTAAGAGGTCTCCATTTCTGTGAGAAAACCTATACATTAACTTTTGTAGGTGTTATGTTTTGCCCCTCTGAAATAAAAGTTGCATCAGAAATGGGGGTTCGTAGTCTCTCTTTTATCATTGCTGTGTGATGAGCAGCTGCAAGGTCAAGTCATACACAAGGCTGTTACTGTACAAGCCCCCCTCATCGTCTTTACTATCTAGGTGTGGGGGTTTTTGTCTTTTCCCAAATCTGTACACATTTGTGAAAGAAAATGACTCGTTTCATATTTTCCTGGAGACAAAAAGTAATTATACAGGGAATTGCCTTTATTGTGGAGAATTAGTGATAAATACTATGTACTTCACATACTTCAAGACTCAGTCTAGGTTCCAGGCCTTATGTCTTTGCTTCAATACCTGTAAAGAATATTGCTTATTTTTCTGAATTCTCTAATCCACCCTTTTCTTGTTTCAGATTGATGTGACATTAAATATAGTTAGAGACTGCATAGTTCATTGGAGCTTTTGGTTTAAGATAAGTGGTGGACAACCATATAAAAAATCCTTTTTTTTCTGGTGTTTGAGGTGGAGAAGGATCAGTTATGTACATGTTCAGATTGAGGTTTCCATTCTTTATATATTGTTATCAGACTGAGCAGTAGTCTTCTTACAGGTGTTTCAATAGGCACAAATATTTGTGCAGGTGTGGTTTAAGGGAGAAAATGCATAATTCTGGTTCTTTCATATAGCATTGCATTCATGTTTGCAGAATGATTGCATTTTAGCAGAAGCAGCTATTCTAAATGGGACGTATTAGGAAAACCACTGAATTTGGATACTGTGTTAAAGAAATTGGAGGACTGATGTGAGAAGGTGGCTTTATGAACAGTCACTGGTACTTTTTTGTATGTGTGCTCCCTCTTTCTTACCTAGTCAGGTCTCTAAATCATGTTCTTCAATTTTTAAGTAAACCAAAGACAAGTAGAAATAAAAATCCTAAAGGTGTTTTTCAGCATTCTAGGGAAAATCCTTTCTTGAGATTACTTGTTTTATCTGCCAGAAAAAGAACCTGCTTACCAGTTCCAGATATGCAGGTGAGGAGATGACTACCATACCTGGATTCTGGCTGGAACAAGGTCACAGCTTTGGTGGCTTAAAACGAGACGTCTCTATGCTTTTGCTCTGTGGAGCCACTGCAATCAAGTTCTTCCATCTTTATTCCAAAATGTATCTTGAATGTAGGTTCATATGCCTGAGGAATGGGGAAGAGAGCTGGGGATGAAAGAAAATCAGGTAAAACAAATTAGAAAGGGAAGGAAATAGAAGAAGGTAGATCCAAAGTAGTTTTCTCCTACTAACTGTCAGGATATGAGCCAGGGAAATGAGATGGAGAAGAAACTCTGAACAGTCCTGCTGATAAAATTGAGGTAATTTGAACTGCTATAGAATAACAGGAAGCTAGATCAGTGCATACAGAAGAATGCTGAGTTGAATTCATTACCCATGGTGAGAAATTTAAATTCCTCTCACCCAACTTACTGTGTGGACAGTTGTTTACTGAATGATTTTTGGGGGTCCTTTTTAAGAACAAGATGTTAGCTTTTACTAAATGTGAAGAAAATGGCTCAAATCTGAATGCTGCTGCCTAATAACATTGAAGAACAATCATCTGTAGTTACAGCTTAGATTTCTTTTCCCCTCCTCTCCCAAATATTACGTTAGCATGATGTAGTTTTGAGGAGATTAAGAGCATAAAGCATGGACAGGCAGTTTTTTCACCTAATTAATGATCAGATTTTCTAAGTGAGCGGTAGCCATCAGTGAAGCACCAGAGCTTTTCCAGTTGGGTGTGAAGCTCAAGCTCAAGGTCTCCCAATTCCTTTTAGACAGTCTGGGCTTACTTTGCTGTGCTTTACAAACAGGGAGGAAGGTACAGAAAGCCCTGAGCAACTCTGTGGGGAGTCAGGTGCTGTTGTTAACTTGGGATTGGTGCCGGTGATCAGACCCAAGGGGAGACGTATGGGGAAACTGAGGCAACAAGGCCCCATTGGGGATGTGGGGGGAAAGAGTAGATGAATGAGTAGCCTGCCACCAGCTCCATTTTATGTCACTAGTGATGTTTGGTTTCTTTTTCAGAGGTTTTCAAGTCTTTATGCCTTTGGTGTTGAATAAAAATGAAAATAAATGGATGATGAGGAGACATCTTTTTGGGGCTTGTACAAGCACAGCTAGCAGAAACGTATTTCTGCTCTGCTTAGAGTCAGAGAGATGGTGTGGATGAAGAAGTGTTCAAAGTCAGGTTGGATGGGGCTTTGAGCAACCTGATCTAGTGCAAGATGTCCCTGCCCATGGCGGGGGTTGTGGACTGGATGATCTTTAAAGGTCCCTTCCAACCCAAACCATTCTGTGATTCTGTGATGCTGGATGGCATGTCAGACAGGAGCTTCGTAACAAAACTGAACCTGAGTGCGCCCAAATGTATAGAGGGTGGAATATGGAAGTGGAAAATGTCCAACTGTGGTGTTTCAGATTAACTGAGAGATGTCAGTCAGATCTTCTCATAATTCCTTTGCAATGTTTTTCTGAATATGGCTTCCCACCACACCAGAAGCTGTATAGTGTATGTATAGCCATATGTTATATTGTATATACAGCCATGTAGTGTATGTATGTATACACCATATGTGTACTCTATATAAATATCATGATTTTGGGAAAAGCCTTGATACTTGGGAGTCATAATGTTAACCAATTTATAATGGTGTATTTGTGTCTACCTTAACTATGTTCCGTTTATTTCTCTGTTTGCTTTGCAACAGCATATTTAAATTATCTTGAGGGTGGTGTTCTTCAGCTATGGTCTTGGTTTGCCTTTATTCTTTGAAGTGTCTCTTGGACTGACATTTGACAATATTTCATAGAATCATAGAATCGTTTAGGTTGGAAAAGACCTTTAAGATCATCCAGTCCAACCATTAACCTACACTACCAAGTCCACACTAAACCAATCAAGGGTAGACTAGACTAAACCATGTCCCGAAGTGCCACATCTACCCGTTTTTTCAACACTTATTATTATATTTGCATAAAATTGTTATTAAAATATTATTATTAAAATTATTATCACAAATTATTATTATTAAAATTATTGTTTGCATAAAATTATTATTATATTTGCATAAAATAGAACCTTTACAGGTCCAAGTCAGGAGAAAGAGGAAGGATTTCATCGTGCATTTTAACCTTTCCCATGAAATGTATTGGAATTTAGTAACTTGACTTCGGGGATGTTTTGAATACAACATCAAATGAAGTCATGGGTGGGACCCTCTTATCTTCTCTCCCACTCATGGAACAAACCTCACCTAACACAAGTCTTCTCCCCCAGAAATACTGGCACCCAAATCCCATTAGGAGAACTGACTTCACAGCATTTTTTGACCATTTTGGATATAGGGGTAAGGGGAATGACCTTGTGTTAGTAAAAGTCATTCCCTTTTTTTAGGACTTGTGTGGTTATGCCAGTAATGATGTTCGCCAGTAATGATGTTCTGCAAGGTGGAAGGCTGACAGGCAAAAAGGTGAGAGCCTGGTTATAATTTTCTTCAGTTAAGTAGAACTAGGAAGGAGAAGGCCATATATTTACACCTTATATTACACCACCACTACCCCACCCCCCATTTTGAGGAATACAGAAGCGTGGAAGAAAACAATCCTTGAGCCAACACAACTACTCAATGATTATATGCTGTTTTTCCCATTCTTCTGTTTTGTTTTGTCTATGTAGATTAAAAGGTCTTTGCTGTATTAACTTTGGCCTGCAGATCTTCAGCCTGCTCTTTTCTGCCTATAAACATGAATTGTTCCCTGGGCATTATAAGTAAAGAGCCAGGTTTCCTGTGGATTTGTATCCAAAGCGTGGTGCTCCCTCCTCCCTGTTTCCCTCCCTATACAGTATCCAGCTGCCATTTCACCTCAGAAATGCAAACGTGCATCTCCTGATGATGCAGGTGGTATCTTTCCTGTTCACTGTCTGGTGTTGCTAGTTGGTGCTTAACGGTACAAGTGAATTTTCTAACGTGCCATATAATTTTGTTGCATAATTCCTGCACCTCCAGATCTGACTTCTGCCAGAATGGTGCACGAATTACATACTTGTGTAGCTTTGACAATGCTTACTGGATAATGTAATTTTCTTGAATAGTATGGAGGGAAATTAGTATATTTTTAGAAAGTAAGTAGAAATAATGTACCTAACCCTGTTAGAATCACCTGGAACCACAACCTTTGGATAGGTTATTTGGGATCTTCTGGGGAAGCAGCAGCCTGCTGCATGCAATTAAGGATTAGCAATAACAGAATTAAAGGACGCTTGTTTAGGGTAGGGGAGTTAGTTTTTCTCATAGAACAGAGAATAGCAGGGAGAATGCTGCTCCTACCTTGTGCAAACCAGCAAGGGCTCATATCCTAAAACCAACAGGCCTGAGGATGTGGGCAATTAATGAAACAACAAAAACAACAAAAGGCTTTTTTTTTTACTTTTTTTCCTTCCTGAAGGAGATAATTGAAAAGCTGCTGTAATTATTCTTATCCTGAATATTAAAATCAAATTAACTCTGACGTTACTCTTCAGTAGTGGTTGATGATTTCTATGACCACAGTCACAAGTAGTGTATTTTTGTCTGATATGCAAAGCTTGAATACATTTCTAATGTATCTTGCTAAAAAGGAGGAGTGTTAAAAATGAGAGTTCAAGAAATAAAACTGGTCACAGAGAAGGAGTGGATGAAACTCGGAATTTAGGCTACTGTCCTAGGATGCGAACACTCTGCCCTCAAATTCATGTCTCATCTTTCCATTGACAGTAGAGGGAGATGAAATCATTCCACTCTGGTTAGCGGGATGTTTTCTAGAGCACAGACATCTTTAAAGGTGATGGACCCTCAGTAAATGCCCATTTTTAAAAAGGGAAGAAAGGAGGACCCTGGGAACTACCGACCTGTCAGCCTCACCTCTGTGCCTGGGAAGATCATGGAGCAGATCCTCCTAGAAGCCATGCTCAAGCACATGGAGGACAGGGAGGGCAAGTCCTGCCTGACCAACCTCGTGGCTTTCTATGATGGAGTGACTGCATCAGTGGACAAGGGAAAAGCAATGGATGTCATCTACTTGGACTTCTGTAAAGCGTTCGACAGTCCCCCAACAACATCCTTCTCTCTAAATTGGGGAGATATGGATTTGATAGGTGGACTGTTCAGTGGATAAGGAATTGGTTGGATGGTCGCATCCAGAGGGTCGTGGTCAATGGCTCGATGTCCAAATGGAGACCGGTGACAAGTGGTGTCCCTCAGGGGTCCGTACTGGGACCGGTGCTGTTTAACATCTTCATCAATGACATAGACAGTGGGATCGAGTGCACCCTCAGCAAGTTTGCAGATGACACCAAGCTGAGTGCTGTGGTTGACACACCAGGAGGACGAGATGTCATCCAGAGGGACCTGGACAAGCTGGAGAGGTGGGCCTGTGTGAGCCTCATGAGGTTCAACAAGGCCAAGTGCAAGGTCCTGCTCCCGGGACGGGGCAACCCCCGATATCAATACAGGTTGGGGGATGAAGGGATTGAGAGCAGCCCTGCAGAGAAGGACTTGGGGGTACTGGTGGATGAAAAGCTGGACATGAGCCAACAATGTGCGCTTGCAGCCCAGAAAGCCAACCGTATCCTGGGCTGCATCAAAAGCAGCGTGGCCAGCAGGTCGAGGGAGGTGATTCTGCCCCTCTGCTCTGCTCTGGTGAGACCTCACCTGGAGTGCTGCGTCCAGCTCTGGGGCCCTCAGCACAAGAAGGACATGGACCTGCTGGAGCGGGTCCAGAGGAGGGCCAGAGAAATGATCCGAGGGCTGGAGCACCTCTCCTGTGAATAAGGGCTGAGAGAGTTGGGGTTGTTCAGCCTGGAGAAGAGAAGGCTGTGAGGAGACCTTATTGCAACCTTCCAGTACTTAAAGGGGGCCTATAGGAAGGATGGGGACAATCTTCTTAGCAAGGCCTGTTGTGACAGGACAAGGAGTAATGGTTTTAAAGTAAAGGAGGGTAGGTTTAGATTGGATATAAGGAAGAAATTTTTTACAATGAGGGTGGTGAAGCACTGGCACAGGTTGCCCAGAGAGGTGGTGGAGGCCCCATCCCTGGCAACATTGAAGGTCAGGTTGGATGGGGCTCTGAGCAACCTGATCTGGTTAAAGCTGTCCCTGCTCACTGCAGGGGGGTTGGGCTAGGTGACCTCTAAAGGTCCCTTCCAACCCAAAGCATTCTATGGTTCTATGATAAATGCAGGACAAAATGGGCTGTAAGGTTAAACATATATGCTGAAATGCTAAATTTACAATATTAGACTAAAGTAATAAACATAAATGTATACATAGTAAGTACTTTGGATGGAGCACTGAGAATACTAAGTGTTTTCTGACAGGTTACTCGAGGAGAATATTGAGCTCCCTCCATTAAATAAATTACCTCTGTTAGTGGAAAGCAGGGAAAAAATAACATCTGGGAGACTGTGCCTGCCATAATGTCTTCTCGTTCTCTTAGCCTCAGGTTCCTGATTTTGTTTTCAGGGCTCCCTAAACCACACAGTCAAGAAAGATGATTCCTGGGGAGGCTTTTGGAAAACACATTGTAGTAGCATTTCTCTCTGGAACCAAGCCTTTACATATGTGTGCAATGGTATCTTCTCGGATATGCCTGACTGCCGTACCTCATTTTTATGGGCAAGTGACAATAGTAGAGGTGATGGTTTGGCTTCTTGGAGGGATCCACAGCACTGTAATCTTACAGGATTTGCTGGTAGGACTGCTCACCTAGCCGAAGATCAGCGTAGAAATGCTGTTTATGCAACTCGAAATGTCTCTGAGAGATCAAAATGTTGGCCTTCCAGCGGTCAGCTCACCTTCCCTGCAGCCCTGTGCTCCCTGTCACCCCTCCTTTTTGTGTCCTGAAATCTTTATTTTTTTCCTTCTTCTCTCTTCTCCATGGGTTATGTATTCAGCAGTTGGTTAATGTAGCATGTATTTGCATAGGTAAGCCTGCTACTAAAAGTATTGATCATTTCCTGAGCAAGTGAGTTCTTTAATAGCCAGTTGTCTATGTGAATGAGTTGTGATGGAAAATGGATTCATTCACATGGGATTACTTCTTTGCCCAACCTATTTTTTTTGTCCTGCCTCTCCAAGTTAGCACTTTTATCTTTTTCCATTAATTAGAGCAGCTGGAAGAGCAGTAATAAACACACTTTCCTTTTCTTTGTGTTCACATCCTGAGCAGTGCAGAAATGCCCTGTTGCGTTCTCAGAAGCATCTAAAATATTTGTGGAACTCTAGCTCAACATTTTTCTAAAAATGATGTTTATCTGGATTTCCTTTAATTCCATAAATCTGGCCTGCATCCATACAGGGAGTTGGCACAACTGTGCAAGTAGCCAATACAGCCTGCCTAGGGTGTCGGGATTGAGAGGACAACAAAAATTGGAATATAAGCAAACAGTTTTTCATCTGACTGGAGCAGTGGCAAACCTTGCAGCAACCACCCCGACATCTGCATACACTAGATCCTCTTTGTTATTGTCTAAAACACAAACGTGAATAAATAATTCCCTGGTACTCCTTCAAGATATCAACAATAATTTCCTGTAGCATGGGTGACTTTCTGGGACCGTGCAGTCTCCGCAACCTAACTTTCTAGCCTGTAAAAGAAAAGTAATTTAAAAAAAAAAAGCAGCTGCAAAAGTACAGCTTTGGGTCCAGAGCTGTCTAGCTAAAGGCGGTGCCTGGCTGTTCTCCCTTAGGAGAGGGTTTGATGGGGAACGTTATGATCCCTCCCCCATCCTCTCGCTCTGTATAAAGGCCAAACAATCATAGCAATACTAACATTGCCGTGCTGTAACTTCTGTGCATATCCGTACGCTTGTCTCTGGCTATACCAAATACTTCGTCTGTGATTAATAGAATTCCTTGCATAGAAACTTCTACAAATCTCAGCTTCATTCTTGATTGATTTTTATACTGATAAATATAGACATAAAAATATCCAGTGTGAACACCGGGTATTTTTTTTTCTTCTTCCCAAGTATGTGTTTATTATTCATGAATGTATTGCAACATCCAAAAATGTAATGAGTGACTCACAGAATGAGAAGAGGAAAAATACAGTTATAGCTTTTTAATGAGGATTCCTCAGTGGACTACAGAGTGTCCCAGTTAAGAAACCGCTGTTTGACCATGTAAAACCAACCCAGTCCTTGCTTTTATGTTCCTTCTGTGTGTATTTGCAACATAGTTTCACTTGGTATATATTTCTAGTCATTCATTTGCTCGATACTTTGTTTTCTGTCTCATATCAGGGGTGACAAAATTCCAACATAAAAACCAAACCAAAAACCGCAGAACAGCACGTTTATAAATAGTTCTGGTAATTTTTTTATTTTTGTGTGTGTATTAGAAAGGAAAAGAGCAAAGGCTAACTTTACTGTTACTGGTATGGTAACATCTCTAGTAGTTTTAGATTGAGCTTGTATTCTTAAAAATTATCCTTGCAAGGACTCCAGAGCAAATGTAACCATCCTGGTAAAGCAGCAGAGCTCTGAAAGAGTGTAGTAGTGGAGGATCTGAAGCTCACCTTGTGGGATGGTGGCCGGCACTGACCTACTTCAAGAATCAACATTGACTTTCTTTCTGGAAAGATTGTTTCTTATTCTTGGTAAAATCTAACCTTTTCTTTCATATGTATGGTTTTTTTTTGTTTTAACAGTGTTTATCAATTTCACTTCATGCCTAGCATCCCCTCACCTTCGTGTCTTTCTTGCACAGTAGCTGGAAACCCACCTTTGCTTAAAAGCTTTGAGTGCAAATCCATAGAAATACATAGGCGACCTAATACTTTTCTTTCAAACCAGCTGTACACCCAGGTGATCATTTCCTTTGGAAAGCTGTGGATCTAGCATAATCTTAATGCAGTCAGGATTGTATAGCCTTGTATGATATTAAAGTATATTTTTAAGGAATTTTCGGAGCTGGTACGCGTATTGTGTGAGAATTTGGGGTAAAAACATTGTATTGCTCTGTTCTTTCTAGTTCTCTTAGGATATCCAGTAATTATTACCATACAAAAATGAGGTCATTTTGGCTTGCTTTGTTGCAAATATGTTGTAGTGAGGTGTTCTGTACATAAAATTGCATTACTGTTACAATGCATAGCTATACTTGGTCATTAAGTAGAACTGCACTATCTTCTGCCTTGTTTCAGAAACTGCTTCTCTCTCTTCAAGCAGTAAGCTCTTCTAGATGAAAAAAAAAAAAATCCAGAGTTACTCATTTGTTGATATTTTCTCGGTCTGTTTACTTCCCAGTCTTTCCATTAGTTGCCTTAGTTGCTATAGGGCCCGTGGTGGAACAGGGTCTAGAGACAGTATTTAAAGATGTAAGGAATGTTGGCCTTTTTGAATCAGTTTAGTGATCCTGAATGAAGGACTGGGAAGCAGCAATTTAGCAGTGAGTTGCATTTCAGGATGCAGGAGCACCCTGTCTGAATGTGGTTAGTGATAACATCAGGTGAGGCATGATTTCTCCTGTCTGTCACCCGAGAAAACTAGGTAATGTTGTGTGTATTTTACAAATGTTTGCAGATCGTGGTTTAATTCTTTCTGTTT
Organism: Pelecanus crispus; assembly: GCF_030463565.1. Taxonomy (NCBI): domain Eukaryota; kingdom Metazoa; phylum Chordata; class Aves; order Pelecaniformes; family Pelecanidae; genus Pelecanus; species Pelecanus crispus. The sequence goes on along the minus strand of NC_134643.1, from coordinate 191,987,567 downwards.
TGTGATTTTTGTAGGGGGGTCTAAAGCCTGCTGAAAGAAGTAGTATCGGCTATAAATTTCTCCTGTCCTTATTTTGATTTCTTTGTGTGACTGCCTCAGAGCTGTGGGTTTAGAAGTGCAACTTCTGTTGCACCTACTGGCAGGTGTATTTATAGGATGTTAAATGACTTTCAGTGCACTTCCCAAAACAAACAGGCAAGTAGCGTGCGGAGGAAGGGTGGAACAGAGCTAGCTCAGGTCTGAGGGCCGTGGGTTAAGTGGCATCTTTGTCCCGTCTCTCTCCCTGCAGCATCCCCCAGGTAACATGCCTCGAGGTATTTTTTTTTTTCAGCTATTGTGGGTCTTAGAGTGAAAATTTGCCGTAGTGCTGGGCCAGTCTAGAAGTTCATTCCCTCTCGCAGAGGGAGGTCCTATGTCCTGTGCTGGCGGTGCTCATCACAGCCTTTCTGAGCTGATTCAAGGGATGCCGATGTTCTCCACCCACCCCGGTCAGCTTTTTGCCGCATTAAGGTGTTTAATGGGACCAGTGGAAGGTTTAAAAGGTGCCGCATGGACCAGAAACGGTGCAAGGAGGGGATGGGGAGAGAAAAGTGCAGTTGGGGTTGGTAGAGAAGCGTCAGAGAGAAGCTGGAGCCTGCAGCTTCTGGCTGAGAGCAGATCAGAGATGATCCTGTGTCAGAGCTGTATTTACTACCTGGATTTTTGCAGGTCTTTCCCTCTGAAGCCTGCTTGTCAGTAGAAAGGGGGATATAACCACATTTTAAACCATTGTCAGAAATACTGAGAAGCATACTTCTCAGCAGAGGCAAACCCATAACAAAAGGAGGAAGGAAGGAACTTAAAAGAGCGAGGAAAAGTGACTATATAAGTCGATTTTCCTCGAGGCTTGTGATCGCTGGGATGTGACCTAGGAATACCTTAGAGGTGATCCAAGAAGAGTTTGTGCAAGGCTGTACAAGGCCAGGGGTTTGTAGCTGTGTGGGATGTTGCTGTGCTGCTGGCAAAGGCAGCCAGCTTGCCAAATACTGCCTTCACTAGGAAACACTGGAGGCAAACTTGGAAGCGTAAAATGGATGAGGTTAAAGCTGTCTGGTGCTCAGTTGTGAATCCATTTCATTTCAAACACCTCTCTCGCCCCTTCTGCTACCAAGGCATAATTTCTGGAGGCTTGGGAGTTTCCTGATCACAGACTTGCAAAAGACTCCCTTGCATATTTTGAAAGAAGACGACATTTACTATCTGAAGGATTCTAATTAAACAGAGGATGACCGGAATACCTTCCCTCCCAGCTTTTGAAAAGAATAGTGGCCTGTTCATACATGCTTTGTTTACTACTACCTTTCCTTTCCTACAATTCAACTAAAGTTCAGAAGACCAGCACAGTGAAAAAGTAGACTGTTTTCTCTCAAATTCATTGTGCTCTACTTTCAGCCTATACTCAGCGTGCACTAAAACTTCACTGAACCATACCTTTAAATTGCGAATTAAGAACTGATAGCTGCGTGAGCTGCACTCCAGGTATCTGAAACCCTGGGTCCCACATTTCTCCTTTGAGATGCTTTTTTACCGAAATCTCTGAAAATGCAAAAGGTTTGTAGACGGCAAACAATCGTCTTAAAAATATTGGAAGTATATGGTCTGAATTTGTGATTAAGTTGTTAAATAACACAGTGATGAGCACTTTTCTATACCTAACGTCCTGTAGCAGAGACTGCCTTTGGGGATAGGAGTAAGTTGCCTTATAATCTCCTGAGGCAATTTCTACATGCGTAAATATTTAGGTCATTATGCATCTAGCAATGTTAGAAAGCCGCAATAGTTTCAGTCTGTCTTTCATGTGGCACCTACCATAGCAGGAGATGCCAGTCCACAAATCCAAAGTACCGGGACAAAACCACCATGATAGATATGTATTATATTAAAATATATAAACAGCAGTGCTACTGCTGTTTCTTGGTGTTGTATAAAAAGAGGAAGGAAGGTGCAGGAGTTTGGGTGCTAACTCAAGACTTTGGTGAAGGCTGGTTTAAGTGTTGTCCTCCCATACACATACGGTATGATCTTGGGCATGTCTGTTGCTCAGGTGCTCTTCCCTGCCATGTTTGTGAGTGGGATTATTAGGATTTCCTTCCTACATGGATGCCTGAGATTAAAGATGTTGCAAAACTTGAGATACTGGGATCCTACAGAAACAAATACGAAATGGACGTTCCTTAAATCAGACTTTTATCCAGCGTGGAGCCAGAGTTTGATGAGGCTCCGAGCCTGTGTGAGTTGATGGTATGAGCCTGAGCTGAGAGCAGGGTGGTGGGATCGCCTCTCGCGATAGTGGAGAGGAGTTACAGCATCTCGAGCTGCTTTGGGAATGGCAGCACGAGGTCCCACGTAAATGTGGGCTTGCTAGGCTTCTCATGTGGTGACCTTGTGTAGAGTATAGCAGGAAAAAAAAAAACCAAAGAGCTTTTAAAGCTAAAGTTTCTGTTCCCTTTCCTTCATTAAAATAGTATTTTTTCCTCCCCAACCCCCATCCAAAACCAAAAGCTGAAACCAGTCACAAACCTCCATTTAGGCCCATTTTTATGAGACTAAAATGCGTCTGTGTTCTACATGGGTCAGCATACGTCCAGAGTGCAGTTCTCTGGTCTGTCCTCGCGTGGCTTCAGAGCCTCATGCCGTCCCTTGTGCAGGCAGGCTGCCGTGGTCGCCTCCTGTGCCTCCTAGGGAAGCATCCCATCCCATCCCATCCCATCCCATCCCATCCCATCCCATCCCATCCCATCCCATCCCATCCCACTCTTGTAGACCTGGTAGCTTTCAAAGCCATCCGAGAAGGAGGGACAGCGATTACCAAACCAGGGCACGAGAAGAGAAGCGGCTTCCTCGGGGTCACGCGTGAGGCCAGCAGCAGTGGGAGCCGCAGCCAGGTCTCTGCCACCCCGGCCGGTGTGCGGCCCGCTCGGCTGCGCTCCTCCCCTCGGGGTGTACTTTGGCATGCGTTTCTCTGGGAGCCGGGGCCAAGGGCAACGTGAAAATTGTATTATGCATTATTTATTTATTTGTGCAGCCTTAACTTTTCTGCTGGGGGGTTCCACCCTCTGCCGCGCTGTGCGGCTGCACAAACATTTGCACTGGGAAACAGTGGGGGGAGTAGCTCGGTGCGAGGAATATGCAGTCAGGACGGAGCGGAGGGCTAAAGCTGTTTAAATTCGCTTAAGCCGTGCTGTTGGGCAGTGCCTAACTATGTCTTTTGGGCAAACGATGGTCTGACTTTCATAGAGATACTCATCCCAGCAATGGGCAAGGTCACTTCTTCTTTAAGCTGAAATTATAATTAGCAAGAAACCTGATACAGTTCCAGGGATGAACATCCACCTGCATTCTCTCTTGCTAAATGTGTTTATATTTTACATACGCTTTTAAAAAAAATACTGCTTCCAGATTTAGCTCAGAAACGGCAAAATGTTTGCGTAGCTTATGCTCATACATCACTACAAAATGATTTTTCAATTTAGTTGATTGCCTGGATAAGACTGTGTTGTTTTTTTCCCCTGTAAAACATAACTATTAGACTTTCTTTAATAATTAAAATGGCACTCTGCCTGTGCCAATGTTACAGTTTCCTTGTAACCGCTGTGCACCTGGGTCAGATTTCTCCCCTCAGTGCCCCATGATTTCCAAGGGGGTTTGCAGCACAAGAAACAAATACTTTTAGATGTAAGATTGGATTAGAATTAACTTGTTGGAGAGAGGGAAAATACATCTGTTGCGAGAGGTGGAAAATATATAGTGACTAAAACAACATCGCGGTGTTTCCTCCACGTGGTCTGTTTTCAACTGAGAAATACAAATGAAGACAGATTTTGATGAAGAGCTGTAGCGAAGCTACTTTAGTAGTGACTTATTGATACCTTTACTCAGTAAGTCATAAACAATGTGCTGCTGCTGCTTCTCTTCAGATCTTCCACTGAAGCAGGCTGCAGAATAACATGATAAAATACATCTAATAAAATTGTACCTGGATAACTGCTCTTGAAACAATAAACTGGGAGCCAGTTTTGCCTTTGAGTGCCGCGCAGGTATCACAGGGACTGAATGACTTGGAAGTAAACCCAAAATTTTCTTCTCGGTTATTAAACGTAACCAGTAGTTGGAAATATCGATGTCCATAAAACAATGAGGCTTGCTCAGCGAACCGCTTGTGGGACTACTGTTTAATTATTACTGAGGGGGGGTGTTAATGACAGCTGCACTTAATCATCTTCGGAATTATTTCAATGTGTTTGCTAGACGTAGCTTCAGGTTTTTACTCCGGTCTTCAGTGCTGATGGCAAGGTTGCCTCTGCTGCTTTCTTTCCTCTCGCCTGCTTCCCAACTCCTTGCCCTGCAGTTACACCCTCTCCTTGTCTGCACGGGCTTGGGTCTTTGTGCCGTGCCTTCCCTTACGGAACGGCGTGCCGCTTTGGACTCTGTCCTTCTGGAAATTAGTGGAAAAGGAGTGCGCGTGCCAGCCTGCGCGCAGAGCCTGCGCTTACCCTTCCCACTAAAACAAAGCGGAAAGAAGTCTGTCCTCGCCCTCCGCGCCGTGTTTTTAAGACTAAATTTCTGTCAGGCCTTTTGGTGCACCTGATGAGCTGGTAGAGCCCACCCGAAGCGCTTCCGTTGCCTTCGGCTGTGCGCTGGGCGGCTTTCGGCGTGTTGCTTAGGAGGCACAGCGGTTCCTTTAGAGAACATGCGGAGCGTATCGGAAATTTACCGGGGATCCTTGAGAGCCCTGGCTCTGGAGTTAGGTGTGTCAGTGCTTCACTGAACGCTGCACGTCAACTAAATTTCCTTGAGCGATTTGGGCCCTCCCGGGTGTCGCTTTTTTGGGGGGGTTTAGCGTGAGCAAGGCGGCGTTGGTAGAAAATACCAGATGTTCCGTAGAAACGTGTTTATCTCCTTGTTGCTCAGGCAAAGGAGCGGGGTGGGACGTTACAGGCGGCCTCCAAGGTGCGAGCGCTGGCAGGTGGGCCGCCTCGCAGGCCCGCAGCGATGGCGAGGGGCGCGGGGGAGCCGCCGCCATGAGCCCGCCGCTGGGGCAAGCTGGGGCAGCCCGCCACGCTCCCTCAGGCTCCTCACACGAGGGCAAGCGAAGCGGGGCGCGAAGCCGGCCGGCCCCGCTCTGGCCGCCGAGCTGCCCCCCGCACCCCATCGGCGCTGCCCGGGGAGGGGAGGGGAGGGGAGGGGAGCGGAGCGGAGCGGGGCCGCCGCCACCTGCGGGCCGGGTGGGAGGCCGGGCCCGGCGGAGCGCTGGCCGCCGCCCGGGGCGTGTCGTGTCAAGCCGAGCCGAGCCGCGTCGAGCCGCCCGGCCCCGCGGTGACTCACCGGCCGGGGCCCGGGCACCACTTCCCCCCCTCGGCAGGAGCCATTTTAGCTGCACGAAGCTGCGGGGCGGCCGGGGCGGCGCCGCAGGCCCCGCGGCGAGGCGGTACGTGCTCCCCGGGGAGGGAAGGGACGGGACGGGACGGGAAGGGTGGGAGGCCGGGCAGGGGGGACGCGGCTTCCCCGGGCTGCTGCCCTCCGGCTGCCTCGACGTGCTGCCCGCGCCGGGAGTAGCTCTCCTCAGCCTTCTGGGGAAGACTGGGGGCGGGGGGCGGGGGGGGGGAGAAAAAGCGAACTTCTGGTCCGGTGCAGCACCAGGGCGCGCTTGGCAGAAACAAAAAATAAATTGAGCCGCCGGTAAAAGCGCCGTTTCGGGGCAGCAGCAGCAGCACGGTGGGCTGCCTGTAGCTGAGCGCGTCGCTCCGGGCGAAGGGCAGCGCGGCCGCCGCCACGCTTCTCTTGAACGGCGCGCTTCAGAAGTGTTGCAGCTGCTCTGTCGTTTTGCTGCCTTTTATAATTCCGTCGCCTTTGACGTGCGTGGAGGTGTCAGGCAGTGCTGCTCATCCTTCAGCCGCCGCTCAGCTGACTGTGCGACAAACGAGTTTTATTTATTCCGAAACTACGTTGGCCTGGGCCTGGTTAGCCTGTCGCAGACCGTGGGCCAAAGCGGTTCAGGCAGACCGGTCGCGATCAGCTCCGCGGCTTCGAGCACCTTTGCTCGGCCGCTGCCGTTCGCCCGCCGTGGTCCCGAGCGACTGTAAAATGGCAGGTGTGTCGTCTGGAAGATGGGTCGCTCTCTACGCCCCTGACCTTAAATTGCGGTTCTCTTTCTGCTGGAACAATCTCGTGCAGCGGCGGCCGCCGCGGTGGCCTTTTAAAATAGAGGGAGTGAGGTTGTTTTGTGCAGGAAAAAAAATGGGCCGGTACTCACCTTTTCCAGAAGATGATTAACAAACAGTAGTAATGGGGATGGCGTACATGGCAGAGGGACAGACCGATTATAAAATGGGCTTAGTGGTAGTTGTAATGGGAGAAGAAAATCCTGGAGGTAATTGCGGTGTGTCAAATTACTTTTAAAACTTTCAGTGGATGAAAACCACCTTGATTCTCCTGATTATGTACTTCTGAACTCTAGCACAATATTTTGAAAAAGAATGTTTCCACCTTGTTTATAGTTGAACAGAAATGCAGGCTAATATCTTCAGACCCTATATTTCAGTCTGTCAGTTGAGAAATAAATATCTTCTTATTGAAAATGAAATGACAAGGAGCTCAAACTGTTGCGCACAGGGGAATACTTCCCAGTTTCATTTACTGTATGGAGCCTATATCTGAGAAGTATAATGGAGTCTTGTTTAATACTGTGATCAGTTGCAGGGGAGGGAAAGAAGGAGGCAACCATTAAGTAAATGGTCATGCTTGGGATGAGGCTGTCTCTTGTCTTCAGCCTTTCCAGTATTCACCCATATTTTCCTTCTGCATTTTACAGTACGGTGTGTTTTTAACCGTCTTTTGATTTTATGTTTTGCCCTTTTTCTTTCTAAAACAATAGGTTTTGCAAGGTTTGGGGGGATTTATTCAGTGCATTGTTTCATGTTGAAAAATCCACAGAGGAAATGGTAGAACTACAGAGGAACCACTTGGAAAAAAATTGTTTTGAGTTAGCGACAGAAGTTTTTTACTGAAAAATTCTTTAAGTTATTTGCATCTTCCTTTTTTTCATCATGAGTTTTATTTTCAATTCTTGGGGCTGAGCCAAGAACTGTCTGCCGTGCTTGCAACCGGCCAAGCACAAGCCTCCCTTTCCTTACCTGTTCCCTCCCCTTCTTTCTGCTGTACTGGGCCCTGTCAAGACATCCAGCCTTAAAAACCTGAGTTATCCTAAGCTGGCTCCCAAGCTGCAGCTGCTTATCTTGGGCAGAAGGCTTTTTGTGTGCTAAAGGGCAAGTAACTGCTGCTGCTTTCTCTCTAGCAGGGCTTCACAGAGGAGCAGTTCCTATTTGAAGGCAAAGCTGCCATGTTCAGGCTCTCTTGCTGCTGCGCAAGGACTGCGCCAGGGCTACAGAAGCATCTGGGGTGCAGTGGTGAAGTTAGGAAAAAGTGATTTGAAAGTCCTCCAAGCCTTACAGATGACAGCTTGGACAGATCTTCTAGAAGGCGGAGAAATGGATTAGAAGGGATAGAGAAATGGCATTAGTTTTTGTTGATTTTTATAGCTAAACCCTGTGTTTGTCTGAAAAATCTTTTCTTCTTTCCCCCCACCCTAAGGCAGGGATCTTTCAGTTTGGATTGAGTTTGTGGTTGTTGAGAGATGAGCCATGGGAGTGGTATCATTAGATGCCAGTTAGCTTGAACATTATTTCCAGACCCATGGTTTTACAGAAATGCCTGTTTTCTAATGTGCTCTTTTTTTTTTAATCCGATGAATATTAGAATTGCTAAGTGCGTGATCTTGGCATTCAAATGAGAAAAGAAAAGAAGTAAACGTCCAGATTTGAAGAATGTTGTTGGCCTGGTATAGCCTGATGTTTCAGTATTGCTGCAAACTCATACTTCAGTGGTGTGCATTACTCTTTGGACACGTCTGTGTATTAAAAAAAAAACCAAATTCAAGGTATATAAGTGTACCCTTTTCTCTCTTTTCAGCACAGCTGTATTCACGGTGAGCTGACAGAAAAGGCTTTGTAAGAAAAACACAGGATTTCCCTCTGTATCAGAGGAGAAGCTTTGATCTCCAAACCAGCTGTCATTTCTTGCAGGAGTTAGCAAAAGTTTCTCAGCTTTTGCTGGCAGATTTTGGTCTTTTCACTGACAGTTTTGGTAACTCGCTGGAGTTTTGTTGGCTGCGTGAGGAGCAGCAAGGACTTTCCCCCGCTGGAATGATTCAGCACAGGAGTGGCAGGAGGTGGAGTTCACTTTTCCAGCCTTGGTTACAATCCACTCCCTGAGCGCTGAGTATGTGCTATCATATGCCAGTGATTTGCTGTACTTATCCTTTTAATGCCACTGATGTGCTTTAGAGATGATTTGCTTCCTTAAATCTTACTTAAATGTTACTTTCTTAAATCTTACTTAAATGTTCATTCACAGATAAAGTAGTTGACTGAGACTATACATACTGAAATTTGAAGTCTTTTGCTTATCAAAAGTCCGCAGCAGCCATGTGAAAGACTCTAGACATTGTCACTCTCCTGACCTGACGGGGCTAATCTGTGTAGAGGTAAAAACGATTTATTCTTCAATATGGGCCTGTCCTGTGGCAAAGCTTCCCACTGTGTCAGCCTTTGTGCTAAAAGGATCCCATTAGATAGGGACTAAAGTTTATGCATTCTTACCTTGATGTGCTTTAGGCCTTAACTACCTACCAGCTATCTTTAGGGATGAATCGGATGGCTAGAGCTCAGGTCATTTATTTGTCCTTAAAAGAGATCAGTCATCTTGTGTCACGTGTGACTTTGTACTAGGTTCAGGTTTGAATGTGAAAATGAGAGCTGTTTTGTTAGCCTGGAAAGAACCTCCAATTCTTAAACTTGCATGTAAAAATTATTTCTGTCTGTATTGGGGGAAAAATATTACGGTTAAGATAATTTGCTAGGAATAGAAATACTAAATACATAAGTTGGAAACTGTGGGAAAGGGTAGTTTTTAGATGGATTGAATGTCACTGTCTGCTTCTATAATTAGACATTTTAGTCTATTTCTAGAACACCCTATATTTAACTCATCGTCAACGTGTCTGTGTGAATATACCAAATATTTTTTATTTTGAAGGGACTGTTTTGCGCTTCTTGAATGGTTACCGTTAGCGTACTAACGGTCTCATCGCTTCATTTGCGAGCTCCTTCCGCATTTGTCTCACCTTCTTGCGTGGTAGTGGTTTGACTTCTTAAGCGGGCTCAGTATAAATGTCATCCCACACAAGGCTGGGTTTCAGAATCGGAAGAAAGGGGTGAACTTGGTTGTTTCAAATTGTTGTCTGCTGTTGAGAGAAAAAAAACCATGTTACTATATATTGTGGCTGCATATACTGTTTTTGTCATGCCGTATGTTCCTCTAGAGTTACTTGTGTTTTTCATGGGATCTTTTGACAGAGTTAATAAAGCTGACAGGTTAGGAGAAAGCTACGTTGCTTTTATGAGCTTTGTATCAAGTCACTTCTGCTGTTGTCCGGTTCCTGGCTATCTCAGTGTTTATTCAGTTTTATATTGCAGCTAGGGAGAGAAGTAGCAAAACGTGATTGTGAAACTACGGTTACAACTTGTGATACCCAGGGCTGACCGCTGTCAGAAAATTAATGTTTAACTTGCTCTTCCAACCAGACTCAATTTCAAATTAAAAGCAAGTTGATGAGGATACTGTTAGTTTTCTCCTCTTTGTGTGTGCTGCGTGTGCTGCGCTAGATAATGTTGGAGCTAACAAGAATAGTTTCCCAAGGATGCGATAGCATGGTTGGTTTTTAGTGGAGGTTGTCTTTCTGACCAGAAGATGACCCTCTTAGGAACAGCTTTTGTGAAAACTGTGTCTTGAAGGCACCAGGGCTTGCACGTTGTCTGCTGAAGGCAGAATTTTGCCTGACGTCCTCCTCAGTGGTGGTTACGTTACCCACTCCTGTTCTCTTGGTACGGGTGCTGGTTTGTGCTGTTATTTCCCACCCCCTCTCCAGAGCCTCTGTAAACTATTTACTCTCTGTAGCTATTCAAGCTTTGTCACGGTGCCTGTAAATTAAGCGTGCGAACGAGGGTATGAGCTATCAAGAAAATAATTAGGACCCTTACATGCCGTGGAGCGCAAAGGGTGGCAAACCTGCACACATTGCAAGAGTTTACTTCTCTGTCTCCTGGTGCCTCCGAACCAGCTTGTCAAGAGCCCAGCAAGAGGCTCCAGGCGCCCTTGGTGGTGTGCTACTGAGAGGCTGCCATCCTGTTTTTTTCAAAAAAAACAACCAACTTTTGTTTATTGCAAGAGAAAAGAAGGAACTGGGTAGAGAGGAAGTGTCTGTTTGGGGCTTTTTTTCTTTACAAAGGTGGTTTAGACATATGAATGAAAATGAAACTTTCTGTGTTGAGAAACAGTCTCAAGTTTGACTGCTAGGGATGGCTTGCGGCATTTTTAAAAATACTGGCCCTTTTCTATTCAAAAAAAGTATATTTCTTTTAGGATCAGCTAAAAGCAACAATGAAATAAGCTGCTTTTGAAGCAGCTAAGAGAAATACAATTTTAATTTGTCTGATAGGGCTGTAATGTAGAAAGCCATTAATTTAGACCATTTAAAAATGGGCTGTGGAGGTATTTCCAGAGAAGAAAACCAAGATGAAAGTTACTGGTTGAAATTCTACTGTTGGTAGAACATTTTCCTAAATGTGCACTTCTGAAAGACATGTCTAATTTTGGATGCTTGATGTAATACAACATTCTACCATTCCTTTTTATAAAAAGATAATTGTCTTTTAATACGATCCTTCAAATGAGCTGTATTAAATGTTGTTTCAGTGGCAATGGACTAGAAATAATTCTCAACGGTAAGAAATGTCGGAAACTTTTGCCGAACTACAAGATAAGGGCTCGGTCTTGCAAATGTTTTGTTTAAAAATAATAGGGATATTTGCAGAAAAGGTTTAATACTTCTGAAGCCACGTAGTTAGGAAGGGTACATTTTGTGCCTAGATTCTGATGTTTGTAATGTTTAAAGCTTCTTTTATGGGTGCCCTGCGTTCAGGCAGACTTAAGAAGCATTTTGTTAATTGGTACTGCTAGGCTTCATAAACAGAAGAGCTGTGATGACATTTTATTGATATACTGTGATTTAAAATGTGTGCATTTGAGGGGAGAGACGGTAGCAGTTATTAGTTACAAATAGCTAGCTAGGTAAAATAGCTGCTGCCCTGAGAGAAGAGACGCAAACCTACTGATCCATACATGCTGCACAGATGCAGCATGTCTGGGGGGAAAAAAAAAAATTAAAAAATCAATGGGAAGGTTTGTGGGTTCATTTTTGCTGCCTTACAGGAGGGTCTGTAGATGGGGTAAAATCAGGGAAAAAGAAGACTGTGTGGAGGAAGCAGCTTGCCTTCTGACAGAGGCTGCCTTGCAAGAACCTGTTGTTACGCCGTCTGTCGTGAACAAGCCTGGTATTTACTAACTAGATGGGAGAGTGATGCTAGCGCCTCGATGCTGTCTCCGGTATCTGCACACACCGTGTGCGTATCCAGCTTACGTGCACGCTGAAGGTGCTTCAGCCTCACCCTAGCTGCTCTTTTTCACTCGTAAGTGAAGGTTGCGTGCATAAGCACCCCGGTTGCTTGGCGGCACGTCCCGTTAAACCCATGCGGCAATGTTTTATGTGGATATGCCCTGAAGCACAGAAGGGAGGTTTGGACCAAGCAAGTCTTACTCAGGTAATGACCTGTCCTGGAGGTGATGGGTTGTAAATCCTTAAATGGCTCATTTAGCATCTGCCCAGGACCTTAGCTTGCCCTTAGGTTCTTGACTCAACAGTGAGCTGCACTAGTTGAGCTGAAGTTGCAATTTAAACTGTAGGCCTATGTTTTTGTGAGCATATGAATTTGCACTAAGTCTAATTTAATTTAAAACGTACCCTTAGTGAAACAGTTAGAGGTGGGCATGATTGTTCCTAGATGTTTCCATGGCTGGAGTACTCATCCAGCTGCCTCAGCGCTGCTTGAGGGGTGCCACCCTCATTTTTCCTAACTGACAGCATGGGGTTTTTTCCTAGTGTTTTATTGCCTTCCCCGCCCATCTGCAGTCTGAACTGTTTGTGTGAGCAACCCCTTATCTCGTTCTGCTAAGATGAGCCAAGTTGGCAAGTCAGCTGTCCACGCCATGGGAGGTTGCCAGGCTGGTTGACTGAACCAGGTTAGGGATTGATTTCGGAGCGGTGGAGCTGGGGAGTTTCTAAGAGCTGCAGTTGAGAAATAAGGGGAAGGACAAAGTAGCATGGTTGTCCTTGGAAGAGGACCCTTGTCTATGGCAAAAGCTTCAATGAAGTGATAATTAGGACAGTTAACTCTCTTCTACATGTCACATCTAAACTCTCTTAAAAACTTGTTTTCCAAATGAGTTCTCTGAACACCACAGCTAGATCCTTCTGATTGAGAGGAAGAGTGTGTTAACTAATAAATTTGATTTCGCTCCAAATTACGTGGAGGTGTAAGTCTTGATAATATAAAATGGGAAGAAAAGGTGTTGGTTGGTTGGTTGGTTGGGGAACCTGTGCAAATAAAAGTTTTTGGTGGAGGGAGAAGCTTGGACTTTTTTGTTCTTTTTCCTTCTGGGAGAAGAGAGGGAAGGAAATGCAGGGATGAGAACTGTGTCTTTTTGAAAGAATTTTAACTTCTTGCTTTGTTTAAAAATATTCTAGTTATTCCTGTCTGCAAATCAGGTTATTGAAATGAAGTGATGACCTTTGCTCTGAGCCGGGAACAATACAGGAGGAAAGCAGGTGTTTGGGAAGATTAAACCTCTTACCTCAGCTAGAAAATGTTCAGAGAGAGCTGAAGCTCTAAGGATGCCATATTCTTGCTGAGAGTAAAAATGTAAGAACGAGGAAGAATTTCAAAAGTTGATTATGGTCAGTTGCCAAGAGCAATGCCGTGATAAATTATTAACTCATTGCACTGTAGTGCCTCGTAGTGCAAACAGAATAGCTGGTTATTGTGCTCTGCTTGGTAAGTCAACACTGTAAAAAATTCCTTGGTTATCTGGAAAATGTCTTCTTTGGGGTGTTTATTAAAGGCACACTGTAGGATTAAAAATCATGTTCCCCTCTGTTGAAGATGGTTAAAACAAACAGAAATCCGTGAAGACAGTTTCTTTCTGGCTGTCTGGGGAGCCTGGTCGGTGGGTGTCGATCAGCTCAGTTTTGCTTTTGCTCCTCTCTCTATATGGCGCTGTGGTGAGGTGTGATCCCTCCTACCTCCCCCAAAAAACACACCGGTAGCAAGGCAGTCAGACTACTAGTTGCAGAGACAGGAGACGAGTTGACTCATAGCTGTTCTGCAGGAAGAGCCGTTCCGTGGAGACCACTCTTTCCCTGTTAGCTGTAACCGAGTCGGAGGAAGAAATGGAGGGGGCAGGCTGTTCGGAGCGTGCGGGTGTCTTGCTGATGCCACGCAGCAGCAGCTTTGAGGAGTAAATTTTCAATTTTGTAAGAACTGAGACATCCTGATTTTTGTTTTGCTTTTATAAATACCGCAACATTTACCTTGCCATTTTTGCTTAAAACATAACAGAGCTTGAAAACTTAGGCGATCTTAAGGTGCCTCAAAATAATTTATAAAAGAACTCCCCCACCCTTATTCTAGCCCTATGCTTGTGTTTCATTACATTTTTTGCTAATTTAATAGTGTCTAATCAATATAATAGAGACGATTACGCTTGTAAATATAACTTTTTGGTGTTATGCTTAGAGCTAGTACAATAGTAATACCATGAAAATAAATACATATGAGAATTTTGAAATGTTTGCTGTAATAAAATCTGTAGTTCATTAGCAGGACACAGATGAACTTTCAGGGTTAAAAAGAATATCCAGTTTGAGAGTAAACCGTTTCTGGATCAGTGTCAGCATCTGCCACCCCAGTTTTCTTAGGAAAACATTGAATCCTGCCAGTACATGTTGCAAGATATGACCAACGTGACTTACAAACTAAGAGGCAAATCTACAAAATGCTGTTGGCTACATAGTATTGTTGGAATCTGAGATGGAAAATACTTTTTCTTCAGTTCTCTTCTAAGTCCTTTTGCCAATCCAGCAAAATTTAGTAAGGTTCAGATCATGCTGCAAGGCTTTTTTGTTCAGAAAGGCTTTTGAGCAACCATTACTTTTTATCTTTTTTTTAATTTGTTGGCTGCTTGGTATTACTTGAGTGTTTGTCAAGGGTGGGACTTGTGTCTTCAGTGGATGTCAGACATGCTGCAGAAGCGAGCTTCTGCTACAAGTTCTTCCACTGGCTTTCTGTCAGTGTGTGATGGGTCCTGGTTGAGGGCTTGAGTTCCGACTTTCAAGGCATGAAGGGGTCAAGTGCCCAGTGACATGGAAGGACGTAGTTTGTCTTTTGAAGCGCCGGACAGCTGCAGTTCTCTGGGATAACCCAGATGGTCACAGAGCTCAGATGGGAACACGTGAAAGCTGGGGACAAAGTGTGCTTTGTTGGAGGAACTAGGTTTCTAGTTAGAAATGAGGAAAATTTGGAGCCTGGTCATTTTCAGGAAACTGCAGACCACTGACTTTGAGATGGCTGTTCTACTAACAGTGCCAGTCACCGTGTGAAGACATTTTTATTCCCAGGTGTTCTGGGATGGGGATGGAGAGCACCTTAGGATGGAGAGCCTCAGTTCCATAAAGGGTAAAATGTGCCAGAAACTCCATGAAATCCAATGAAGACTTTTTTACTGCTTTTAAGTTTACGCAGAAAATGCTTCTAGACTATAGCAGTAGATGATAGTGTTAAATCTACTACATATCTACCGGTTGGTGTATTTCCCAACTTAATTACACGAGTGACGTATCTTCTGTTGCTTTAGTTGGCAACCCTGCAGATACAGCTCAAAATTGGTTTTCCTCAGTTTTATACCACCAGTTAGCCATTGGTGGGGGAAGGATACAAAGCCATCTTATTAATTTTTCATCCTACCTAGAAGTATAGTTTTTAGGCTGGCTAAGGAAAAGGTGTTTTCTAACAGGTGACATTATGGGGTAATCTGAGACTGAGCAGAAGACTACTTAGAGAGGGGCTGCGTATAGCATATTGCTTCACATGTAGATACTGTAAAAATTACAGCTGTGCTGGAGTTTCTGCTTTTCACTGAAATTTTGCTTTTTCTAGCAGTTAGTTCTTTGCTTGCTTAAGCTATATTAATTCTTGTGCTTATCGTATTGGTACTAAGTGCTTCTTCAGCATTTCAGTTTTCTGGTAGACAACTAGGTGTTACCGTGGGTATTAGTGTTAGAAAAGCCCTGCAGATCATCTAACCTGTCCTCTTTTCTAGGACAGCGTGGTCCCATTAAGTAGACATGCTGGTGCCATATTTGGCAGTGTGGTTTCTGCTGCTGGTTGTGGTTCGTTTCTGAAGATTTCTGCTTGTTTGCTTCTTCATCTATTAAGTCAAGTAACTTGGTTTCTTGGTGCTGTACAAGCCCATTTGGGGAACGGCAAACTCTTAAAACCTCCAGAGCTGGCTTGTGTTGCTGTCCTGGGCCAAGCTGGACGAGAACATGCCAGCAGCCTTTTATACCCTGCTTTGGTGGCCTTCTGGGACCACATTTCAATACACTTGACCCAAATACTTTTTATCCATCCAGCTGTCTGGCTTTCTGTGTGTGGGCTTAACTTAATTTTTTTTTCTTCTTTTTTTTTTTTTTTTTTTTTTTTTTAGAAGGTGTCACGGAGTTTCTCCCCCTCGTGGGAGGCCGTGGCCCGTGCAGGAGGACAGGCGTGGTCGGTGACAAGCGCAAGGGGGGGGGCAGACGTGGCTGTGCAGGCAGGAAACACTCGTCGCTGGGTCCTGGTATCTTCGGCTGTGCTTCCTGTCAGTTAAACCACGAGCAGGGGAGCAGATGCACCCAGAGATGACGACTCCGCTGTCTGCCCCAGGCAGCCATTGTGTAACAAGTCTTCTCAAGAGCGTACCCACGCCTGTATGCTTTTGACTTCGTTATGCATCCAAGACCCTTGTGTAGATACCTGAGAGTAAAGATCAGAATTTAATTAGTTCGACAGACAGCAGTACTTGAACTCCTGAAGCATGAACTGTAAAAGAGTAGCCACGGGAGTTATCCTAAGGCAGTGAGAGCTCAGGTCCCGTGTTTCCACTGCTACCAGTGTAGGAGTTTTTAAATGCGTATGAGAAACGGACAGATTGGGTGTGAAGTCATGCAGTTTCATTAATCTCTTTCTGGGCAGATAATTGCCACATTACTTGACCCGATGAGTTTTTATTGTAAGATCCTGTTATCTTTGGAGTGGGAGTGGTTTTTTTATTATTATTATTAATTTTTTTTTTTCATTTTAATCCACTTGCGGATCTGTGTGTTTCTCAGGCAGCTCTGGCTTTCAGTTAAACAACTTGTTACAAGTGCACAGAAAAAGCACATAAAGCCTTCTATTCTAAAAGATGCAATGTTTTTTAAGTAGGTCTCATGATTTCTGAAGATATGCATGTTATTGCAACGTAGTTAATTTATTGAAGCTAGAACTCTAATAATATCTTCCCCAGCATCAGATTTTAGAGAACTGAGTACTCTGCACATCAAAATTATGTTAGAACTGAAACTGTGCGGATTCATTTCAGCCTTTTTGTCTGATTTGATGCTTTTTTCTTCCTCATGTGACATAACTCCCAGAATATTGTTTTTCTCCCTTAAACTGTTTATTTGTTGACTAGCCAGCATTGAGTAAAGACGTCTTTGCCACATGATAAAATGTTTCTGTACTACGTGCTCTTTAAAATAGAGGCTCTCAGCCTGAGGGGCATATCCTCTGGGTGGGGAAGACTAGAAAGGTTGTAGAGGCAGTGAGATTGGATGGATAAGGGGTTTTGGGGGTGGTTTTTTGCTTGTTTGTTGGGGTTTTTTTCTCCTGACTTCTCTTGGGTTATGAAGCACCGTGCATTGCACCCTGCACGAGAGGTGGGGAGGAGATGGTTCTGTGCTCTGCAGAAGAGCTGCTCTTGCAGGGGCAGGAACTGCTCATAGCTCTTGGTGGTCCTTGACCCTGAGGGAGCAGCTTCTGGTCCCCCCGGGTTTCTGCAGGGCCAGGAGCCAGCACCACAAGGGCAAAACTCTGCATTTTGCCTCTGTGAAAGGCACCAGCTCTCACATTTCTAACATAGCTGTGCTGGAAGCCTTTCATAGTGACAGGATGCTTCTGCTGACCTTTTTTCCTTTCAGTTTTGAGCACCGTTTTTCTTAGTACTGTCTTGTTTGAGAGAGGAAGAGTACAAATGGGGCACAGCCCTCTGGGGGGAACACATAGTAAAACCTCCACAAAACTCTGCTTGAAGTTTATGGCATCTTGAAAAAAGGCATAGTATTGGGTTTTTTTCCCCACCTACCCACAATT